>NC_092385.1:5874294-6196741 GCF_030028105.1 Mobula birostris | reverse complement strand
GAGGAGGAGGAGGAGGGAAAGGTAAGAAGGTGCCCAGAATTCTCCTTACCTGCCCATCATCCCCCTCTGGTTCACCTCCTCCTTCTATTTCTCCCATGGTCCACTGTCCTCTCCTGTCTGATTCCTTGGGTAAAAGGCTGAAGAGGAAGGAATCAGACAGGAGAGGACAGTGGACCACCTGGTCTCACCTTTCACCTGCCAGCTTGTGCTCCTTCCCCTCCCACCACTTTATTCAGCCCAAATGTCAGCTGCTTATTCTTCTCCATTGATGCTGCCTGACCTGCTGAGTTCCTCCAGCATTTTGTATGTGTTGCTCTGGATTTTCAGAATGTGTAGAATCTTTTTTGTTTTGAAGAGTATAACTCACTAATCCTGATAACAACAGATGTTTATCATCTACTGTGAATGTGGATTAAATCTTATTGAGCTTAAAAAAGCATAATGTGCTTTTGTGCATGGTGGGGTGGAGATACATCTCAACCAAAGGAGGTGTAAGGCACTCCTTCCCTCTGCTAGCCTGCAGATCATCCTTGGACAAGGTGTAGCACCTACTCCCCCCCCCCCACCCCGATCAGGGTCACATGGAGCCACGGGAGCTGGTGGTAGATGGTTGTATGAGCAGCTGAAGCATATCACAAGTTCTGGTTATGCGACTACTGAGGCAGACAACCTCTGTGGAGTATTGATAATGGCTGGGGTCACCCATCTTGTAAAGACCCTACCCAGAAGAAGGCAATGGTAAACCACTTCTGTAGAAAAATTTGCCGAGAACAGTCATGGTCATGGGAAAGACCATGATCGCCCACATCATACAACATGGCACATAATGATGATGATGATGATGATGATGAATCTGCTTTTGACCATAAAATTCTTGGTCAATTGCTGATGTTAAAAAACGTACAGGACCCAATAATGGGAATCCCAAAGAAGAGGTACAACCCCAATTACTATTATGGTTAATTCAATCAGAATGTTGCTTCTATCAATCTGTGTCCGTCTATGTGGTCTCACCTGAATTCACAAGTCAAGTTGCATTCACAACAATTTGAAACTTTAGCACACACAAAATGCCGGAGGAACTCAGGACGTCATGCAGCACCTATGGAGAGGAATAAATCGTTGACATTTCAGGGTCTCTGCACAAAACTTTGACTGTTTATTCCTCTTCACAGGTACTGACTGCTCTGCTGAGTTCCTCCGGGATTCTGTGTGTGATACTCTGGATTTCCGGCACCTGCAGAATCTCGTGTTTGGCACCCAGGGTAGCAAACTATCTGCTGGAAGAAATCAGTAAGTCAAGCAGCGCCAGGGTGCTGACCCAGAACATTGACAATTCCTTTCCTCCCACAGTTGCTGCTCGACCTGCTGAATTTCTCCAGCAGATTGTTTATTGCTCTGGGTTTCAGCATCTGTAGACCTTTGTGTCAACATACAACCTCAGCCTGCCGTTCAACCAGCATATTTTAAGCAAATAAATGATGAATAAAGGTTCCATTAATGGCCTTTCCTACAACCCCATGGGGCATCTCATCTACTTGCTGCACATCTACCCTCACCCCATCATCCACTGCCATAACAGGTATAAGGTTCTCCTTGTCCTTACCAACCACCCCATGAGCCTCCATATTCAGCACATCATTCTCCATAACTTCCGCCGTCTCCATCGGGATCCTACAACTAGACACGTAGTTCCCACCTCCCGCTCCCCTCTCCACTTGCTACAGGGATCACTCTATGTGACTCCCTTCTCCATTTGTCCCTTCCCTCCTGGCAGCTGGGACAAGTGCTAACACCTGCCTCTACACCTCTTCCCCCCTGCCCTCTGCCACCATTCAGAGCCACAGAAATTCATTCCAGGTAAGCCGATGCTTGACCTGTGAGTCAGTCGGGAGTCATCTATTGTAACCGGTGCCTCCTCTACATCGGTGAAACCCAATGCATATAGAGGGACCATTTAGTCGAGGACCTTTGCTCTGTCTCCCCACAAAAGGCAGCATCTCCCTGTGGCTACCCATTTCAATTTGACTTCCCATTCTCATTCAGACCTGCTTGTCCATGGCCTCCTCCACTGCCATGATGACACTAAACTCAGGTTGGAGGAGCAACACCTCATATTCCATCTGGGTAGCCTCCAACCTGATGGCATAATCACTGATTTCTCCAACTTCTAGTAATTCCTCCCTCTCCTTCCTTACTCCTTCTCCTCCCCCCACCTTCTTATTCTGGCTTCTGTCCTCTTCCTGATGGCTCGAAACGTCAACTGTTTATTCCCCTCCTTAGATGCTGCCTGATCTGCTCAGGTCTTCCAGCATTTTGTCTGTGTTGCTCCCCATTTACAGTATTTCTGTGCCCCCTAGCACTACTGTGGGGGGCTAGGATTAGATTCCGATTCCTATTCTCGTATTGACTTGTTGGTCCATGGCCTCCTCTTAGATTAGATTATGAAGACCCTCTTATTGTCATTTAGTAATGCATGCATTAAGAAATGATACATTATTTCCTCTGGGGTGATATCACAAAAACAGGACAAACCAAGACTGAAAAAGCTGACAAAACCACATAATTATACATATAGTTACAAACAGTGTAACAATACCATAACTTGATGAAGAAAATCCGTGAGCACAGTAAAGTTCACAGTCTCTCAAATGTCCCACATCTCACGCAGACGGGAGAGGGAAGAAAACCTCTCCCTGCCATACCCGACCACGGTCCGACTCTGAGTCATCCAAAAACTTCGAGCTCTGATCAGCTCTCCGACACTGAGTACTGAGCACCATCTCGGTCCGAGCGATTCAACCTCTTATGATGAGGCAACCCTCAGGGTGGAGGAGTAACACCTTCATATTCCATCTGGGTACCCTCCAACCTGATGGCATGAATATCGATTTCTCCTTCCGGTAAACAAATTCGACTCCCCCTTCCTTAAATCCCGAAATTGACCTTTCACTTCTCCTGATATTACTTCCCCTAGTTCCCTACCTTCTTCCCTTTCTCTTATTGTGCACTCTCCTCCCCCATCAGATTCTTTCTTCTCCAGCCCTTGACTTTTCCCTCCAACCTGGCTTCACCTGTCAACTTCCAGCTATCCTCCTTCCCTTTCCCAACCTTTTTATTCTGGCACCTTCCCCTTCCTTCTCAGTCCTGATAAAAGGTCTTGGCCCAAAATATCGACTGTTTATTAATTTCCATAGATGCTGCCTGACCAGCTGAGTTCCTCCAGCGTTTTGCGTGTGTTGCTCTGGACTTCCAGCATCCACACACCTTCTCATGTTTATGATTCTGACATGTTTTGTAGGACCAGCACAGAGTTAGATGTAAAATTTAAAAAGTAAAAGATTCGCTTTACTTGTCACACAAACGTTGAAAAATACCGTTTAATGCATCATTTGCATCAATGACCAACACAGTCCTAGATTGTGCTGGGGGCAGCCTGTGAGTGTTGCCATACTTCCAGAGCCAACATAGCCATATTCACAACTTACTAACTCTAATCCGTACATCCTTGGAATGTGGGAGGAAACCAGAGCACCCAGAGCAAATCCATGCAGTTATGGAGAGAATATATGAACTCCTTATAAACAGTGGGGGAATTGAACCCGGGTCACTGGCGCTGATATAACATTACACTAACCATTATGTTACCAAGCTGCCCACTAGAAATTACAAAAGGAAGGATAATCAGAAGAACCACACTCTCTTTTCCAGACATCCTGTCTGAACATACTGTGTGGATTTCAGAGCAACACACACAAAATGCTGAAGGAACTCAGCAGATCAGGCAGCTTCTATAGCAGGGGTTCCCAACCTTTTTTATGCCATGTATCAATACTATTAAGCAAGGGGCCATGGACCCCAGGTTGGGAGAGGCCTGAAGCTTTGACTGTTAAGCGGGTCAGGTAGCATCTATGGAAATGAATAAACAGTTGATGTTTCAGACCAAGACCCTTCATCAGGACTGGAAAGGAGGGGGGAAGATGCCAGAGTTAAAAGGTGAGGGGAGGGGAAGGAGGATAGCTAAAAGGTGATAGGTGAAGTCGGGTGGGTAGGAAAGGAAAAGGGCTGGAGAGGAAGGAATCCGATAGGAGAGGATGGACTATGGAGAAAGGGAAGGAGGAGTGGATTAACAGTGAGGTGATGGGCAGGTAAGAAGAGGGAAGAGGCCAAAGTGGGGAATCAAAAAAGAGGAGAGGGGTAGGGAAATTTTTTCTTACCGGAAGGAGAAATCAATATTCATGACATCAGGTTGGAGGCTACCTAAACGTAATATATGGTGATGCTCTTCCACCTTGAGGGTGGCCTCATTGTGATACAGGAGGAAGCCATGGATCAACATGTCAGAGTGCGAATGGGAATTGGAATTAAAATGCTTGGCCACTGGGAAGGTTTGCTTTTGCTGGATGGAGCAGAGGTGGTCGACGAAGCGGTCCCCCAATTTACAACAGGTCTCGCCAATGCAGAAGAGGCCGCATCGGGAACACCGGACATAACAGACAACCCCAGCAGATTCGCAGGTGAAGTTTAGCATCACCTGGAAGGGCTGTTTTGGGCCCTGAATGGGGGTGAGGGAGGGGATGAATGGGCAGGTGCAGCACTTTGGGCACTTGCAGGGATCAGTGCCGGGAGGGACAAATGGACAAGGGAATCACAGAGGGAGCGATCCCTGTTGAAAGCGAGGGGGGGGGGGGTGCCGGGAAGATAAAGATATATTTGAATTAAGTTCATTTGTGACACCCCTCCTAGAGTCAAGTGGTCATGCTTTAACCTGAAGATCATTAGTACTAATGAGGGACTTAAATTACTGGAGGATAACCAGCACCTGTGTAATCTGAGATTGAGAACTTTCAATCCGTTCAGGAGTGGCAATTGATAGAGAAAGAAGAAAACAGAAAGCCAATGAAATCATTGAAGGTTGTACCTCTAAGGTCACCAAAACCTGCTGCACCAATAACCTTGCTCACTTATGGTAAATGCAACTGTTAAATGATAATTGTCAGCTGTTTGCCTTCTGTTCCACTGCCGTGTACATTATTCCAACCATTGATCAGTATTTGATAGCCTCAACCTTTCACTAATTTCTCTTTTATCTCATCCAGTTTTGAGATCTTGTTAGGCTGTAAAATAATTACCTGAGTTCACTATTCTTAGACAATTCAATATGATCTATTTTGATGATGATGAGGCTGTTATTAAGCAGCATCTTTCAGAGTCAGAATCAGAATCTGGTCAAATATCACTGGTATGTATTATGAAATTTATTGTTTTTCAGCAACAGTACAGTGCAATCATCATCAGTACATGCCATGTCATATGATGTAAGCAATCATGGTCTCATGACTGTGATCGTTATTGCCAAATTTTTCTACCGAAGTGGTTTGCCATTGACTTCTTCTGGGCATTATCAATAATCTTCAGAGATTGTCTGCCTGGCATCAGTGATCGCATAACCAGGACTTGTGATGTGCACCAGCAGCTCATACGACCATCCACCACCTGCTCCCATGGCTTCACGTGACCCTGATCGGGTGGGGTGGGGCGTTAAGAAGGTGCTACACTTTGCCCAAGGGTGACCTGCAGACTAGCGGAGGGAAGGAGTGCCTTACACCTCCTTTGGTGGCAATGTATCTCCACCCCACAACCCAGACATTGCAATATATTAAAAAACTATAAATTACAATAAGATATATATACATATATTAAAATATTAAGTTAAATAAGTAGTGAGAAAGATCATAAATAGTGAGGTAGTGTTCATGGCTTGGTTAGTTGTCCTTTCAGAAAGGACAATTAATGACTCTCATACTTCTCTGAAAATAGTAATGAGAAGAGAGCACAACCTAGGTGATGGGCTGTCATTTTGAGGCATCGCCTTTTAAGATGTCCTGTAAATATCATAGAGTAATGTAGATCAATCTTTCTTAATTGAATCTGCTAATGTTTTTGGCCTGTTGTCCTTGTCTGTTTTATGATGGAGGGAAGACTGTTAAGAGTTTGACTTAAATTACCAAAAGATACAATATGAAGTATAAATAAGAAATAAATTGTGCAAACAGTGAAGTAGGGATCATGGGTTCATGATGCCACTGCCCATTACGCCACTGTCAAACAGGGCAGCAATGAAGGTCCTCCATCTCTGGTGGTGTTTAGGGCTTCTTTTACAATGTCAGTAGCTTCCTCTCAGTTTTCACTACTGTCTGTCATACAGGTCCCAGATGGAGACTCAGGAATACTGTCAGACTCAGACACAGAAGGATTCTTCATTGCTGTTTCCCTTACAATTTTGTTTTACTAGTCAGGGCCGTTAGCTCTGAGCTGAACCCCCGAACCTGGAGGACCACTGGACCACTCTTAGTCTGGCCTCTACACCACTTTGATTTCTTTGGCATGGGTGACCCTATCAAGAGCCAAAGCAAAAAGCCTTGACTCCAGCCAACATACTGCAGCTCTCCGGGTCATTGAGGCACACAAGCCTCGAAACCCAATGATAAGGTTGTGGTCCTCTTGGAGGATAGGTTCGTGGATCATTCAGAAACCTGATGGTGGAGGGGAATAAGCTGTTCCTAAAATATTGAGTGTGCAGTCTTCAGGTTCCTGTATCTCCTCTTTAATGGTACTAATGAGGAAAGGGCATGTCCTGAATGGTGGCGGTCTTTAATGAAGGATGCCGCCATTCTGAGGCATCACCTTTTCAAGACATCCTCGATGGTGGGGGGGGGGGGGCAGGTGCTTATGATGGAGCTGGCTGAGTTTGCAACCCTCTGCTAATTCTAGGGTGTATTCCTGTCTTAGCATCGTCTACAATCACTCCCATCCGTCCAACAATCTCTTTCACCCCCTAACATCAGGCAGGAATACCGTAGCCTAAGGACAAGGACTGTTGGGATGGGAGGTAGCTTCTTCCCCCGGGCCCTAGGACTGCTGAACTCCCTGCCACCACCCAGGTCTCATCACATATGCAGCACCAATAACATTACACTTTTACTTTATAACGTGTCGTAAACGCATCTTCTCCTAAATGTCAGTCTTCTGGAATATATTTTATTATTTGTTAACTTATTGGTGGTAATATTTCTTTATGGCTGTTAGTGAGATACATATGTACTGTGTTGTGCACTTTGACCTCTCAAAGCCCAACCCTACGTCCCTGCCATCAGAGGTGGAAACAGTTAAGACTGGCCAACAGGTGAGGCTGCATAGGCCAGTTCCTTGTACAGTAGATTCAATGGATTACAGAAACCTTGACGAACTCCAACTTTGTGAGAACAGGCTACTCCTGGTCCACTTTTAAGAAACTGGCTCAGAACAAAGAACGAAGGAGACTGGAGGTCATCGATGGCCTATGCTCCACCAAGAAGAAGTTGTGCACCTTGATCTGGAGGAACGTTGCTTCATTTGTCTGTATACATGTATTCAGTTGGATGACATTAAACTTGAACTTGAACTTGCCTCACAGGTCGTCTACTTCAGGTTGAAGATGACCCGTGTTGTCCCGTACTCTTTCTGATACGTTAAGTGCCTTATCGCTGTTGCAAGAGCTCGGACATGAGGGAAATGCATTAATATTGGAGTCACAGTCATAAATCAGCTTCCTCAAACTGTCAGGCTCAGGAACTCCTTTGAGGTAGCGTATCCCAATCATGTCATCAGAACGCAGCAGCTGAAACAAGGACTGTGATACAATCACAAAAGAGGGCTAAAGGATATTAATGTTCTTCACAGCAATCTGAGTTTCAGAAATTCCCTGAAGGGGGTATGGGGTAAGCACTTCATGCATGAGAAAGGATCACTGGAACCGCTTCACTTGGCCTGCGATCTCCGGGAGTTTATCCAGGCAGCTGCTGAGCTAGGCGGAGAAGGAAAGCTCATGGACGATATGCTGCATTTGCTCAGCCAGTCCATCTCACCGCCTGTCTACTCCGCACCCCCGGGCCAGGAAAATAAAATTAACCAAGGCTTCCAAGTGCGATTCATTGACCCGCTTCTGGAAAGTCTGCTTGCCTGGAGCTGGACTTGACTGTGACATCCCCTGCGATCACTGTGTTGAAGCCTACTCATGGCAATCAAGATGCTTAGGTTCATAGAACATAGAATAGTACAGCACAGTATGGGCCCTAAATGTAGCGTCTACCTACATAATCTTTCAAGGACTCTTTTACTCTTGTTCTGAATATTATTTAATAATAAATACATTTGTTTATTTATTTACTGATTGATTGATTAATTAATTCTGTATTTGTACAGTTTGACTTATTTTGCATATTGGTTGCTTGTCAGCCTTTGTGTGTAGCTTTTCTTTGATTCTATTGTATGTATTTGTTTTACTGTGAATGCCTGCAAGAAAGTGAATCTCACAGTAGGATACACTTTCCACCTACAGTGCCTGTAACCTCCATTTTTCTTTCATCCATGTGCCTATCTAAGAGTCTTTTAAATGTCCCTAATGTACCTGCTTCTACTATTGCCCCCTGGCTGTGCATTATAGGCACATATCACTCTATGTGAAAAACCTGACATCTTCCCCAAACTTTCCTCCACTCACCTTAAAAACATGTCCTCTGGTATTGGCCACTTTCACTCTGGGAAAAAGGTGCCAAATGTCCATTTGACCTTATAATCTTATGTGCCTCTATCAAGTCATCTCTCACCTTCCTTCGCTCTGAAGCGAAAAGTCCTCACTCGCTCAACCTTTCTACATGTGTTCTCCAATCCAGGCAGTATCCTGGTAAATCTGCACTCATATTCAGATTAATTCATTATCATATAGACCAGCATGCAATGAAATCCCTTTCTTACAGTGTACACAGTTCAAGTTCAACTGTCATTCAACCAGACATGAACATCTATGAATATAGCCAGACGAAGCAGTGTTACAGCCAAGGTGTAAAACACAGTCCCAATCGTCATTCACAGCACAAGACACACATAGCACATGTAACACAGCAGTAAAATACAGTCACACAAAAAATGTCTGAATCCCTGATTCATGAATGTTGCAACAGTCTGCAGTCAAACACAATACATCTTGTCTTCTGCTAAGTGAACAGTGGAGAGCAGATCCAATTCCAGCATGTACATCACTCTACACCACTTTTGGCACTCTGGTGGAGAGCACCAACTCTGACGTCTCTCTCTTGGACGGCTGTGAACAGGTGGCACCACAGCTTGAGACCTAGTCCTTGCTACAACCGAGGCCACATAGCTCCCCTGCCACTCACCAATAAAGCAGTGAATTGGACTGGCAGCATTTCACAATGTCTAGCAAGGTCTTGAGATCACAAGTGACTAAGACAATCACTCATTATTAGACTAAACACCTCCTTCGTGCACCCACTCCTATGCCTCTCTGACGCAGGCAGCATCATGGTCCACACCAAGTCCAGCTCCTTCAGTATCTCTGCCAAAAAGCAACTCGCTGATGGGATAGACCTGTAGTACATTTAAGTTCTTAAAGTCCAGCAGGGTCTTACGATCATAAAAAGTATGTTTAAAAAAGACAACAACATCTTTGGTTGGCCCTGTAGAAGCTGCTGTGTCCTAGCAAGCCACTATTTTACCAGAAGTCAGTAATTCTAACACACTAACACAGTAATAGGGTGGTACATCAGCGTAGCAATTGGCCTGGGGCTTTACAGCACCAGCAATCTGGGTTCAATTCTGCCACTGTTTCTGAGGAATGTGTACGTTCTCCCTCTGACCACGTGGGTTTCCTCAGGGTGCTCGGATTTCCTCCTACATTCCAAAGGCGTACAGGTTAGGGTTAGTGAGTTGTGGGCAGCCGACGTTGGCATTGGAAATGTGGGAACACGTGGGCTGCCCAGCACATCCTCACTGATTTGATTTGATGCAAATGATGCATTTCACTATATGTTTTGATGTCCATGTGACAAATAAAGCTAATCTATTTAAAAGATCATTTAAATCTTTCAAAGAAAAATAGAAGTTATGTGCTGATATTTTTAAGGGAGATACAGGGTAATACAGTATTTTTTTACATCTCCAATTAAAATCTAAAGGAATCCCCCCTCACTAAATTTTCAGTGCTAGTAGATTACTTTACAGCAATTAAGACGTCATTCCATGTAATCTCAAACATTTCAACTATGATTTTACTTTTTAACACCAGAAGCATGGTGACTCTTGCAGGTTGCCCAGCTGATATGATTTGACACAAACAACGCACTTTACTGTATGATTCAATGGCTCGATGAATACATGACAAATAAAGCTAATTTCTTTAAAAACCTCTTTAATAAATGCAGCGACAAGCACAAAACCAGCAGAATGGTGCAAAATGTAGCTGTGCAAACTGAAGTGGTGCAAAAAGAAATGCCAAAATGACATAATAGATGAAGTAGAATGAAGGCGTTGGAGAACGTGGCAGCACCGCCGGGAAGGGGATGTGAAAGAGGTGACTGCTTCAGGAGTCTGACAGCAGACAGGAAAGAAGCTGTTCTTGTGTCTGGTCATCCAAACATCAAGCTGAGAAGGCAGGAGGAGAGAGAAAAGAGAATGGCCAGGGTGCCTTCCTGAAGCAACACACCATGAGGATGCACTGGGATGGAAGGAGGTGACGAGCCTGTGATGGAGTGGACAGTATTTATTTCTCTCCACAGGTTCCATCAATCCAGAGCAGAGCAGTTGTCATACCTTGGCTGAGATAAGAATCTGCCAGGATATTTTCTATAGTGCCTCTGTAGAAACTCAAGAGAATCCCCATGTGGTCTGGCAATCCAAGGAGCCAATAGAGTTGTCACACAGATATTATAAAACACAGTTAGGTGTTGCAATTTTTATTCAATATGATTGTGCCTATTTAATATAATATATGACATGAATCATAGTTCTGGGAGAAGAAGAAAAAGGGGGAACACAGTTTCATAGCCGTTAGTGAAACGCTATTACAGTGCCAGCGACTCAGGTTCAATTCTATCTCTTCTCACCTGCCTATCATCTTCCCCTGGGTCCCCTCCTCCTTCCCTTTCCCCTATGGTCCACTCTCCTCTCCTATCAGATTCCTTCTTCTCCAGCCCTTGACCTTTCTTACCCAACTGGCCTTTGCATATCACCTCCTCCCTCCACTTTTTTATTCTGGCATCTTCCCCCTTTCTTCCAAGTCCTGAAGAAGGGTCTCGACCCAAAACGTCGACTGTTTATTCATTTTCATAGATGTTGCCTGACCTCCTCCAGCATTTTGCGTGTGTTACTGTCAGTGAGGAGTTTCTGTGCTCTATTCATGATAATATGTACAGGCGAGTTAGTAGGTTAATTGGTCACATGCATGTAATTGGGGGGTGTGGCTCATTTGGACAGAAGGGCCTGCTGTATTGCTAAATTAGAAAAAAAAGAAAAGCAAAAACTTCAAAACGCTTCAAAAGCTGAGACTTCAGAAGCTGTAAATTTGGAATGGGAACAGAAAGCATTCAAAAGGTCAGGCAGAATCTGTGGAGTAAATAAAGATAACGTTTGAAGTCAGGATTACCTGACCCGCAAAGTATTTCTGGCATTTTCAGCTCCTATCTTAGTGAGTGCAGTGCTGTAAGGAGTATACTCAAGGTGGCATGGTAGCGCAGTGGTTAGCACAACGCTTTACAGTACCAGCGTCCCGGGTTCAATTCCCACCACTGTCTGTGAGGAGTTCGTACATTCTTGTAAGGATTAATGGACAGCACAGCTCAAAGGGCCGGAAAGGGCCTGTTCTGCACTGTATCTCAGCAAATAAATAAATATACGAAACCAAGCTAACAACCTGCTTAAGGTGAAATGGTTAAAAGGTCATGGTTCTGAGCTCCACCTGACATTTGTGAACAGACCTCAGACTGACAGTTCAGTGTCAAGCAACCCCTTTTAGGTGGTATATCAAAATTAAACCAATTTCCTGTGATCCTATGGAAACTCTGTCAACAGATAGAGGCTCTGTATAAGATCACAGGGGTCATTAACAGAAGAAAGCACATCACCTTCTTACCAGGGAGCAAGTGCTAAACACAAGATTCAAGAATCTTGAACCTTGAATCTTGAAAGCACATAGTCTTTTCGCCAGGGCTTGGGTACTAAAAACAAGAGGTCATAGGTTAAAGATCAGATTTAAAGGGACATCAGGGGCAGCTTCTTCACACAAAGGGCAGTGCATGTTTGGAATGAGCTGACAGAAATAGGGGTTGAGGGGTCACATTATCAACATTTAAAGTTATCTAGATAAGCACATGGGAACATGGATAGGGGACGTTTAGGGGACTAAGGGCCAAGTGAGAGCAGATAGGTCCAGCTCGCTGGACAACACAGCCGGCTGCAGGAATACGTGCTGAGGGACACCGTGGAGGTCAGTGCAGCCAGCGCAATGGGCTCAGAGGGAAGGACAACAGTATAGGGTTAGATGAAGAAGCCTCTCAATTACTGTAGGAGAGTACTGCATGCGACACAGGAGTGGTCATAGTCATAGTCATGGTCATACTTTATTAATCCCGGGGGAAATTGGCTTTCGTTACAGTTGCTCCATAAATAATAAATAGTAATAGAACCATAAATAGTTAAATAGTAATGTGTAAATTATGCCAGTAAATTATGAAATAAATCCAGGACCAGCCTATTGGCTCAGGATCTCTGACCCTCCAAGGGAGGAGTTGTAAAGTTTGATGGCCACAGGCAGGAATGACTTCCTATGACGCTCAGTGCTGCATCTCGGTGGAATGAGTCTCTGGCTGAATGTACTCCTGTGCCCACCCAGTACATTATGTAGTGGATGGGAGACATTGACCAAGATGGCATGCAACTTAGCACCGTGAGAGAGTCCAGTTCCATCCCCACAACATCACTGGCTTTACGAATGAGTTTGTTGATTCTGTTGGTGTCTGCCACCCTCAACCTGCTGCCCCAGCACACAACAGCAAACATGATAGCACTGGCCACCACAGACTTGTAGAACATCCTCAGCATCGTCCGGCAGATGTTAAAGGACCTCAGTCTCCTCAGGAAATAGAGATGGCTCTGACCCTTCTTGTAGACAGCCTCGGTGTTCTTCAACCAGTCCAGTTTATTGTCAATTCGTATCCCCAGATATTTGTAATCCTCCATCATGTCCACACTGACCCCCTGGATGGAAACAGGGGTCACCGGTACCTTAGCTCTCCTCAGGTCTAACACCAGCTCCTTAGTCTTTTTCACATTAAGCTGCAGATAATTCTGCTCACACCATGTGACAAAGTTTCCTACCGTAGCCCTGTACTCAGCCTCATCTCCCTTGCTGATGCATCCAACTATGGCAGAGTCATCCGAAAACTTCTGAAGATGAATGTAATAGAATACTAGTTCCTTAAGGTTGTTATGGCTGGGGGGGGGGGGACGGGGGAAAGAGGGTGGTAATGGGGACAAGCTCCCACTACCTATTAAATGCTCCCAATGGCTTGCGCCTCAAACAGCCTCTGACAACCAAGTCCAGCTCCTGGCCACGTGTGGCTCAGCTACTAAGCCCAGCAGAACCATTCCTACTGAAAGGGAAAAGGTGGGTTACTGGTGCCTTAAAACCAATCGCTTTGGGCAGAAGGGGCTTGTCAGTCTTGGTTGGCAGCTCGCTTAGGAGCAGGAAAACTCTGATCTCAAACCTCCACTGCCTTGCAGCTATACCCATTCATAGGGAAGGCTTCGGGAGTAAACCCTGAGGGAAAATCCCAAGCTGGAGTCCCTAAAGCAGTCCTACATTGAGTTCAATGCGTTGGTGCCAAAATGTATTGGTCTCTGCCGTTGCTTTGGATTCATCAGATGGGTGGAGAGGGGAAGCTTGCTACATGGACACCAGCTTGCTCTCCATATTGTACCACCCAGACTTTGCATATCTAGACAGCTAGGACACATAGTTTAACCTGACCGATGGAGGCCCATACCATACAATATTTAAAGCACTGACTACGAACATAAGAATGTAAATGCATTGCACTGTTTATTTTTGTAAGGAATTTCTATTATGAATAAACTTAGTTTTGATATATAAAAAATACGCAACGGCATGGGCGAGATGGGCTGAAATGCTCTACCACTCTATGACTCCCTGTGGCACCTCACAAATGCTCACAATGGCTGCTGCATTCCTGATGTTAAAACAGAACCTTCAATTGATAAACCAGGAGATTGATGGATGGATCGGTGAGTTATATACTCAGTGGCCACTTTATTAGGTATACCTATTCACCTGCTCATTAATGCAACTATCTAATCAGCCAATCATGTGGCAGTAACTCAATGCATAAAAGCATGCAGACATGGTCAAGAGGTTTAGTTGCTGTTCAGATCAAACATAGAACAGGGAACAAATGTGATCTAAGTGACTTTGACCGTGGAATGATAGTTGGTGCCAGATGGGGTGGTTTGCATATCTCAGAAACTGCTGATCTCCTGGGATTTTCATGCACAACAGTCCCTATAGCGTACAGAGAATGGTGCAAAAAACAAAAAAAAACATCCAGTGAGCAGCAGTCCTTTGGGCAAAAATGCCTCATTAATGAGAGAGTTCAGAGGAAAATGGCCAGACTAGTTCAAGCTGACAGGAGGGCGACAGTAACTCAAATAACTATGCATTACAACGTGATGTGCAGAAGAGCATCTCTGAATGCACAACACATTGAACTTTGATGTGGATGGGCTACAGCAGCAGATGACCGTGAACATACACTCAGTGGCCACTTTATTAGGTACAGCAGGTACCTTATAGTCTGGCCACTGAGTATAACTTCCTCTACAGAAAGTAGTGGAGGCCAAAGCATTCAACAGATAATTTGCCTCAAGACAGCAAGCACCTCTTCCTCTGTAATCTGTATTGGGTCCATGACCTCACTTCTGCATTGCCTCACATCTATAGTCTCTGTGCCCATCTCCCGAGTAATACAAATGCAAAAAATCCAATAAGGTTTCTCCCATGTCTTTTGGCTCCATTCTGACCTTCCAGAGGACAAATTTTGTCCCTTGCCATCCTTTTGCTCTAACATTTTGGGAGAACGCCTTAGGATTCTCCTTCACCTTGTCTGCTAGAGCAACCTCATGCCTTCTTTTTAGCCCTCCTGATTTCCTTTTTAAAAACACCTTGAGCTGCAAGACACCAGGATGGTTAGGTTCATTGTTGACAATCATAGCAGTGAAGAATTCAGAGCATCTCACATAAAAAAGGATTAAGTGTGATTTTCCTGTAGTTTGTTGATACTAATGTACTAAATACACCACGCAGCAGTGCACAACACCACTGATTGAACTATGAATAACAAAGCTTTACCGAACAATGCCAAATAGAAATGTAATTCTCCAAGGTACAGCTAGTCTTGAAAGCAATAACATGGCTTCACACTTGATTGTGTACTGCAATATTCGTCTTTAACCTCAGTATTGCAATACAATTCCACAAAGCTCATCTACAAAACACAAAATTACCCTTTCCAAGATAAAAGAAGATAAATCTTTGATCTACAAGTGCAATTATGCCGATGATGTAGGCACTATTTATTTGAGGCTCATTCCATGGGATAAGGTCCGTTTTTCCACTAAAATGTCCGGAATGTGTTTTCGTATCAGATTTTAATTTTTAGTGCTACCAAAAAAGAGAGAGAGTTCCTCGATCTAATTATTCTGGAAAATTGAAAGTAGTATCCAAATTTTCTTCTCTGGAGATAAGGAACTCTGTTTTAATTTAAAATAAACTCTCCATTCATCAAAGAGAGGGAAGATAGTGGGGAGCTTAATAACAGAGCACAGGCAGAAAATTACATTCTAGAGCTGTTCTACAATTGACGAAAATTGAAACCGAAGACTTTAATAAAAATATTGGGCTTAAGTTTATCAAGTAATTTTCAGCATGGGCTTGGTGTCAAACAGTGTTGTGGCTGGCACCCCTCTGGTTTTGATGAGTGGGCTTCATTGAGTTAAGGTGACCTTGTGTTCTGCCAGGTAGTATAGTGTTTATTTTACATGATGGGAACGGGACGTCTCCGTCTTCTTGCATTACCGCTTTTGATGAATGTTTCTTTTCTGCTGCCAGAACAGTTCAGGGTGGTCAGATCTGATCCCGTGACTCGACAATATGTCGACACTTCCCCAGAGAGCGGAGCACAGTCTGAAGGTACAGAAGCTCTTTTCTTGTTAAGAGGACGCAGGCCGAATTTAAACAGAGTGAAAAAGAGAATAACGTGTCTTGTCCGGGTGAACTATCACCCAGATAATCAATGTCACGTAACACAGGAACAGGGACAATTGAGTCTGCTCCAACATTCAATTAGACATCTTCTTCATCGACCCACCTTGGTTCCATCAACCTGAAATAACCTTGTTTAACAAAATCTATCAAAGATACAAGAGGTTCTGATGCTGGAAACCCAGAGAAACACACACATGAATTACTGGAGGAACGCGGCAGGTTAAACAGCATCGATAGAGGGGAATAAACAGTCAACATTCTGGGCTGAGGTCATCAGGAGGGGGGAAGAAGCCAGAATAAGAGGGTGGGGTCAGCAGAAGAGAAAGAGTACAAGCTGGCAGATGATTGGTGGAGCCAGGTGTCGGGGATGGTGGGTGGGTGGAGGAGGGCAGGGGTTGAACAGAGAAGCTGGGAGATGATGGGTAGAGATGGTGAAGGGCTGAAAAAGGAGTCTGATAGGAGAAGAGAGTGGACCATGGGAGAAAGTGAATGAGGAAGCCCACCAGAGGAAGGTGATGGGCAGGTGAGGAAAAAGAGGGGGTATGAAGGAAGCCAGAAAGGGGAAATGAAAAATAGAGAAGGGGGGAGGAAATTACTGGAAGTTAAAGAATTCAATGTTCATGCCGTCAGGTTGGAAGCTACACAGATGAAGTATGAGGTGTTGTTCCTCCAACCTGAGAGTGGCCTTTTGAGTCACAATGCATCCTAGAACTCATAAAGATCAGATTCAGATTTATTTATAACATTTACAGTACATTGAAGCATACAGTAAAATGTGTCATTTGCGTTACACAACTAAGGATGTGCTGCGGGCTGCCCGCAAGTACCACCACACATTCTGGTGCCAGGTGAGCATGCCCACAAACGTTCAGCAGTACAATGCAAGCAACAGCAAGAAGTCAGCAACAGAACGATTAAAGACAGCAGCAAAACAACCCCTTTCCCATTGCCCCACCCACCCAGTCACACTCATAGACAGGTCACCTTCGGGCCTCCAGCCCCTGACCCCGGTCTTCCCTTATATACAGCCCATATAGCTGAACGAGCATTTGGGAGCTCAGTGAGATGGATTTGCTGGCCTTTATGTGACTGCAGCATCTTCCACCATGGGGAAGCTCAGCGTGCGTCCACATTTCTGACTTGCGACCTATTTGGCCACAAACAGTTCTCAGGAACAGAACCCAGCTGTAATCTGGGGAGGACCTGCAGCATTTTTCATTTTATTTTATCTGTCTCTCTATCTGTCCATCTATCTATCTATCTAGCAGTCATTGATCTATCTATATATTTATTATTTAGAGATACAACACAGTACCAGGCCCTTCCAGCCCAGTAAGCTTGTGCAGCCCAATTACAGTCATGTGACCAATTAACCTACTAACCTATACGTTTTTGGACTGTGGGAGGAAAACCACACAGTCATGGGGAGAATGTAACAAAACAAGGGGGGGGGGGGCTGGGGGGGTATTCCTTACAGACAGAGACAGGAATTGAACCTGGGCTGCTGGCACTGGACTAACGTTATGTTATTCTGCTCCTTGGTTTATTTTGGAGGTGGAAGGGAGAAAAATTGGAGCAGTAAAGAAGAATCCCAAATCTTCAGAACCCTTCCTATGAAGAAATATTTTCTGATGTCACCCTTGAATGGCTCAGCTTTAATTTTAAGATTGCATCTTGTTTTGGACTCCATCACCAGATAAATAGCTTTTCTCTGCCCAACTCGGTTTATCATCTTAATACCTCAGTAATGTGACATTAATTATACTGCAGAAATGCAAGTAGTATCCATTTTGTCTTCTCTAGAGAGAAGTCCTTCACTTGCAGTGGACTGTTGAGAGCTACTGTGTGGGAGACATTTTAAACACATTGCAGCCTCAGTTTCAAACCTGTGCTTGTGTGATGTAGCACTACAAAGAAGCACCATTCTCAAGGTACCTGATAGAGTCTGAGGCACTCGGAGATGCTCTGAAGGTATTGGTTTATAATTTTTATAAATACCAGAATAATAGTGAAAAGCTCATCTAACCACCCAGCAAACTGCCTTTTCCAAAAGCTCTCTTTGAAAAGCACTACAGGGATATTAAAACAAAGTTTTCACGCCTATCTTCAAAGTTTCTTCCCCAAAAGGCAGTTAATCTAATCAACCATTCTAGTTAGACTCCACCTCTACCCCCTCTATCTATTACCCCCATGATTGTACTACACTGTAAATGCTTTAACTCACTTTTTATAATGCTGTTTACATACTAGTATTGATGGATTTATAAACATTTTACTCCATATCCATACTTTAAACTCTAACTTTATATCTTGCATAATTCATTATTCTATACAATTGTTGAACGTTGATTTTTTGTTGCATATATCGTGCTAACACACCAGAGCAAATCCTAATACATGTAAATACATATGGCAAATAAAATTGCCCCTTGATCCTGATACAGATCAAATCATTACACAGTGCATTGATCTGAAATAAAGTAAAAGAATAACAATGCAGAATAAAGTATTTAGGCTATCAAAAAAGTGCAGTGCAGGTAAACGATAAAATGCAAGATCATAGTGAAATAGATTCTGAAGCCAAGAATCCATCTTATCATACAAGAGGTCAGTTCAAGGGTCTGATAACAAACCATTCCAGGCCATACCTTCTGGTATTTAATTTGCGACTTGCTCAAAAAACAGCAGTAAAGTAAATCAGGAGAAAAATATATCTTTTTTCTTCATCTTCAAGCAGCAAGGTAGGGAGAATGCTAGGTTATGACTGCCTTGGGGTGAGAGAAAGGTGAGGGAAGGCATGGAGGGGGTTTCAGAACAAAATGGGAGTGCTTAAGGTTGTACAGTCACATAGCATGGAAGGAGGCTCTTCAGTCCATCATGGGCATAAGTTCAAGTTTAATTGTCATTCAACCATCTATGAATACTCATGAATACAGCCAGACGAAACTGCATTACAACGGGGCCAAGGTGCAAAACACAATTCCAGCAGTCACACACAGCACGAGGCACACAGAGCAAATGTAAGACAGCAGTAAATACAGTCACACAAAAAAATATGCAAAGTCCGAGTCCCTGAGTCCATGAATGTGTAGTATTAAACATAATACTGCTTGTTTTCTGCCAAGCAAACACTGGGTGGCAGCACTGACTCCAGCATGGACACTGTGTCATACCGCCTCCGCCTGGGCAGCTACAAACAGGTGACACTGCGGCTTGAGGCCTAGTCCTCGCTATGATCAGGGCCACACAGCTCCCCCACTGCTTGCCAATAAACCAATGAATTGGACTTGCAACATTCCACACCACCACTGTACAGCAGGGTCCTGCAATCACAAGGAAAGCGACTAAGATGATCAGTCAGTGTTAGACCGCACACCAGTGCCACTCTGTCGCAGGCAGCAGCACAGTCCACACCAAGCCCAGTTTCTCTGCCAATGAGTAACTTGCTGACAGGGTAGATCTGCAGTACTTTTAAGTTCTTATTGCCCAGCAGGGTTTCACGATCATAAAATAATAAGTTTAAAAAAGACAATAACGCCTTTGGTTGACCCCGTGGACGCTGCTGCGTTTGAGCACATTGCCATCTTACTAGAAGAGTTTACACACCCTTTGGTCCATGATGTTGTGCCGACCTTTTAACCTACTTTCAGATCAAGCTAACCTTTCTCTCCTACATACACCTCAGTTTTTTTATCATCCATGTGGCCACCTAACAGTCCCTTAAATGTCCGCAATGTATGTCTGAGAGGGAAAAGACTTACAAGGGATATGAGGGATAAGTTTTTGAACACAGAGGGTAACGGGAATGGAATGAGCTACTGTGTAATCACTTTTGTTAGACCTCTCGATCCTATGGCCACCATGTAACCCTCTCCATCACTGAGCACATCTTCAAGAGGCAGTGCTTCAAGAAGGCAGCATCAATCCCTAAGGATCTTCACCATCCAGGACATGCCCTCTTCTGGTTTCTACCATCGGGGTGGAGGTACAGGAGCCTGTAGGTGTATATTCAACAATTCCGGAACACCTTCTTCTGCTCCGCCATCAGATTTCTGAATGGTCCATAAAGCTATGAATAATACCTGATTATTCCTCTTTGTTTTCTATTTTGTGACTTATAGTAATTTTATGTCTTTGCAAAGCACTGCTGCTGAACAACAGACTTCATGTCATACAAGTCAGTGATAATAAATCTGATTCTGATTTTGATTCTTTGTATCCATGCCGACCATAAAGTACCGATCTATACCAATCCCATTTACTAGCACTCGGTCCCCAGCCTATTATGTCTTGTGCTTGTTTGCCGATATTGCTGCTCATTTTATCTTCTAAAATTCTATTTTCATGTCCTCAAAATAGATTCTTCTCCAATCTAGCAACCTGGTTTTCATCACACTCATGTCCTCTTCTATTATCATCTTAAAGCTGTAATCATTATTGGCTGGATGTTCAATATTGAATAGGTTATGACTTTATTCCTCAGAATGTAAAAGATTGAAGGAAGATTTGATAGAGGTATACAAAATTATGAGGGGGTATAGATAGGGTAAATGCAAGCAGGCTTTTTCCTGGGTGGACTACAACTAGAAGTCAGGAGTTAAAGGTGAAAGGTGAAAAGTTTAAGGGGAACATGAGGGAAAACTTCTTCACTCAGAAAGTTGTGAGAATGTGAACCAAGTTGCCAGCACAAATAGTGCATGTGAGCTCGATTTTAATATTAAAGAGAAGTTTAGACAGGTACATGGATGGTAGGGCTATGGTCCCAGTGCAGGTCAATAGGAGTAGGCAGTTCAACTGAGCAATACACACACAAAATGCTGGAGGAACTCAGCAGGCCAGGCAGCATCAACAGAAAAAGGTACAGTCAACGTTTCGGACCAAAACCCATCGGCAGGATGGCCCAAAACATCGACTGTACTTTTTTCCATAGATGCTGCCTGGCCTGCTGAGTTCCTCTAGCATTTTGTGTGTGCTGCTCGGATTTCCAGCATCTGCAGATTTTCTCTTGTTTGACGCAGTTTAAATGGTTTGGTATGAACTAGATGGGTTGGAGCGCATGTTTCTGTGTTGTACTTCTCTATGACTCAAACCATCCTTCTTACATAATGGGTTAGAATGGAGTCTGTTCAGTTTACACTCTCTCCCTCACACTGTTACCATCAGGAAGGAGATACAGGAGTGTCAGGACTCACACTACAAAGTTCAGGAACTGTTTATACCCCTCAACCATCAGTCTCTTGAACCAGAGGAGATAACTTCACTCACTTCCATTATTGAACTGTTTCCACAACCTATAGTTTCTTCATCTCATGTTTTCGATATTTATTGCTTATTTCTTAAGTATTATTATTTCTCTTTTTTGTTCTCCTCCTTCTTGTATTTGCACAGTTTGTTGTGTTTTGCACATCGGTTGTTGGTCCATCCTGTTGGATGCAGTCTTTTTTGAATTTTTAACACTCCTGTCCAATCAGTGTCAGGGCAGTTGAAAGCTCCACGATTACTTGACTTTGTACTTTGCTCATTTCCCCAACTGAGATCGTAAGATATAGGGGAAGAATTAGGCCATTTGACCCATCTGCTGTGCTATTTGATCATGGCTGATTTATTGTCCCTCTCAATCCCATTTTCATGCCTTTTCCATGTAACCTTTGATGACTTTACTTATCAAGACCCTATCAACCTCCACTTTAAATATGCCTCATCTCTATTCTAAAGGGATATCCTCCTATTCTGAAATAGTGTCCTCTGGCCCTAGACTCCGCCATGATTGGAAACATCCTCTCCATATCCACTCTATCTACGCCTTTCAATATGCAATAGGTTTCAATGAGATTCCCCCTCATTCTTCTCAACTCCAGCAGGTATGCCCAGATCCTCATACATTAACTCTTTCATTCCCAGGATCATTCTCATGAACCTTCTCTGGACCCTCTCCAATGCCAGCAAATCCTTTCTTAGATAAGAGGCCCAGAAATGTTCACACGATTCCAAGTACAATCTGACCAATGCCTTTTAAAGCCTCAACACTATATCCTTGCTTTTATATTCTAGTCCTCTCAAAATGAATGCTAACATTGTATTTGCTTTCTTTACTACCAACAATTTGTCTACACATTTCTTTCCTCTACCTGTCTTCCACCTTCAATAGACAATTTCTAATTCTTAATATATTGGGGAAATCTAGGACCAGAGGGCATAGCCTTACAGCACAAGGGCTACCTTTTAGAGCAGAGATGAGGAGGTATTTCTTTAGCTCGTCGGTTGTGAATCTGTGGAATTCACTGCCACATTCGATTGTGGAGACCAAGTCATTGGGTATATTTAAAGCAGAGGTTGATAATTTCTTGATTAATAAAGGTATTAAATGTTACGGGGTGAAGATAGGAGCCATGATGGAGTGGCAGAGCAGACTCAATAGGCCGAAAGGTTAATTCTAGTCCTATGTGTTATGGTGTTATGGTCTTATAGTCTTAATATCATACTAATTATCATGATCGATCCTTTATCATCATATATTCACATGCATATGGATTCTGTTTCGTCTTTCTCATATTTGCTTCCATTTAATTCAATAGATAAAATCCACTATAGACAGCCAATGCTATCTATAATAGATAATATCTCATTTATAATAATCAATAATATCTACTCCACCTCTGAATTTTCTTCATATTGACCTTTTCTGAGTGTTACAGTCTTCAGTCTCCAGTCTAGACTTTTCCACAGCCAATGTCCCTGTAATTGCTATTGTGTCTGGATCCTGTGAATGCCCTGTGCCTCCACTTCCCGTGTTTTACATTAAACACACAACAGGTCAGTACAGGGACAGACCCTTTGGCCCACGATTCTCCACTCCTGGACTGTTTCAAGGGCTCTCTGGTTTGATGTTGTATATTCTGTTTTTTTCCCCCACTCGATTTTTGCCGTTTGCATGAGTTGTTCTTTTCACTCGGACGTTGGGTGTTTGATATTTTTTTTGAATAGGTTCAATGGTGTTTCTTTGTTTTGTGGCTGTCTGTGGGGAGATGAATCTCAGGGTTGTATACTGCATACATAATTTGACAATAAACAGACTTTAAATCTTTGAATCAATGTTGTGCTGAGCTAATTACATTAGTAATCAAATGGCCAACTAAACTAATCCCTTCTACCTACACATTGTCCATAAAAATAAAAATAATAAGGATATTTATTACTAAACAATAATTAAGTAGTAAAGATATTGACCATGGGTGCCATGGTAGTGTAATGGTTAGTACAGTTCGGGGCTTTAGAGTTTGGAGTTCAATCCCACCGTCTTCTGTAGGGAGTTTATAAGTCCTCCCCATGGAATACGTGGGTTTGCTCCGGGTGTTCAGCTTTCCTCCCACAGTCCGTAGAACATACCAGTTAGCAGATTAATTGTCCTTTGTAATTTGTTCCATTATTAGGCTAGAGTTAAATTGGGGGCTGCTGGCTCAAAGGGCCGAAGGGTCTATTCTGCGCTTTATAAATCTATAAATAAATAAATACCTTGGTTATTTTTATTTTTATTTATGTAAAGGAACAGGCTAATGAGACGCACTGCTCAGCCGCCACCTATTTAACACTAGCTTAATCACAGGACAGTTTACAATGACCAATTAACCTACTAATCAGTACGTTTTTGGACTGTGGGAGGAAACCAGAGCACCCGAGGAAACCCACGCAGTTCACAAGGAGAACATACAAATTCCTTACAGACAGCACCAGAATTGAACTCTGAACTCCAGAATGCCCCGAATCGTAATACCACTGTGCTAACCCTACACTACTGTGACGCCCTTTCACTTCCCTCACATTCATATTTAAACATCTCTTTAAAGTCCCTCTTCCACAAGGGCCACAAACTTGTTGTGGATTGGAGGCTTGTGTGCCTTAGCGACCCAAAGAGCTATGTTGGCTGGAGTCAGGGCTTTATGCTTTGTCTCTTAGTAAGGTCACCTGTGCCAAACGGGTCAAAGGGTAGAGGTCAGACTAAGAGTGGTCCACCGGTCCTCCAGGTTCAGGGGATCAAATCAGAGCTAACAATCCTGACAGGTCAAACAAAACTGAAAACAAAAAAGAAACAGCAATGAAGAATCCATCTACATCTGAGTGCGATGGTATTCCTGAGTCTCTGCCTGGGACCTGCATGACTGACAGTACTGCAAACCAAGAGGGAGTTACTAAGACAATGAAGGAAGCCCTGAACACTACCAGAGCTGGAGGACCTTCATTGCTGCCCTAACTGCCAGTAGCATAATGGACAGTACGTAAATAAAAGTCCCTAATTGATCTGCCTCTACCATCAGCCCAGGCTGCGATTGGAAGGAGCTCCTTAATACAGACATTGAGCATACAGACAGTTTAAGTCGTTTGGTGGTGGTTAACATTATGGTTAACCATCCTTTCAGAGTCATGAACTATTATTCCATTGGTTCATTTGCCATTGATATTCTCTCAAACTGTATTGTCTCTCATGCTCTCCTCCTTCGCTTCTATTTATGTGGTTTACATTTCCTGTTGTCCCTACCCTGCGTCTCCTTAGTTTTTTTATATACATAAGTTTTTTCACTGAAAAAAAACACACATAATAATCAGGGGTTCACAAAACTACTTACAATTTCAAATTAAATACAGTCAAAGTTCAAAGTAAATTTATTATCAAAGTACATATATGTCACCATATACAACCCAGTATTATCTACAAAACATTCAAGCCTCTGTGGGGTCCTCCATTCTTGGAACTCCCCCATAGAAACCGCATGCTCCTTCTCCAAGGACACCTGGAAGTAGCTCTGGAAGAGGGGCAGGCAGTCAGCTCTCAACAGCTCACTGCCTGCACCTGCGAATGGCCCCAGCTTGACCAGGCCCAGAAGCAAACTGACCAGGAAATCCCCCAAGCAACCCTCTCTTCTTCACACTGGGTGACCGTAGATCAGGAGCTAGCCTGGGGCCGTAGAGCAGCTAGAACTAGAGGAGGATTCCCTTCAGGTATTCAGATAGGGGCTGCAACCTCAGTTTGTTTCCTTAGTTATCCTTTCCAGAAGAAATAATGATAGAATCTACAACAGTGCAGCACAGGGACAGGCCCTTTGGTGCATAAAGTCTGTTCCAAACACAATGCTGATTTAATCAAATCTCTTCTACCCATATCAGATCCATATCCCTCCATACCCTGCATATTCACTCATCTATCTACTCGTTTCTTAAACACCACAATCATATCTGCTTCCATCAGTACCCCGAGCACCTCGTTCCAGGCAGCCACTACTCCCTGTATAAAAAATTTGCCCCACACATCTCCTTTAACATTTTCCTCCTCTCACATTGGATGTATGACCTCTAGAATTTGACATTTCAGTTCTGGAGAAAACATTCGATCTACCCTATCTATACACCTTAGAATATTATAAACTTCTATCAGATCTCCCCTCAGCCTCCAGTGCTCCAGAGAAAACAACCCAAAATTGTTCGAAGTCAAAGTCAAGTTAGGCGAATAGGAATGAAGTTTTAGTGAAGTGTTTCATTCAACTGTTAACTTTTCTTACATTTTCAGAGGGCAAATAATTCTTCGTGGAGCCCCAAAACTTTTAAGTGTGATCAAAGTACATTCCTATAAGTTGAATTATCCAAAGTTCAAAGTAAATTTATTATCTAATAGGCCTTCTTAAATCAAAGTGTTGAGTACAGGAGATAGGATGTTATATTTAAGTTGTATAAGACATTGGTGAGGCCTAATTTGGAGTATTGTGTGCAGTTTTGGTCACCTACCTACAGGAAAGATGTAAATAAGGTTGAAAGAGTTCAGAAAATATTTACAAGGATGTCGCCAGGTCTGGAGGACCTGAGTTAAAAGGAAAGATTGAATAGGCTAGGACTTTATTCCTTGGAAGTCAGAAGATTGAGAGGAGATTTGATAGAGGTTTACACAATTATGAGAGTTATAGATAGGGTAAATGCAAGTAGGCTTTTTCCACTGAGGTTGGGTGGGACTACAACTAGAGGTCATGGGTTAAGGGTGAAAGGTGAAAAGTTTAAGGGGAACATGAGGAGAAACCTTTTCACTCAGATGGTCACGAAAGTGTGGAGTGAGCTGCCAGCACTAGTGGTCCATGTGAGTTCGATTTCAACATTTAAAAGAAGTTTGGATAGGTACATGGATGGTAAGGGTATGGAGAGCTATGTTCCCAGTGCAGGTCAATGGGAGTAGGCAGTTTAAATGGTTCGGCACAGACCAGGTGGGCCGAGGGGGCTGTTACCGTGCTGTACTTTTCTATGCCTCTCTGTGTCCCCATATACCATTCTGAGTTTCATTTTCTTACAGACGTTCACAGGCAAACAAAGAAATACCATAGAATTGTCGAACAACTACACACAAAGATTGACAAACAACTAATGTGCAAAATAAGACAAACTGTGCAAATACAAAATAAATAAATTATAGATAGATAGGTTCAGGACCCTGATGTTTGTAGGGTAATAACTGTTCTTGAACCTGGTGGTGTGGGATACTTTGTGATCAAACTATGTTCCCATAAGTTATCCTTCTAAGTTACGAGATAAAGCCAATAATGAAATACGTGCTTTATAATCAGCAGTGTGTTATCTGCCACTCTGAGCAATTCTGCAATACAGCTTCAATGGTACTGGGGAAGCAGAGCATCTCTCTAGCTGAATACAGCAATTATTTTCAAGACCATCTTTAATCTGACACACTTGTTCTTCAAGAATCAGCTGATACCATCTTTGAATAGAAACCTTAACACCTGCGAGATTATTTGCAAACGTTAGCATTGGTACAATGAAGTCAAAATAGCAATTCTGTTGATTGATGATTGAGATGGAAGTTTATCTGTGCTGACATTCTCTCCCTGATCTGTTGAAGAGCAGCACGGTGACAGAATACACTGGAGCTGACAAGCAGCAGTTTATTGGACATTCAGCTGCTTCTACATAAACCGGTTAGAGTGAGATGCCTCACCATCCATCTCAGTGGTTCTTGGTATTGCTGTTTTTTCCCAAATCCTTTAATTTCTCAGTTTCAAGAAGAAGATAATTTTCTATCAATGTAGTGTTAGGGAGCATTCTGGAGTTATACGAATATATTGGGAGGTGGGTTGGACACATTTCTACCAAAGGAGGTGTAAGGTGCTCCTTCCCTCTGCTAGCCTGTAGGTCACCCTTGGGCAGGGTGTAGCACCTGTTTAGCCCCCCACCAACTAGAGTTATGTGAAGTCATGAGAGCAGGTGGTGGATGGTCGTATGAGCAGCTGGTGGGTATCGTAAGTCCTGGTTATGTGCCCACTCGCGCCAGGCAGACAATTTCTAAAGAGTATTGATAATGGCTGGGGGTCAGCCGTCTTGTAAAGACACTGCCCAGAAGAAAGCAATGGCAAACCACTTCTGTAGAAAAATTTGCCAAGAAAAATCATAGTCATGGACAGACCATGATCTCCCACATCATATGATGCAGCAAATAATGAACAAACAATGTGAATACAGCAGATACCAATTCAAACAGGAACAGTTCTTAATGCAAGTTGAAAATTGAAAGCAGTAAATTGAAATTTAAAGCACACGTTTACAAAATGGTGACCATGAGATATTTGCATATGCATCAACCGAATGTTAAGACAATAGAGTTATGTCAATTCAGTCATTGCCAGGATTCTTGCATCAATCAAGGCAACTATGGGATTAAGTAATTTGCACCACCATAAACAAGTTCAAGGAAGCTTTCAAACCGGACTGATACTATCACTTAGCACATCAAACAGTTAATCTATCAATAGTTGGGCATCTGGTTCTCTGTCATCAAAAGATTTTAGAGTCATCATCGTAATCATGTGCCATGTAGTATGACATGGGCGACCATTGTCTTCACCATGATTGTTCTTGGCAAATTTTTCTCTACAGAAGTGGTTTGCAATTGCCTTCTTCTGGGCAGTGTCTTTACAAGATGGCTGACCCCAGCCATTATCAATACTCTTCAGAGATTGTCTGCCTGGCATCAGTGGTCACATAACCAGGACTTGTGATATGCACTGGCTGCTCATATGACCATCCACCACCTGCTCCCATGGCTTCACATGACCGTGATCAGCGGGGTTAAGCAGGTGCTACACCTTCACAAGGATGACGTGCAGGCTAGCAGAGGGAAGGAATACTTTACACCTCCTTTAGTAGAGATGTGCCTTCATGCTGCCACTCATTTCTAGAATATCTGTGTTAATTAGTTGTTTCCAGAAAAGGTGTTTTGAACCTTCAAAGGTATCTTATCATTTAGAATGTGCTTCCATGTAAACATATACCTCAAAGGAACCATTTGACAACCCAAAGTATTGAAGCAAAGAATATCATTTTAACTATTGAAATTGTATTCACTGGGAAATCCTACAAAAAGTAGTGGATACGGCCCAGTACATCACAGGTAAAGCTCTCCCCACCACTGAGCATGTCTACACAGAGCGCATCTCAGGAAAGCAGCATCCATCATCAGGGACCACCACCACCCAAGACATGATCTCTTCTTGGTGTTGCCTTCAGGACCCACTGGGTTCAGGAGCAGTTACTACCCCTCAACTATCAGGCTCTTGAACCAGAGGGGATAACTTCACTCAACTTCATTTGCCCCATCACTGAACTGTTCCTACAACCTATGGACTCACTTTTAAGGGCTTTTTATCTCATGTTCTCAATATTTATTGCCTATTTATTTATTATTCTTCTTTTAAATTTTGTATTTGTACAGTCTGCTTCTTTTGCATATTGGTTGTTTGTCCACCCTGTTGGGTGTGGTCTTTCACTGATGCTATTATGGTTCTTGGATATACTGAGTATGCCCACAAGAAAACAAATCTCAGGGTTGTATATCGTGACATATATGTACTTCGGTAATAAATTTACTTTGAACTTTGCACTGCATCACCTTTCTGGTCAAGATGGCAAATGCATACGACGCTTCTTTGGTCATGTGGGGAGGGGGATTTGGGGGTAGATGTGCCTGATCTGTTTTGCTCGGTTTTAACACGGGAGGAGGGATTTAGGGGTTGGTGATCGTGCTGCTTTTCTTTTCTTTCTTGGTTTCATAGCTACCCGGAGAATTGAAGAATTGCAGAGTTGTATACTTTGACAATAAATAAACCTTTGATCTTCAGGTAAAAAATGTGATGTGCTTTTGAGACTCAACCAAATATGTCACCAAAAGAATGTCTGTTTGTCATGGTAAATAAAGACTTTCATATCTTCAGCTTCTCCAGTTTCTCTAGTGACTAGACAAGTCACAACACACGGTATTTACTTTGCTTCACCCACAGCTCTCCCGCTGAGAAAAAGTATCTGCTGTATGACAAGCTCAGACCAATGTTCAAAGTAAATTTATTATCAAAGTTGTTGTGTATTTAATATTTCAGTAATTTTTGATTAATCATGTATACATATTGGTTGATTAAGCATTGTTGTTCATTTAAAAAACTCATTACAGATTATATATATATATGAATACGTGAATTGCATATGTCATCACACTATCACATGATATGTGCTCACCTCGCTTAAAGTAAGCTCAAAGTTAGACTCATATTTCGGACTCCCATGTCTTCTTTTAAATTAGTTTAATGTTGTTAAGTTACAAAACATAACAAAAGTATCTCAAAAGCCTGAGATTCAGTTTCTTGCAGGCATTCACAGTAGAACAAAGAAATGCAACAGGATCAATGAAATACAACAGAATCACACAAAGTCTAACAAACAAAAACAAATAACACTTAAATATCAATAAGTACATAAATAAATAATCAGATACACAGATAGATCAATAAATAATATTGAGAACGAGTTGCAGAGTCCTTGAAAGTGAGTCCATAGGTTGTGCTCAGTAATCAGTTGAGAGTTGAGGTGTGTGAAGTTATCCACACTGGTACCAGAGTCTGATGGTTATGGGGTAATAACTACTCCTGACCCTGGCAGCATGGAACCTCATGCCCAATGGTAGCAGTGAGAAGAGAGCATGGCCTGGATGATGGGCATTCTTGATGATCTCTATGCCTCCTTCCAGATGTAACCGGGGGAATACAGGAACCATTTACATCACAATCAACCAGCCACATTAGGTCAAAAACTAATAATCACTGGTTCCTCATTAAAGCAGCCAACATGATCAAAGACCCTGTCCACCATGGGTCCACCATGGACACTCCCATCAAGCAGAAGCCTGAAGGCACGTCCCACTGGTATTGAAAGGGTGGGGTGGGGGAGGGTGAAATGATCACATCACCTGAAATTGGAGAAATCAATATTCATGCCCTTGAGTTGTAAACTAGCCAGGTGGAATATGAGAATATCTTGTTCTTTCAGCCACAGAATCCACAATCTCTCATAGAAATTCTGTCATACAGGCCCTTTGACCCAGATGGCCTATGACAACCAAGATACCACAAACAAGCTAATCTCATTAGCCAGCATTTGGCCTCGTGGCCAAACATTTCAATTCTGATTCCCCTTCCCAGTCCAACATATTGGTCCACGTGCCAAGATGAGGCCACCTTTAGGGTGGAGGAGTAACATCTTACAAGTATTCTGTCTGGGTAGCCTCCAATCTGTTGGCATGAATATTGATTTCTCCTTCTGGTAAAAAAAAATCCCTCCCCCTCCCCTTTTCTTCTACTTCCCACTCTGGTCTCCTACTTCTTCTCACCTGCCTATCACCTCCACCTGGGTCCCCTCTCCCTTTCCATTCCCTATGATCCACTACCCCCTCCAGCATTTTACCTCTCCTACTCACCTGGCTTCTCCTATCACCTTCTAGCTATCCTCCTTCCCAGTCCCCCACCTTTTTATTCTGGTTTTCCCCCTTCTTTTCCAGTCCTGAAGAAGGGTCTCAGCCTGAAAATCAACTATTTGTTCATTTTCATAGATGCTACCTAACTTGCTTGGTTCCTCCAGCATTTTGTGTATATTTCCAGTATCTGCAGAACCTCTCGTGTCCACAACCTTCTGAACACTTCCAATCCATGCAAACACAAAATAATCTGCAGATGCTGTGATCAAAGCAATACTTTCAGTACGCTGGATGAACTCAGCAGGTCGGGCAGCATCAGTTAGAAATGATGAGTCTATGTTTCGGGCCGGAACCCTTCGTCAGGGTTGAAGAATGAAAGATGGGGAAGGATTTGAAGAATGTTTGTAGCTTCAGTTGAAAGACCAGTAATTTGAAAGACAAAGGGGTGGGGGAGGGGAAGCATTGACGTCATAGCCCTGAAAACAATGGGTAGTAGAAGAAGGAGGCGGAACCATGAGGGAGCTGGGGGAGGGGGTAGAGTGAAATAGGGATAGAGGAAGGGAGGGGGAGGGAATTACCGGAAGTTAGAGAATTCTATGTTCATACCAAGGGGCTGGAGACTACCTAGACGGTATATGAGGTGTTGCTCCTCCAACCTGAGTTTATCCTCATCATGGCAGTACAGCAGGCCATGTATGGACATATCTGAATGGGAATGGGAGGCAGAGTTGAGGTGGGTGGCTACCAGGAGATCCTGTCTGTTAAAATACATTTAAGAGCACCTCCACTCCGTCCGCCACAACAGACAGGATCTCCCGGTAGCCACCCATTTCAACTCTGCTTCCCATTCCCATTCGGATATGTCCATACATGGCCTCCTCTACTGCCATGATGAGGATAAACTCAGGTTGGAGGAGCAACACCTCATATACCGTCTAGGTAATCTCCTGCCCCTTGGTATGAACATAGAATTCTCTAACTTCCGGTAATTCCCTCCCCCTCCCTTCCTCTATCCCTATTTCACACTACCCCCTCCCCCAGCTCCCTCATGGTTCTGCCTCCTTCTACTACTACCCATTGTTTTCAGGGCTATGACGTCAATGCTTCCCCTCCCCCACCCCTTTGTCTTTCAAATTACTGGTCTTTCAACTGAAGCTACAAGCATTCTTCAAATCCGTCCCCATCTTTCATTCTTCAGTCCTGACGAAGGGTTCCGGCTCGAAACGTCGACTCATCGTTTCTAACTGATGCTGCCCGACCTGCTGAGTTCATCCAGCGTACTGAAAGTGTTGCTCCAATCCATGTACCTGTCCAATGCATTTTAAAAGTTCTTATTCTACCTGGCTCTACAACTTCTGGCAGCTCAATCCACAAATGTACCACTCTTTGTGTAAAAACAGTTGCCTCTCAGGTTCTTATTCAACCTCTCCCCTCTCACCTTAACCCTATACCCTCTAGTACTGAGTACCTTTATCCTATCTATGGCACCCTTTGTGTCTCCGAAGGTAAGAAGTAAGCACAGAGATATATAACAATGCTGCACAGATATAAGCCCTTCGGCCCAAACAGCCCATACTGATAATGCTGTCCACCTAGCATAGTTACAACTTACTCCATTTGGCCCTTATCCTACCAAGCCCCACCCCTCCATGTATTCAAGTGCTTCCTAAATGATACTGTTGTACTTTCCTCAACCACTTCCTCTGACAGTTCATTCCAGATACTCACCATCCTCTGCATGAAAAAAGTTGCCACACAGATGAATTTTAAATCTTTCTGTTCTTACCCTAAACCTGTGCTCCCTAGTGTTGGTTACCTTACCCTGTTGCTGTCCACCCAATCTATTCCTCACATCATTTTAAACACCTCTATAGAGTGGAGGAGGCAGAGATGCAGAGGGATGGGACTGAAAATCCTACCGGTAATGGCTGAATAGTGGGATCATTTTCCAGTGGAAACACAGTCAGACTCCAGTTCTCAGCAGTGCAAAGTTGATCAGGTTTATCAGTAAGTGGGCTCAGTGAGACCATAAAACATAGGAGCAGACCCAAGCCATTCAGCACATCAAGTCTGTTTCATTGTTTAATCATGGCCGAAATATCCCTCTCGACCGCGTTCTCTTGTTTTCTGCCTGTAATCTTTGATGCCCTTTACCAATCAAGAACCTATTGACCTTTGCTTTAAATATACCAAACGACTTGGCAATGAGTTCCACAGATTCACTACACTCTGGCTAAAGAAATTCCTACTCATCTCTGTTCTAAAAGGATGTGCTTATATTCTGAGGATGTGCTCTCCGGTCCTAGACTCTCCCGATATCAGAAACATCGTTTCCACAATGTATCTAGGCTTTTTAATATGCAATAGGTTTCAATGAGATCCTCATCACATCTACACCCACTCCACATCCACTCTGTCTAGGCTTTTCAATATTTGATAGGTTTCAATGAGATCTCAGACATCCCACCCTGCAAAAACTCATTTCAAGGAGGTAGCACCATCAATTTGCGGGAGACTCCCAGAACTTCCGGGAGAGGTGGGATGTCTGCAATAGAGTAGCTCCTTAGCAGCTAGCCAGCATGTTTAAATAACGTTAGCTATGCTAATGAACGAATGACACCTGTTAAACTCACCTCACCACGTCTTTTACAGTCTTAACCCACCATGGGCAATAGAAAAGTCACTGTTGCAAACAGTGCAGCGAGCAACACTGTCATTATTTTTGACCCCTATTAGGCCGGGGTACATTTTAGTGTAGTCTGGGGTGACGTACGTTTTATATTTTCTTTTTTTGGAACACTCTGCCATGGCACTCTCTCTCTCGCTCTCTCTCTCTCTCTCATGCTCGCCCTCTGTCTCTCTCTCTCTCGTGGTCGCTCTTGCGTGCTCTCTCGCTCTCTCTCATGCTCTCTCTTGCGCTCTCTCTCGCTTGCTCGCTCTCAAAAAAATTGATTTCCAGGACATTGTATATAACTTGCGGGCATCAGGGAGCCACTATTAATATGTGGGAGACTCCCGGAACTTCCGGGAGAGGTGGGATGTCTGAGATCTTCCTCCATTCTTCTAAACTCCAGCGAGTACAAACCCAGAGCCATCAAAAGATCCTTATATGTTAATCCTTTTATTCCCTGGATGATTCTTGTGAACTCCTTCTGGACCCTCTCCAATGCCAATACATCCTTTCTTAGATAAGAGGCACAAAACTGCTCACTGCTCCACGATGTTTGCTCTGATCTGCATGGCACTGGGACTGTAGCCTGCTCCAGCTGCTCCAGGCTTCATGTCTTTGGACACACTTCTGTTCAGAATCCTATTTGCTTACTTTTATTGTTTGCAAAATTAGTTTCTTTTCTCTCTGCACACTGGGTGTTTGTTGGTCTTTTTAATGGGTTCTTTTGGGTTTCTTTGTTTTGTGGCTGCCTGTAAGGAGATGAATCTCAAGGCCAATGTATAATGTACACATATATTGATAATAAATCTACTTTGAACTTTGAATTTTGAACATGTGGTCTGACCAATGCCCAATAAATCTTCAACATTGCATCCTTGTTTTTGTAATCCAGTGCTCTCAAAATGAATGCTAACATTGCATTTTTGACTTTCCCTTCCTTTTTATTGACTCAATCTGCAAAATGAGAGTCCAAGGAAAGTGCTGAGTTACACCAGTCATTCAGATGATCCAGTACAAATGATCAAAGTCTTATGAACAGGTTGAGTGAGAGGGCTCTTCCCTCAGGAGCGAATGTGGGCGAAAAGTGACTTGATAGATGTGTACAAGATGATACAAGGCATAGATTGAGTGGAGGGTCAGAGACTTTTTCCCAATGCAGAAATGGCGAACGCGAGGGGAATAATTTTAAGGTGATTGGAGGACAATATTGGAGGCAACTTTTTTAAAAATACAGAATGACGGGTGTGTGGAATGTTCTGCCAGGGGTGGAGGTAGAGGTGGATAAATTATTGGCATGTAAGAAATTCTTAGATAGGGCAATAGAGTCATAGAGGCAAAGAAAAGTACAGCTCAGAGACAGGCCTTTCTGTCCATCTAATCCATGCTGATCCATTCAAACTTCCTAATCCCATCAACCTGCACCAGGACCATAGCCCTCCATACTCCTACTGTCCATGAATAATAGAAAAATAGAGGACTATGTAGAAAGGAAGAGTAGATTGATCTTAGAGTAAGTTAAAAGATTGGTACATCATCATTAGCCAAAGGGATTGCACGGTGCTGTAATGTTCTCTGTTCTGCCTTAACTAGTGTATGTATGGAAGTGAATACCGCTGTACCACTGCGAGCATACTCACCAACTGCATCTCAGTGTGATATGGCAATTGTCCTGTATCGGACCGCAAAGCACTCCAGCGTGTGGTGAAAACTGCCCAGTGGATTATCGGCACCCAATTGCCCACCAATGAGAACATCTACCATAAACGCTGCCTGGGCAGGGCGAAGAGCATTATCAAGGATGCATCTCACCCTAACCATGGATTTTTTACACTCCTCTCATCCGGTAGGCACTACAGGAGCCTCCGCTCCCGCACCAGCAGGCACAGGAAGAGGTTCTTCCCTGAGGCTGTGACCGTGCTGAACCTCACATTACAGCACTAAGCAGTATTGTACCCATATTGTACTGTCTCAGTACTTTTATATTTGTGTGCTGTGGCACTTACTTTTTATTTGCAGTTATTTTGTAAATAACACTATTCTTTGCATTTCTGGTTAGATGCTAACTGCATTTCACTGGCTTTGTATCTGTACCCGGCACAATGACAATAAAGTTAAATATAACCTAATCTAAAATTCCTTAAAAGTCCAGACAGAGAAATATTCTTATTTTCCAAAGCTCTTAAATAATTCATTGCTCAGGCTCGAATTAATTAGCCAGTCAGTCTTTACCCTTCCCCTAAAACCATGTCATATCCCAAGGTTCCATTTCTTTGTAATCTCTGCCTGGATGTCATGTGTCAGAAGAATCGGAGAGCCAACACACAAGAGAAAACAACATTTCCATCTTTTGATTACCTCAGCAACCACAGATGAAAACAACCAGCTGTTAACATTTCTTCAAACAAGTTCTCACAAAACAAAACACAGAAGCCACTAGGGCTTTTCCTTGTAAAAGACTCTTTAAAGTGAATTAACTTTGAGTTTCAGGAAGAATTCCAATAAGGCTTTATCCACAAATGAATCAATTTAACCTCCATTTGACTGGATGTCCTCAGGAAAGCCCATGCAAAACTCTCAACAATATCATTTGCCCTCTATAGGTTCTTTGTGGGTGGTGGGTGCTGACGCTTTTTTGCAGAAATGGGTGAGGGGGGAGAGAGGGGGAGGTTGATGCATTGATGCTTTACTGCTGCTTGCACTGGGAAAGGGGAAAGGGGGCTTTGGAGTTCTAACATTTTTCCTGTTGTTTTTTCTTTTAAGGCTCCTCTGTTTTTCATAGATGTCTGCAAAGACTAAGTATTTCAGGTTGCATACTGTATACATTCTCAGATAATAAATGGAACCATTTGAAACTATTTGAGAATCAGAATCAGGTTTAATATCACTGGCATATGTTGTGAAATTTGTTATGCTGCTGCAGTACATTGTAATACCTAATAACAAAAACTGGAAATTACAATGCTGGGTTGAGTGTTGGGGTAGCCACTCGGCCTCATAAAAAATACAAGGGTCGAGTCAGGAATGTTCATAACGTGACCCGGTTAATCCTGACACCACATGCTGACAAGAATGGCTGAATGTCTGGTACCACACGCTTTAAAAAAACAATAAATATCTGTTTTTTAAAAGTTAAAAAGTACTACAAAAAGAGAGAAAAAAGTGGTGAGGTAGGGTCCATGGGTTCAATGTCCATTCAAAAATCTAATGGCAGAGGGGAAGGAGCTGTTCCTGATTAGTTGAGTGTGTGTCTTCAGGCTCCTGTATCTCCTCCCTGATGGTGGCAATGAGAAGAGGGCATGTCTTGGGTGATGGGGGTCCTTAATGATGCCTTTTTGAGGCATGGCTCCTTGAAGATGTCCTGGATTTAAGTCCAATTTATGTACTTCTTGTGAATGCTGCTTATGTGATGCTCTGTGCCTGGGATGCTGCTGCAAATAAGTTTTTCATTGCACCTGTGTAGATGACAATAAATTTGACCTTGATACTGACTTTGACAAATTTGTTTCTGAATTACCAGTATTAATAGAGTGTCTATAGAGTAGATTTCATCCAGCTAGAGGCACTGTAATCTTCAACAACAGGGAGTAGCATCAACTGCTATTCATGGCTCCCTTGACTCTTTGAACTGACTCAGTCAATGAGGATTGGTAACAACATCCCCAGCTCGTTGACCATTAACACAGGTACACCTTAAGGCTGTGTAGTTAGTTCCCTGCTCTACTCTCTATACATACATGACTGTGTGGCCAAGCACAACTCCAGTGTCATACACAAATTTGCAGGCAACACGACTGTTTATGGGCAAATTACAAATAGCAACGAGTCAGTTTACTGGAACGAGGAAGATTACCTACTTGAGTGGTGTCATGAATAAACATCTTGCATAACGTCGGCAAAACTAAAGAGCTGATAATTGACTTCAGGAAGGGGAAGGACTCTATTGATGGATTGGCAGTGGAGAGAGTCTACAGATGTACTGTTGAGAGTATCTTGGCTGGTTGCACATAGACTGATTTGAGGTGTATAAGACAGTAAACCTGACTTTCAACTGAGGACCAGCAGCATTGCCTGTTATACCGCTGGCGTTTAGGACAGCAATGAAGGTCCTCTATCTCTGGCAGTGTTCAGGACTTCCTTCATCACACCAGTAGCTTCCTCCCAGTTTCACTACTGTCAGTCATGCAAGTCCCACGTGAAGACTCAGGAATACCTTCACACTCAGATTTAGAAGGATTCTTCATTGCTGTTTCTGTAATAGCTTTGTTTGACCAGTCAGGGTTGTCAGCCCTTGAGCTGAACCCCCGAAACTGGAGGACTGGTGGACCATTCTTAGTCTGGCCTCTACACTTTGACCTGTTTGGCATGGGCGACCCTACTCAGAGCCAAAACATAAAGCTCTGACTCCAGCCAATATAGTTCTCTGGGTCATTGAAGCACACAAGCTTCCGAACTCTACAAGGCGGTGGTCCTCTTGAAGACAACTGAAGACCGATATTCTCAAGTTTGGCTTTCTTCAGAAATGTGTCAAAATATAATGTAGCTGTAATCTTAGCCAACAAGTTTGCAACAGACCTCATTTCAATTCAGACTAGGATCAAGCAAGCAAGTCCTAATCCAATGCTTTCATCGCTCAATTCAATATTCCACTGCACCTCCAGCAAGTCTTTTGCCCAAGCAGAGCTAATCTACAAGACAAATGGGAAACTGCTGAACCTCCTCTACCTCCAGAACCAAGGTTACGCCAACTTAAATCATCAAGCTATAGTATGCAGACAACAGTTACGTATGCATTTTGTTCACGAGAGTATCCCACAAGATTGAAAAATATAGGAGCAGAATTAGCCCATTTGGCCCAACGAGTCTGCTCTGTCATTTCATCATGGCTGATCTATTTTCCCTCTCAGCCCCATTCTGCTGCCTTCACCCTGTATCCCTTCATGCCCTCCCTGACCAATCAAGAATCTATCAACCTCTGCCTTAAATGTATGTAACAAACCGGCTTCACAGCTATCTGTGGGAATGAACTCCTCAGATTCACCACTCTCTAGCGAAGCAAATTCCTCCTCATCTCTGTTGTAAAAGGACACCCCTCTATTCTGAGGCCGTGTCTTCTGGTCTTAGACTCCCCCACCGTAGGAAACATCCTCTCCACATCCACTCAATCAAGACCTTTCAACATTCAATAGGTTTCAATGAGGTCACCCCTCATTCTTCTGAATTCCAGTGAGCAGAGGCCCAGAACCACCAAACGGTGCTCATATGACACGCTTTTCAATCCCGGAATCATTCTTATGAAACTCCTTTGAACCCTCGCCAGTTTCAGTACATCATTTCTTAGATAAGGGGCCAAAAGTAAGATTATAGGATTAATTTTATTTGCCATATGTACATCGAAACATCGCAATATACAGCAAAATGTGTCATTTGCATCAATACCCAACACGGTCCGAGGATGTTCTGAGGGAAGCTTCCAAGTCAAGCCACTGGCACCAACGTAACATGCCCACAACTTATTAACCCTAACCTGTACATCTTTGAAATATGGGAGGAAACCAGAGCACCCGGAGGAAACCCTCGTGGTCACCAAGAGAGCGTATAAACTGTTTACAGGCAGCAGTGGGAATTGAACCCTGACTGCTAACACTGTAAAGGCAACATGTCTAAGCTGCTTCTGCTACCAGACACGGAGGGCAGAGATGCATGGAGAAGACCCTCAAACAATGAAAGGGGTATTAACTCAGGGCCCCATATGTGGGGCAATAGTGCTATGTTATGTTTTTTAAGTTTATCTGCTGAATATCAACAACAATGAATGCAAGGGGTTTCCATCATTTTGAGGACACAGCCTCAGAACAGAAGAACGTCCCTTTAGAACAGAGTTGAGGAGGAATTTCGTTAGACAGAGGGTGCTGAATCTGTAGAATTCATTGCCTCAGACATCAGGGGAGGCCAATTTGTTGGGTATATTTAAAGTGGAGGTTGACAAGCTTCTGCTCAGCAAGGGCATCAAAGACCATCAAAGTTCAAAGTTCAAAGTAAATTTTATTATCAAAGTACATATATGTCACTATATATAACCCTGAGATTCATTTTCTTGAGGGCATACTCAATAAATCTATACAATTATAACTATAACAGAATCAATGAGAGACCGTCCAATTAGTGCATTCAGTCTGAGTACAAAAGACAAGAAACTGTGAAAATGAAAATATAAATAAATAGCAATAAAGAAAGAGAACGTGAGATGAAAAGTCTGTGAAAGTGACGATGGGGAGAAGACAAGAGAATGGGTTGACAGGGAAAATAAATCAGCCATGTCATCAGTGGGAGAGCATTTTGGAGATAGTGGTCATAACTCTATCTCCTTTACCATAGCATTGGAGAGGGATAGGAACAGACAAGTTAGGAAAGCGTTTAATTGGAGTAAGGGGAAATATGAGGCTATCAGGCAGGAACTTGGAAGCATAAATTGGAAACAGATGTTCTCAGGGAAATGTACGGAAGGAATGTGGCAAATGTTCAGGGGATATTTGCATGGAGTTCTGCATAGGTACATTCTAATGAGACAGGGAAAGGATGGTAAGGTACAGGAACCGTGGTGTACAAAGGCTGTTGTAGATCTTGTCAAGAAGAAAAGAAGAGCTTATGAAAGGTTCAAAAAGCTAGGTAATGATAGAGAGCTAGAAGATTATAAGGCTAGCAGGAAGGAGCTCAAGAAAGAAATTAGGAGAGCCAGAAGGGGCCATGAGAAGTCCTTGGCGGACAGGATTAAGGAAAACCCCAAGGCATTCTGCAAGTATGTGAAGAGGAAGAGGATAAGATGTGAGAGAATAGGACCAATCAAGTGGACAGTGGAAAAGTGTGTATGAAACTGGAGGAGATAGCAGAGGTACTTAATGAATACTTTGCTTCGGTATTCACTACAGAAAAGGATCTTGGCGATTGTAGGGATGACTTACAGCAGACTGAAAAGCTTGAGCTTGTAGATATTAAGAAGGAGGATGTGCAGGAGCTTTTCGAAAGCATCAAATTGGATAAGTCACTGGGACCGAACGAGATGTACCTCAGGCTACTGTGAGAGGCGAGGGAGGAGATTGCTGAGCCTCTGGCGATGATCTTTGCATCATCAATGGGGACGGGAGAGGTTCCGGAGGATTGGAGGATTGCGGATTTTGTTCCCTTATTCAAGAAAGGGAGTAGAGATAGCCTAGGAAATTACAGACCAGTGAGTCTTACTTCAGTGGTTGGTAAGTTGATGGAGAAGATCCTGAGAGGCAGGATTTATGAACATTTGGAGAGGCATAATATTATTAGGAATAGTCAGTATGGCTTTGTGAAAGGTAGGTCATGCCTTAAAAGCCTGATTGAAATTCTTGAGGATGTGACTAAACACATTGATGAAGGTAGAGCCATAGATGTAGTGTATATGGATTTCAGCAAGGCATTTGATAAGGTACCCCTTAGATTTACTTTATTGCACAAATGCAAGAGACTAAAGGAAATACATTATTGGGGAGAAAAGACACCAGGACAACTGCCAACATAGACCATGAATTGTGCTGGGTGAAGCCCACAAGTATCACCACACATTCAGTCTGTGTTGGCAGTTGACACAAATGAAGCATTTCACTGTATGTTTCGTTACTTCAATGTACACGTGAGCTAATCTTTACTCCTTAATGCACAAATAATTTTATTCTTTTTAGTTGTCCTGGTGTCTTTTCTCCCCGATAATTCCATTCCTTTTGTCTCTTGTACTTATGCATTAAAATAAAGCTAATCTTTAAAGAGGGCAGAGATACATGTCTGCCAAAGAAGATGTAAAGCATTCCTTCCCTCCACTAGCCTGCAGGTATCCCTTGGGCAAGATGTAGCACCTACAATTAGGGCCATGTGAAGCCATGGGGGCAGGTGATGGTAGGTCGTATGAGCTGCTGGATCACATCACGAGTCCTAGTTATGTGACCACTGATACCAGATAGGCAATCTCTGAAGAGTATTGATAATGGATGGGATCACCTGTCTTGTAAAGACACTGCCCAGAAGAAAGCAATGGCAAACCGCTCCATTTCTGTAGAAAAATTTGTCAAGAACAGTCATGGTCAAAGACATTAACGCCTATGTCATACGACACAGCACTTAATGATGATGATGCTGAATCTTTAAAGATCATTAATCTTTAATGTCGGCAAAAATGATTGTACTTATGTCACTAACCTGTGTAATGTTAATTCAGACACGAGTCCACTGAGGAGGTGGGAGCCCAGTGTCATTTGGTCTAAATCCATGTCAGCAGCTATATTTCATTGGGAGTTTGAGGAGATTTGGTATGTCAACAAACACACCCGCAAATTTTGACAGATGTACTGTGGAGAGCAGTCTGTTGGTATCACTGTCTGGTATGGGGAGGGTACTGTACTGGACAGAGAAAGCTGCAGAGCATTGTAAAATTAGTCTCCTCTTTCATTGGTATGAGCCTCTGTAGTGTCCAGGACACTTTCAAGGAGCAGTGCCTCAGAAAAGCGCTGGCCATCATTAAGGACCCCCATCACCTCTTCTCATTGCTACCATCAGGAAGGAGGTACAGGAGCCTAAAGGCACACACACAATGGTTCAGGAACGGCTTCTTCTCTTCTGCTATCCAATTTCTGAATGGATATTAAATCCATGAACACCACCTCACTACTTTTCAATTTTCTATCTTTTTCCCATTTTATTTATTTTTGCACTACATTTTAAATTTAGCTATTTTTTTTATATATATATATATATATATTACAGCTGCCAGAAAGTTAACAAATTTCACGACATATTCTGGTGATATTGAACCAGATTCTGATTCTGTAGGAAACCTGTCCTGAGGTTGAAGAACTGTGTATGTGTGTGGGCGGGAGGGAGGAATGGGGCCTGTTCTATGCTGCTGTTTTTGTGCTCTGTGTTGTTCTGCTGAGCGTTGTGGGCATGCTATGTTGGCACTGGAAAGTGTGGTGACTCTTGTGGGCTGCCATCAGCACACCCTCGGGTGTGTTGGTTGTTAGCACAAATGACACATTTCACTATATGTTTTGACGTACATGTGACAAATAACTTTGAGTCCTGAACCTTGATAAACTTTGTCCATGTCAGTTTGAAGTGCTGCCCATCCTCCATCCCTGCTCAGCCCTTTTAACTCACTGCTTGCCACCCACCCCCATCTCACACACACAGTCACACACTCATTTAATTGCAGACGCTTTGTAACATTTGGCACAATTTCCTGGAAAGGCGGCTGCAATTTTTGGGGAAAGTGGTATTTTCAGAGAAAACTTGGCAGTGTAGCAGTGATTACAGGAGAGCCCAAGGTTTGTGGTAACATTTGCAGAGAATTCCCAACAGTATGACAGGATTTGAAAGGGATTAAAATATTATTTCATGACTTTGTACAGCATAATTCATTAAAAAGGGGAAATCTGCATTTATATAGTGCCTTTCATATCCTCTTCAGAATCAATGACAATCATTTAATTGTGGTCACTGTGTTAACGTAGAGAACGCAATAATAATTTGCACATGGAAAATCTTCACAACTAACATTGTGTGCATGTCCTGACTATCTGATTTAGTGATGATGGTGGATGAAGGCCCATTACTACAGACCCTCACCACCTGGGTCATGTCCTCCTTTCATCACTACCCTCAGGGAAGACGTACAGGAGCCTGGAGACTCACACTTAGTGATTCAGGAACAGCTTCTTCCCCTCTGCCATCAGATTTCGGAGCGGATCAGGAGCCCATGATCACCATCTCATTATTCCTTTTTGTTACACTATCTGGCATGTCACCAAAGACCCTTGCCCAATTTCAAAGAGTATCCTACTGGTCACATCACAGCCACACACAGAGCTCCAAAGCACAGGATTGCAAGAGAATGAGCCAGCTCCAACGTGGGCACAACCCTCTCCACCGTCAAGGACGTCTTTAAGAGGCAGTGCCTCAAGAAGGCAACACACATCACTAAGGACCCACACTGTTGAGGACATGTCTTCTTGTTACCATGAAGGACATGCCCACTTCTCATTGCTAACATCAGGGAGGAGCTACAAGAGCCTGAAGACCCACACTCAATGATTCAGGATCAGCTTCTTCTCCTCCGTCATCTGATTTATGAGCAGGCCACAAACACTACTTCATTATTCACAAACAATTTCTCACACCTCTGCCCACATCTCATCCTGCAGCCCCCCCCAACAGGGAAAGGGTTCCTCCTGTCCTCACCTACCACCCCACTAGCCTCTGCGTCCAGCACATAATTCTCTGGAACTTCCACCATCACCAACGGGATCCCACCACCAAGCACATCTTTCCCTCCCCCCCGCCACACTTTCTGCTTTCCACAGGGATCGCTTCCTACACAATTCCCTTGTCCATTCATCCCTCCCCACTGATCTTCCTGCTGCCACTTATCCTTGCAAGCGGAACAAGTGTTACACTTGCCCCTGCATTTCCTCCCTCACTATCATTCAGGGTCCCAAACAGTTTTTCCACGTGTGGCGATACTTCACCTGTGAGCCTGCTGGGGTCATACACTGTGTCCGGTGCTCCCAGTGTGGCCTCCTGCGTATTGATGAGACCTGACAAAGATTGGGAGACCATTTCGCCAAGCACCTACGCTCCATCTGGCAGAAAAAGCATGATCTCCCAGTGGCCACTCATTTTAATTCTACTTCCCATTCCCATTCTGACATGTCAGTCCATGGCCTCCTCCACTGTCATATGAGGCCACACTCAGGTTGGAGAAGCAGCACCTTATATTCCGCCTGAGCAGCCTCCAACCTGATGGCATGAACATCAACTTCTTGAACTTCCGGTAATGCCCCACTAACTCTCCTTTACCATTCCCCTCTCCTTGCCTGCCCATCACCTCCCTCTGGTGCTTCTCCCCTTTTTCTTTCTTCCATGACGTTCTGTCCTCTCCTATCAGATTTACCTTTCTCCAGCTTCCTCCCTGCCCCCAACCTCATCCTAGTTCTCCAGTCCTGATGAAGGGTCTCAGCCTGAAATGTCAACTGCACTGTTTTCCATAGATGCTGCCTGGCCTGCTGAGTTCCACCAGCTTTTTGTGTGTGTTGCACTAATTCATCATTCCTTTTTTCTGTGCTATTAATTTATTATGTAATTTATAGCATTTTTATGTCTTTACACTGTACTGCTGCCACAAAGCAGCAAATTTTAGGCCATGCAAGCCAGTGAATCAGTAAAGTTGATTCTGATTCTGATGAGTTCTCCCACAGAAGAGGAATGGAGTCAAGTGTTAGGTCTGAAAGAAGGCATTGTGCTCTCTCACAGCACTGGAGGAGTCAATCTAAAGGAGTCACAACAGACTGCAGATCCTGGAACTTGGAGAAACACTCACACACACAAACACACACAGTGCTAGAGGGACTCAGTGGGTCAGGCAGCATTTGTAGAGGGAAATAGACAATCAGTGTTTTGGGTCAAAACTCTTAATCTGAACTGAAGGATCGAGAGGAAAGCCAGTATAGAAAGGTGAAGGGAAGGGATGGATCAGGACCTGACAGGTGATATGTTCAAAGTTCCAATTTCAAAATAAATTTATTATAAAAGAATGTATAATCACTATATACTACCTCAAGATTAATTTTCTTGCAGGCATTCACAGTAGAACAGAGAAATACAATAAAATCAATAAAAAAAGTACAGACAATGACCGACATATAACCAATGTGTAAAAGAAGACAAATTTTGCAAACAACTAAATAAATAAGTATATATATTTGAGAACAGAGCTGTAGAGTCCTTGAAAGTGAATCCACACATTGTGGAATCAGTTCAGTGTTGAGGTAAGTAGTTATCCATGCCAGTACAGAAGCCTGATGGTTGTAGGGCAATAACTGCTCCTGAACCTGGTGGTGTGGGACCTAAGGCTCCTGTACCTCCTGCTCAATGGTAGTAGCAAGAAGAGAGCATGGCCTGGATGGTGGGGGTGCTTAGGGTTACGGTTCAATTCATGGCCATTGGTGTATCTATGCCAGGACAAGATGCACCCAGTCAGGATACCTACCTCTGCCAGCTTCTAGCTGAATTCCCACTCGCCCCTCCTCCACCTGTCATCACCTGAATCCACCTATCACATGCCATCTCTTGATATTGGTCTTCTCCCCTCCAACTTTTCACTGCTGATGAAGAGTCTCGACCCAAAACGTCAACTGTCCCTTTCCTTCTCAACCTGACCCACCGAGTTCCTCCAGCTCCGCGTTTGCTGCATCAGTCTAAAGACTGTTGGAATCTCTAGTGTGGAATTTGAACACATCACCTGATGGCTGCAAAGTAAACAACTGCAAAGCTTTCTCAGAAGATTTCTCAGGATGCCACCAAGTGGTACAAGAGGAATATTCCAGGAATACAAGGATGTCCCTTTAGAACAGCAATGTGGAGGAATTTCTTTAGCCAGAGGGTGGTGAATCTGTGGAATTCATTGTCATAGATGGCTGTGGAGGCCAGTCATTATGTATATTTAAAGTGAAGATTAATAGGTTCTTAATTAGTAAGGGTGTACAAGGTTATGGGGAGAAGGCAGGAGAATGGGGTTAAGAGGGAAAATAAATCAGCATGATGGAATGGCTGACCAGACTCAATGGGCTGAATTGTCTAATTCTGCTCCTATATCTAATGGTCAGAAAACAAATGGAAAGGATAAATGTATTACCAAATACTCTCACAATTCAGGTCTCTGGAGGTAGGTAGGAGCCAGTGGAGTATGGAGACACAGGAAACTGCAGACGGAGGAATCTGTAGCATATGGAATTAGTCGAGGCACTGAGGTCAAGAGATAGGAGGTTGAGTTGAAGCTTTAGAAAATTCTGGTTAGCCATACCTGGAATATTGCAATCTGTTCTGGTCACTCCTATAAAGTAGGATATGGAGACTTTGGAGAGGGTGCGGAAGAGATTTACCAGGATAAAACCTGGATTAAATTTAGACTGTTAAAAGGAGAAACACAGAACAGACAACAGTACCGTGCAGTACAGGGCTGTTGGCCCACAATGTTATGCCGACCTTTTAACCTACTCTAAGATCAATTTAACTATCCCCTCCTACGTAACCCTCCATTTTTCTATCATCCATGTGCCTATCTGAGAGTTCTCAAATGCCCCTAAAGTATCTGCCTTTACCTCTGCCATTCCACGCACCCAACACTCTCTGTGTAAAAAACCTACCTATGACAACCCCCCCCCCCCATACTTTCCTCCAATCGTCTTAAAGTTATGCCCACATGTACAGCCAGAGACTTGGGAAAAAGTCTTTGGCTGTCCACTTGATCTATGCCTCTTATCATCTTGTACTTCTCTATCAAGTCACATTTCATCCTCCTTCACTCTGAAGAGAAAAGCCCTAGCTCACTCAACCTATCCCCATAAGACATGCTCTCCAATCCAGGCAGACGCTGGTAAATCTCCTCTACACCCTTTCTAAAACTTCTACATACACAACTGAACACAATATTCCAAGTGTGATCTAACTAGAGTTTTATGGAGCTGCAACATTACCTTGAAGCTCTTGAACTGAATCGTCCCCAATTAATTAAGGACAACATACCATACACCTTCCTTATCCATGCTATCAACTTGAACGGGCAACTCTTAGAGATTAGACAAACTTAAGCTGTTTTCTTTGCATTTGTGGAGGCTGAAGGAAGACCTGACAGTAATGTATGAGATTGTGAGAAGACTAGATTGAATAGACAGCCAGAATCATATTCCTAGGGTCAAAATGGCAAATACCAGATAATTTAAAGGGGGTAAGGAGATACAAGACCATAATATGTGGGGCAATTTTTGCACAGAGATGGGTGGATGCCTGGAATCTGCTGCTAGGGGTGGGTGTGAAGGCTGATAGGTTAGAGGTGCTTAAGAGCTCTTAAATAAGCAATGAATGCGCAGGGAATACAGAGACAAGGACATCCTGAAGGCAGAATGGATTGGCTAGGTTAGGGTTTAATCTCTAGTTTAATAGTTTGGCACAACATTATAGGGTATAGTATAAAGTTCAACGTGAACTTATAATTAAAGTACATATATGTCATCATATACTGCCCTGATATTCATTTTCTTGCAGGCATTCACAGTAGAATAAAGATATATAATAATAATAAGGAGGAAGAGGAATAACAGACAATCTGTAACAACCATCCGGATCTAATATTACTGGGTAAACCACCAAGAACAAGTTACTTAATAGATATAGACATTCCAAACATTCAGAAATTAAAAAGAGAAAATCAACAGAAATATACTGAATTAAAAGAAGAAATTGAAAGACTTTGGAACATGAACAGGGTGTACATTTTCCCGATAGTAATATCTGCAACTGTTGTCATCCCAAAGTCACTACACAACAGCATTAAACAATTAGGCCTATACCGCATTATTTATGTAAATCTCCAGTTTACCACAATACTAAACGGAACTAGAATAGTCCAAAAGTTACTAGCAATTGACAAATGAGTGTGCTTGGCTATGCTGATACCTCAGGCTTTACCAGCTTGAGCTGAGAAAAAAACCAACAATAAAATAATAAATAAATAATTTAGTCAATAAATAATGGTGTGAACATGAGCTGTAGCATCCTTAAAAGTGGGTCCATTGCTTGTGAATTCAATTCAGTGTTGAGGTGAATGAAGTTATCCACACTGGGTCAGGAGTCTGATGGCTGAAAGGCAATAAATGTTCAAGTGCTATAATGTTCTAACTCCTATGTTAATTCACTTTGCCATAGCTGGTTTGTGCAAACTGCTCTGCAAGAATAAAAGTGAGGCTATGGGAGTAATCATGCACCCCACTATTCCAACACTATGACATAAATTTAGCTAGCTTGACACCTTGGAGGGAGTCCTGGGATATAATGAGCCACAAGTCAGGTCACATGACCTTATGACCCCTGAGGAAAAGCTAGGCAGGAGAACAAATAGATCGCCGTGGCTGATTCATATTCATGAACAATGACAGATGATCAGAGGCAAGAATGAGAGGCAATTATTGCATTGGTGAAGTAGTAAATCAGGGAGAATGGGCTTTGTTAACATAGAACAAGAATTAGAACCCAAAAGAATGAGTGTGTGTGAAAAAAATGAGGTCTGGGTGTATTTAGAATCATTTACAAAGAGTGCATGCGTAAAATAAATTGTAAGCACTTTCAGATCTGCGTGAATCTGGAAACATTTACAATTTACAGTTTGCGGTCAGGCAGACAACCTGATAGCAGGTCACTGGAGCTATAGAAAATTTCACCGAGTCATAAGCATGGTTTAGTTCAGATTCTAAACTAAAGCTCAGTCTTTTCATCCATTTAATTGTATCGAATCCTGATCTACTGTTTCCAATTTATAACCGTTGCCTCCCCTCATTCTTTTATTTGCTCGCCACTGAGCACTCATGAATATAAATCCCTGGCTTCCATTCAGTCGTTTGTTCCGCTCTTCCTTCCCAGGGTCAACAGGTCGTGTGACCTGACATAACGGATTACTGTTCCTGCAATCAGACTCTAACAAGCTCCTGGATGGCGCTGGTAAGTTTGCTTAAAGGGGAAGGAGAGCTGAAATCGAAGAATGATAGAAGAACATAGCTCGAGATGAGGAACTGCTGCAAGGTTTGTGGATGGTCTCTGCAATTCATGTTATATGTGTTTCTGATTATTTCTTTTGTATTGCAATTTGGTGCAATTTTGTCAGGGCAGACTGGCTCTGAGCCTGCAGTCAATGAATGACACAACTCTAAGTTGAACTGAACGGAACATTCCTGGACTGTTTCAAGGATTCAGTGGTTTGACGTTTTATACTCTATGTGTTTTTCACTCGTTTTTTTTTGCCGTTTGTGCAATTCATTCTTTTTTTGCATGTTAGTTGTTTGATGTTTTCTTTGAACTGGTTCCATGGTATTTCTTTGTTTCATGGCTGTCTGTGGGAAGAAAAATCTGAGGGTTGTATACTGCATACATATTTAAATAATAAACGTACTTTGAATCTTTGAATCATTGAGAATGAAGAGTTACAGTACAGAGAAAGTACAGATAGACAATGTGGTGCAAGGCCATAACGAGGTAGCTTGTGAGGTCAGGTACTAAGGGAAGGTACAGGACACTCATAACAGCAGTACGTAATCTGTCCTCGCGACAGGCGACACGTGCTTCAGAATCAGGTTTAATATCACCAGCATATGTCATGAAGTTGGTGTCTTTGCAGCAGCAGTACAATGCAAACATAACACAGAGAAAGAAATGTGAATTACAGTAAGCATATATATATTAAATAGTTAAATTAAATAAGTAGTGCAAACATAGAAATAAAAAAGTAGTCAGGTAGTGCTCATGGGTACAATGTCCGCTCAGAAATCAGACGGCAGAGGGAAAGAAGCTGTTCCTGAATCACTGAGTGTGTGCCTTCAGACTTCCATACCTCCTCCCTGATGCTAGTACCGATCTGGGTGATGGGTGTCCTTAATGATGAATACTGTCTTTTTGAGGTATTGCTCCTTGTAGATGTCCTGGACCGGAACTACTTTCAGGTTTTTCTATCTTCTGTCCAAAGGAAAGGGAGAGAAGAGAGAATATCTGGGCCGGCTAAATCTTTGAAGTGTATTTCAGATCATAAGCAACCACAGAAATAATAAAGTTCTCATTTCCTTTGACAGTAGTGCATTTTATTATTTATTCTATCATGTGGAGATGTAGCATGGTTAACAGGCCCTTCCAGTCCAAAGAGCTTGCATTGCCAGTTACACCCATGTAAACAATTAACCTATTAACCCATACATCTTTACAATGAGAGAGGAAACTGGAGCACCCGAATGAAATGGAAGCAGTTACAGGGAGAATGTACAAATTCCTTACAGCCATCGGTGGGAAATGAACCCCAGGTCATTGGCACTGGTAGCTCCAGTGCCGCCCAAGGGTCAGGCAGCTCTGGGTTGGCTCTGATGTTAGTGCCAAGTTTTAGTTCTCTAGCTAAACCAACTGAATTGTTCTAGGGTAAAAGGTGATATATCCAGTCACATAAACATTGCAAGTGATCTGGAGTGAAGATTCCGACAACTAATTCTTCATGTTAAAGCAAATTCGAGTTCCCTTCCGCCTTCCTCAGCCTCTCATTTCCAATAATGGAGTACAGTTTGACGGATACAGTGTCCATCTCCCAAGCACTGATTATTATAAACAATAAACAATCTACCGGAGCAGGGGTTCCCAACCTGGGGTCAATGGACCCCTTGGTTAATGGTCGAGGTCCTTGGCATAAAAAAAGTTGGGAACACATTTATTAGAGGAGTTTAACAATCCAGCAGCTTCCTTGGGGGACAAAAGAACTGTTGACACTTCAGGTCATGACAAAGTAGAGAGAAGAGATGGCCTGCATGGGGACACGGGGAGTGGTGAGAGAGGGGGAAATAGGTGATTGGTGGGCGAAGGAAGGGGTAAAAGATGACGTGTAGACAGAGCTGAATAAGCCAAATAAAGATGAAAATTAGCTTTTTTGTCACCAGTCCATCAAAACGTACAGTGAAATGCACCGTTTGCATCAAAGGTCTACAGAGTCCGAGATGTGCTGCGGACATGCATCCATGAGTTCATTTTTTCATTTTTAAATTTTTTTATCCATGAGTTGCCATGCTTTCAGCATCAACATAATATGCCCACAACTTATTAACCTTAACCTGTACATCTTTGAAATGTGGGAGGAAACCAGAGCACCTGGAGGAAACCCATGTGGTTATGGGGAGAATGTACAAGCTCCTCACAGACAGTGGCAGGAGTCGAGTTTTTTGTCATCAGCACAAGTCCATCTCTGCACAGGTGCAATGAAAACCTTACTTGTAGCAGCACCACAAGCAATTAGTGTAATATAAGCAGCAGCGCTCACAAGGAAAACAAAAGGACAATTTTTACAAAGAAAACAATCAATTAGAACAATAAAAAAAAACAAAGTCCTTTTTAGTACAAACTGATCAAAGTGGCCACAGTGTTGGTAAACTGTAGTGATTAGGGGTGTGGCAGTCGGTTCAAGAACTGAATAGTTGTAGAGAAGTAGTTGATCCTAAACCTGGTGGTGTGGTATTTCTGGTCTCTGTAACTTCTGCCTGATGGGAGCTGCGAGAAGGTGGCATGGGCCAGATGGTGGGGAGCTTTGATGATGGATGTTGCCTTCTTAAGGTAGATACTTCCAATAACAAGGAGGGATGTGCCCATGATGGAGTTGGAGTGGAGTTGGGAGACAAGAGGCGGGTGGATGATAGGCGAAGGGAAATAAAAGAAAATACAGATGGAGCCATGTGGGATGGGGAAGGGTGAAGGTGGAAGCAGCTGCTGGATGAAGATAAGGAGGAATACAAAGGTTACTGGTGTTGAGATCTGATAAGGTAATAAAAGATAGATTTGATAGGGGTATACAAAATTATGAGTATACTGTAGATTGGGTGGTGCAATGGGGACTTGTCTCCACCAAAGGAGGTGTAAGGGGCTCCTTTCCTACACTAGCCTGCAGGTCACCCTTGGGCAAGGTGTAGCACCTGCTTAGCCCCTAATCAGGGTCATGTGAAGCCACGGGAGCAGGTGGTGGATGGTCGTATGAGCAGCTGGTGCATATCACATGTCCTGGTTATGCGACCACTAACAACCAGACAGACAATTTCTGAAGAGTATTGATCATGGCTGGGGGTCACCCGTCTTGTAAAAACACTGCCCAAAAGAAGGCAATGGCAAACACTTCTGTAGAAAAATTTGCCACGAGACCATGATCACCTACATCATGCAACATGGCACATAATGATGATGATGATGATACTGTATATCATCTAAATGAAAGCAGGCTTTTTCCACTGAGGTTGGGTGAAACTAGAACTACAGTTCATAGGTTAGGGGTGAAAGGTGAAATACTGAAGGGTAACCTGAGGGGTAGCTTATTTATTCAAAGGGTGGTGCAAGTGTGGAACGAGTTGCCAATGGAAGTGGTAAATGCGGGGTTGATTGGAATATTTAAGAGAAGTTTGGATAAATACATGGTCTATGGTATGGGCGTGGGTCAATGAGATTAAGCAGAATAACAGTGTAGTATGGACCAGATGGTCTGAAGGACCTGCTTCTGTGCTGTAGTGATCTATGATGCTATGACTGTGTATCTACATGGGTGAGAGGGAGGAACAGGGCTTGTTTTGCTGTTGTTGTTTTGCCGCTTGTTGTGGTCCATTTTCTTGTGTTGTGTGTTGTCCTGCAGAGCATTGTGGGCAAGCTATGTTGGTGCTGGAGTGTGTGGCAACACTTGTGAGCTCTCCCCAGCACATCCTTGTGTGTGCAGGTTGTTAACACAAGTGATGCATTTCACTGTACGTTTCAATCCACACATGACAAATAAACTTGAATTTTCAGTCTTGATCTTAAGGGTGAAATTAAATTAAGGGAGAGGCATGGGGCAGATGGAACCAGAATCAGATGGGGAAAGTGTAGGTGGTTGGAACAAGGGGAGAGAGGAGGAAGAACAGGGGTTATGTGGGGTTGGAGAAGGGTTTAGGAAAAGGGACAACATAGGAGCATCTGGTTACTGGGTTGGGGATTAGTTATATACAGTCTTGATCAAAGCAGCAGGCTATTCAAATTTCAAGGTTCAAAGTACATTTATCAAAGCACATATACAACCCTGAGAGTTATTTTCTTGTGGGCATACTCAATAAATCCAATAACCATAATACAATCAATGAAAGATCACACCAGCTGTGTGCAAAAGACAGCAAACTGTACAAATAGAAATAATAAGTAAATTAACAAACAATACATATTGAGAACATGAGATGAAGAGCCCTTCAAAGCTAGTCCATTTGATTGTGTGAACATTTTAATAATGGGGCAAGTGAAGTTGATTGAAGTCATCCCTTTTGTTCAAGAGCTTGATGGTTGAGGTGTTTCCCCCTGGTGGTGTGAATCCTGAGGCTCCTATACCTTCTTCCTGATGGCAGCAGCAAGAAGAGAGCATGACCTTCCTGGGCTGTGAGGGCCCCTGATCATGGATGCTGCTTTCCTGTGGCAACATTTCATGTAGACGTGCTCAATAGCGGGCAGGATGGTCTGTGATGGTCTAAGCCATATTCACTACTGTAAACAACAGGAATTCTGCAGGTGCTGGAAATTCAAGCAACACACATCAAAGTTGCTGGTGAACGCAGCAGGCCAGGCAGCATCTCTAGGAAGAGGTACAGTCGACGTTTCAGGCCGAGACCCTTCGTCAGGACTAACTGAAGGAAAAGTTAGTAAGAGATTTGAAAGTGGGAGGGGGAGGGGGAGATCCAAAATGATAGGAGAAGACAGGAGGGGGAGGGATGGAGCCAAGAGCTGGACAGGTGATAGGCAAAGGGGATATGAGAGGATCATGGGACAGGAGATCTGGGGAAAAAGACAAGGGGGGCGGACCAGAGGATGGGCAAGGGGTATAGTCAGAGGGACAGAGGGAGAAAAAGGAGAGACAGAAAAAGAATGTGTGTATATAAATAAATAACGGATGGGGTACGAGGGGGAGGTGGGGCATTAGCGGAAGTTAGAAAAGTCGATCTTCATGCCATCAGGTTGGATGCTACCCAGACGGAATATAAGGTGTTGTTCCTCCAACCTGAGTGTGGCTTCATCTCGTCGGGTCTTGCCAATATATAGAAGGCCACATCGGGAGCACCGGATGCAGTATATCACCCCAGCCGACTCACAGGTGAAGTGTCGCCTCACCTGGAAGGACTGTCTGGGGCCCTGAATGGTGGTAAGGGAGGAAGTGTAAGGGCATGTGTAGCACTTGTTCCGCTTACAAGGATAAGTGCCAGGAGGGAGATCAGTGGGGAGGGATGCGGCCGGGGGGGGGGGGGGGGAACGAATGGACAAGGGAGTCGCGTAGGGAGCGATCCCTGCGGAAAGCAGAGAGAGGGGGGGAGGTACACTTGTCCTTACACTTCCTCCCTCACCACCATTCAGGGCCCCAGACAGTCCTTCCAGGTGAGGCGACACTTCATCCGTGAGTCGGCTGGGGTGATATACTGCGTCCGGTACTCCCAATGTGACCTTCTATATATTGGCGAGACCCAACGCAGACTGGGAGACCACTTTGCTGAACACCTACGCTCTGTTCGCCAGAGAAAGCAGGATCTCCCAGTGGCCACACATTTTAATTCCACATCCCATTCCCATTCTGACATGTCTATCCACGGCGTCCTCTACTGTAAAGATGAAGCCACACTCAGGTTGGAGGAACAACACCTTATATTCCGTCTGGGTAGCCTCCAACCTGATGGTATGAACATCGACTTTTCTAACTTCCGCTAATGCCCCACCTCCCCCTCCTACCCCATCCGTTATTTATTTATATACACACATTCTTTCTCTCACTCTCCTTTTTCTCCCTCTGTCCCTCTGACTATACCCCTTGCCCATCCTCTGGTTCCTCCTCCCCCTTGTCTTTCTCCCCGGACCTCCTGTCCCATGATCCTCTCATATCCCCTTTGCCAATCATCTGTCCAGCTCTTGGTTCCATCCCTCCCCCTCCTGTCTTCTCCTATCATTTTGGATCTCCCCCTCCCCCTCCCACTTTCAAATCTCTTACTAACTTTTCCTTCAGTTAGTCCTGATGAAGGGTCTCGGCCTGAAACGTCGACTGCACCTCTTCCTAGAGATGCTGCCTGGCCTGCTGCGTCCACCAGCAACTTGGATGTGTGTTGCTTCGCTACTGTACTACCTTTTCAACTATGAAGAGCATCAAAAGCAAATTCACCTTGTACCTTGTATGTTTAGCACCTTGGTCCAGTGTATACATGTGTATGGGTGAATGACAATAAACCTGAACTTGAATAACACTGATCCCAACCTAACTTTGACACATGAACTTCACCAGTAGTCAGACAGTGTAATATTTTTAAGAATCAGGATCAAAATCAGATTTAATATCACTGAAAAATGTCGTGAAATTTGTTGCCTTGTGGCAGCAGAACAGCACAATACATAAAATTATTATAAATTAATAAAAATTAAATAGGTAGTGAAGCCAAGATTAGTGAGGTAGCATTCATGGGTTGGTTCATAGTCCATTCAGAAATCTGACAGCGGAGGGGAAGCAGCAGTTCCTAAAAAATGTTGAATGTGTGTCTTCAGGCTCCTGTCCCTCCTCCAGGACGGCAATAATTGGAAGAGGGCACGTCCTGGGTGCTCGAGGTCCTTAATGATAGATGCCAACTTTTTGATGCTTCACGTTTTGAAGATGTCCTTGATGGTGGGGAGGTTAGTGCCCATTTAACCACCCATTACACACAGCACTGCCCTTAATTTCCACTGAGCTGACACCCGCAAACTTTGCATGCGGACCACGAAGGATCACAATCTTAAAGCTCCACGGCTCAACACTCAAAATGTATACTCTCACGGTCAGCTGGGGAAGAAAAGGCGGATGGTGCTGGATCCCGCAGGAGGGAAGGGTGATTGGAGACTGCCTTTCCAATCGCTTTTTTTCCTCATATAACAGAAAGCTCTTAGAACAAAATTCAGATTTACCCTCTCCTTCAACATGTGAATCAGAATCAGATTCAGGTATATTGTCACTGGCGTACTATAAATTACAATAACAAATATATTTAAGTTTTTAAAAATAAATAACACACATACACACAATGGTGGAGGAACTCAGCAGGTCAGACAGCATCTATGGAAAGGAGTATGTACCATAGATGCTGTTTGACCTGCTGAGTTCCTCCACCATTTTGTGTGTGTTACTCTGGACTTCTAGCATCTGCAGAATCTCTTGTGTTTAAAATAAATAAGTAGTGCAAAAAGAGAACATTACAATTTCAGGGACTTTAAAAAAAATAATGAGATTATAAGTGCCAAATAGGAATGGTTTGAAGAGGGATTTGGGAAAGATCGATTCCTCCAGGGGTTTTGTTAATTTAAAATTGCCACCGAGAGTGGAGAGAGAGATTAGAAATGTCATTATGAAGAGAACTGTTGGTGCATGCAATGGTTTGCTATAGGGAGTGACTGAGTCACAGACCATTCCACCTTAAGAGGGAAAATTACTTTGAAGCAGGCAAAAGTTCTGGAATACCCAGGTAGAGTGTGGCGGGAATTCATATTTACTTTAACTGGAAATTGGGGGGAAAAAATTGGAAGTTCAAAGTAAGTTTATCATTAAAGTACGTATACATCACCATATACTACGCCGAGATTCATTTTTTGCAGGCATTCACAGTGAAGCAAAGAAGTACAATAGAATCAGTGAGGAACCACACATAATGACTGACAAACCACTGAGCAAAAAGAAGACAACCTGCAATTACTAAAACAAACAAACAAATAAATAAATAATACCAAGACGGCGTTTAAGTGTTAGTTGAGGGGAGATGGGAGACCATAAGACCATGACCATAAGATATAAGAGCAGAATTAGAACATTTGGCCCATAATGTCTGCTCCTCCACTGAATCGCGGCTTTTTTCTAAGGTCAAGAAAAATTTTCTAATGTCACTCAGGATGGGCCAGCATAGCTCTCCGGGTCATTGAGGCACGCAAACCTCCAAACCCTGCCACAAGATTGTGGTCCTTTTGGAGTAAACTAATTCAAGCTCTAAGGTATGATTCTATGTGAAATTTTACATGTAATTTGTATTAGGAATTTATATATTTATATTTTACATGATATATATACTTATGAACATTTTTACATATGGTATAAGCAAGGTAGGAACGAAGACCGCGAAATCCTAGGATGAAGACGGGGGTTATTCGTTGAGGCAGAAGGAATAGAAAGCACAGATGTAAGTCAATTTGCAACATTCCTTCAAAGCGAAGACTGGCAAGGGAAACAGGGGAACACTGGTTTAAAAATGGCCCTAGACATGTTCAACACTGAGGACAGAAGGTTTCTCCTGACATTGTGAGTGTAAAGATTGTCTGGGTACAGAGCAAGAGGATGGAACATAGAGCACAGAATGTAGAATACAACAGCACAGAAAAGGCCCTTTGGCCCATGATGTTGTGCTGACCTTTAAACGTTCTCTAAGATCAATTTAATCCCCCCTTATCTAAGAGTCCTTAAATGCCCCAAATGTATCTGCTTCTACCACCACCCCCAGCAGGGCGTTCCATGAGCCCACCACTCTCTGTGTAAAAAAATTTACCTCTGACAAGCCCCCTATACACTCCTCCAAACACCTTAAAGTTATGCCCACTTGTATTAGCCATTTCTGTCCGAGGAAAATGTCTCCAACTGTCCATTCAATTTATGCCTCTTACCATCTTGTATACCTCTATCAAGTTACCTCTCATCCTCCTTCACTCCACAGAGAAAAGCCCGAGCTTGCTCAACCTATCCTCATAAAACATGCTCTCTAGTCCAGGCAGTTTCTGGTAAATATCCTCTGCACCCTCTCTAAAGCTTCAACATCCTTCCTATAATGAGGGAACCAGAACTGAATACTCCAAGTATTCCAAGTAAACTGAGTCTTGGAACTGCTGAGTGTTCAGCAGGACGCCATGACAGGAAACCAAAGACCCTTTCTAAATGGATGCAGCAGACTGCACAAAATGTCCTCCCTCATCTGCCGCTGCCTCCTGAACACAGTTGAGATTGTGAAGCTTGTCACAGCAATGATGAAATTGGGATTAGCTCAGGTTCTTACTTTTGTATGCTCTCATCAAATAGGATATAAAATATTTAAGACTTTAGAATTCAGTAATTAGGTTGTCACTTAATTACTCTGAGGGAGCAGGGTTGGCTAAACCTGGTTATTAACCAAGCACCATTATAAATTGTATCTTTATTATAATGGCTCAAGATACTAACTCTGAAACTAGCTTTACAGGAATTCTTTTGTACATGATATCCAGTGGCCTCTTTATTAGGTACAGGAGTGAAAACAGGTGAACATCCACTGTCCGTAAAGTGGCATGACCAACTCCCCCTAGTCTCTACCCATGAAGATCAAGAGGAGCACAAATTCAGGATGTATATTGTATTCTCTGACATTAAATTTGATTCTGAACCTTTGAACCTTTGAAATTCGACTGGGCATCAGTGAAAGTCATGGCACAAGAAAGCATGCAGCATGCAAGAGAATTCCTACAAGCATGATTTTCTTCAAGCAGTTCTAAAAACAGACATGTAGACCTCAAACAACAGGAATTCTGCAGATGCTGGAAATTCAAGCAACACACATCAAAGTTGCTGGTGAACGCAGCAGGCCAAGCAGCATCTGTAGGAAGAGGTGCAGTCAACGTTTCAGGCCGAGACCCTTCGTCAGGACTAACTGAAGGAAGAGTGAGTAAGGGATTTGAAAGTTGGAGGGGGAGGGGGAGATCCAAAAAGATAGGAGAAGACAAGAGGGGGAGGGATGGAGCCAAGAGCTGGACAGGTGATAGGCAAAAGGGGATACGAGAGGATCATGGGACAGGAGGTCCGGGAAGAAAGACGGGGGGGGGGGGGTGACCCAGAGGATGGGCAAGAGGTACATTCAGAGGGACAGAGGGAGAAAAAGGAGAGTGAGAGAAAGAATGTGTGCATAAAAATGAGTAACAGATGGGGTCTGAGGGGGAGGTGGGGCCTTAGCGGAAGTTAGAAAAGTCGATGTTCATGCCATCAGGTTGGAGGCTACCCAGACGGAATATAAGGTGTTGTTCCTCCAACCCGAGTGTGGCTTCATCTTTACAGTAGAGGAGGCCGTGGATAGACATGTCAGAATGGGAATGGGATGTGGAATTAAAATGTGTGGCCACTGGGAGATCCTGATTTCTCTGGCGGACAGAGCGTAGATGTTCAGCAAAGCGGTCTCCCAGTCTGCGTCGGGTCTCGCCAATATATAAAAGGCCACATCGGGAGCACCGGACGCAGTATATCACCCAGTCGACTCACAGGTGAAGTGTTGCCTCACCTGGAAGGACTGTTTGGGGCCCTGAATGGTGGTAAGGGAGGAAGTGTAAGGGCATGTGTTGCACTTGTTCCGCTTACACGGATGAGTGCCAGGAAGGAGATCAGTGGGGAGGGATGGGGGGGACGAATGGACAAGGGAGTTGCGTAGGGAGCGATCCCTGCGGAATGCAGAGGGAGGCGGGGAGGGAAAGATGTGCTTAGTGGTGGGATCCCGTTGGAGGTGGCGGAAGTTACGGAGAATAATATGTTGGACCCGGAGGCTGGTGGGGTGGTAGGTGAGGACCAGGGGAACCCTATTCCTAGTGGGGTGGCGGGAGGATGGAGTGAGAGCAGATGTACGTGAAATGGGGGAGATGCGTTTAAGAGCAGAGTTGATAGTGGAGGAAGGAAAGCCCCTTTCTTTAAAAAAGGAAGACATCTCCCTCGTCCTAGAATGAAAAGCCTCATCCTGAGAGCAGATGCAGCGGAGACGGAGGAATTGCGAGAAGGGGATGGCGTTTTTGCAAGAGACAGGGTGAGAAGAGGAATAGTCCAGATAACTGTGAGAGTCAGTAGGCTTATAGTAGACATCAGTGGATAAGCTGTCTCCAGAGACAGAGACAGAAAGATCTAGAAAGGGGAGGGAGGTGTCGGAAATGGACCAGGTAAACTTGAGGGCAGGGTGAAAGTTGGAGGCAAAGTTAATAAAGTCAACAAGTTCTGCATGTGTGCAGGAAGCAGCGCCAATGCAGTCGTCGATGTAGCGAAGGAAAAGTGGGGGACAGATACCAGAATAGGCACGGAACATAGATTGTTCCACAAACCCAACAAAAAGGCAGGCATTGCTAGGACCCATACGGGTGCCCATAGCTACACCTTTAGTTTGGAGGAAGTGGGGGGAGCCAAAGGAGAAATTATTAAGAGTAAGGACTAATTCCGCTAGACGGAGCACAGTGGTGGTAGAGGGGAACTGATTAGGTCTGGAATCCAAAAAGAAGCGTAGAGCTTTGAGACCTTCCTGATGGGGGATGGAAGTATATAGGGACTGGACATCCATGGTGAAAATAAAGCGGTGGGGACCAGGGAACTTAAAATCATCGAAAAGTTTAAGAGCGTGAGAAGTGTCACGAACATAGGTCGGAAGGGATTGAACAAGGGGTGATAAAACAGTGTCGAGGTATGCAGAAATGAGTTCGGTGGGGCAGGAGCAAGCTGAGACAATAGGTCGGCCAGGACAGGCAGGTTTGTGGATCTTGGGTAGGAGGTAGAAACGGGAAGTGCGGGGTGTGGGAACTATAAGGTTGGTAGCAGTGGATGGGAGATCCCCTGAGCGGATAATGTCGGTGATGGTGTGGGAGACAATGGCCTGGTACTCCTTAGTGGGGTCACGATCGAGGGGTAAATAAGAGGAGGTATCCGCGAGTTGTCGCTGTGCCTCGGCAAGGTAGAGGTCAGTACGCCAGACTACAACAGCACCCCCCTTATCGGCGGGTTTAATAATAAGGTTAGGATTAGTGCGGAGGGAGTGGAGAGCAGAGCGTTCCGAAGGAGTGAGGTTGGAATGGGGACAAGGTGCGGTGAAGTCGAGACGGTTGATGTCCCGTCGGCAGTTAGCGATAAAGAGATCCAGAGCAGGCAGAAGACCAGAGCGGGGTGTCCATGAAGAAGAGGAGGGTTGAAGACGGGAGAAGGGGTCATCGGTGGGGGTGGAAGAGTCCTTGCTGAAGAAGTAGGCTCGGAGACGGAGACGGAGACAGCGGAAGAAAAGTTCCGCATCGTGGCGAACACGGAACTCGCTGAGGTGTGGGCGAAGGGGGACAAAGGTGAGGCCCTTACTGAGAACAGAGCGTTCTGCCTCCGACAGTTGAAGGTCGGAGGGGATGGTAAAGACCCGGCACGGATGAGAGCTGGGATCAGAGGGAGGAGGGGGGAGGCTAGGGGTGTCAATAGAGAGGGGAGGGTTGGGGTGAGAGAAAGATGGAGCCTCTGAGGGCCCAGGAGCTGACCTCGATCATGTAGACCTCGATCCTATTTAACAGGGCAAAATTCCAGACAACAGACAGGGTTTGCCACAAAACCAATTAGCGATGAGACCCCTCCCTGCGTCACAATTAAGTTTCTGTAATGATGACCAATCAACTGATTAATAAGTATATAAAAGCCAAGCATTCAGAGGACATACCACAAGTGAACAGTGCACTGATGATGTCCCCTCGTATGGTGATGAAACATTTGCAAATGGATTGCCAAGATCGGAGAACAACTCAACCTAACCATCAACCACCCGAGCTATACGTTTTCTGAGTTATTTCCACTATGTGTGGTCAGTTTATTAGGTACAACAGGTACCTAACAAAGTGGCCACTGAGTGTGTGCTTGTGGTCTTCTGCCACTGTAGTGTGCGTTTGTGGTGTTCTGCACACCACTGTTTGAACGTGTAGTTATTTGAGTTGCTGTTGTCTTCTTGTAAGTTTGAACCAGTCTAGCCATTCTCCTCTGATCTCTCTCATTAACAAGGCATTTTCATCCACACTGGTCACTGGATTTTTTTAATGTACTTTTCACACCATTCTCTGTAAATTCTAAACACTGGTGTGCGTGAAATCCCAGGAGGTCAGCAGTTTCTGAGATACTCAAACCACCCCATCTGGCACCAGCAATTATTCCATGGTTAAAGTCACTTAGATCACATTTCTTCCCCATTCTGATGTTTGGTCAGAACAACAACTGAATCTCTTGACCATGTCTGCATGCTTTTATGCACTGAAATACTGCCACATGATTGGTTGATTAGATATTTGCAATAATGAGCAGGCATATCTAATAAAGGGGCCATTGAGTGTAAAATATTTAAGACTTTGGAACTCAGTGATTAGCTTGTCACTTAATTACTGTGAGGGAGCAGGGCTGGTTAAAGCTGCCTGTGAAACAAGCAGCATTATAAATGTACCTTTAGTATAATAGCTAAAGATGCTAATGTCTGCTTTGAAAGTAGCTTTATAGGGCATTTTTGTACACTATAATAAAGAAATAGTGCCATTTTTTGATAAGATAGTTAAATTCTCTCAAAAATATTACTTTTACAACCGGTGGCCATTTTATTAAATACACCTGTTCATTAATGCAAATACAAAATTGTGCAAATCTCTCTGGCACATATATATAGCGTAAGACTTTTGCACATCACTGTATTTGTCAACACGGAGCAGAGAGTGTGTCTGTAAATCTGGCAGGAGCAAAGGAAATAGCGAGAGTGGAGTGATGCAGGAGGGGTGAGGGACAGGTGGCAGAGGAGGATTACCAGCACCTCCCGGTACTCAGCCCTGCAAGCAGCAAATTGCTATCCTTGCCCATTCACTCTCCTCATCTCCATTCAGTGCCCCGAACAGTCCCACCAGGTGAGGGAACAAGTCTGCTAGGATTGTCTACTGTATCCAGTGCTTCCGATGCAGCCTTCTTTCATAGATTGGGGGACCGCTTTGTCGAGCACCTCTGCTCCACCTGCCAAAAGCGGAACTTCCCAGTTCCAAACATTTCAATTGCCATTCCCATTCCTGTTCAGATATGTCAGCCCATGGCCCCTCTTGTGCCACAATGAGGCCACACTCAGGGTGGCAGAGCAACACCTTATATTCTGTCTGGGTAGCCTCCAACCTGATGGCATGATTTCTCCTTCCAGTAAAAAAATGTTTTCCTCCCCCTCCCTTCTTCCTCTATTCCCCACTCTGGCCTCTTACTTCTTCTCACACGCCTATCATCTCTCTCTGGTGCCTCTCCTCCTTCCCTTTCTCTTATAGACCACTCTCCTCTCCTATCAGATTCTTTCTTCTCCAGCCCTTTGCCTTTCCCATCCACCTACCTTCACCTATCCCCTTCAAGCTAGCCTCCTTCCCCTCCCCCCACCTTTTCTTCACACATCTTCTCTCTTCCTTTCCAGTCCTGATGAAGGATCTGAGCCTGAATCGACAATTGTTTGTTGTTTTCCATAGATGCTGCCTGACCTGTTGAGTCCCTCCAGTGTTTTGTGTGTGTTGCTCTGACTAAAGTAGTGTCTAATTGCCAACAGAAATAAAAACATGGGGCCAGCTTGAATGGATAGAAAAATGGAGGGCTATGTGGGACAGAAGGGTTTGATTGATCTTCCAATGCATTAAAAGGTCAGCACAACAATTTGGGTTGAAGGGCCTGTACTGAGTTGTATTGTTCCATGATCTATATTAGTAGGATTTAGAGTTTGACAAAATTAAGAAAAACTAAATATGGCAAATGTGATTATTGACTGGTTCATTTGTAATGCGTAACCTCTTTCTGGATTTGAAGATAATCTTCTTACAGGATTTGTCAGAGGTAGGAGAGAGAGATATTAAGTGTATGTGTGTGTGTGTGTGAGAGAGAGAGAGAGAGAGAGAAATAGTGTGTGTGTGAGAAAGAGAGACTGTGTGTGAGAGAGACAGACAGAGTGTGTGTAAGAGAGAGTGAGAAAGTGTGTGTGAGAGAGAGACAGTGTGTGAGAGGAAGGTGTGAGAAAGAGAGAATGTGTGTGAGAGAGACAGACAGAGTGTGTGTAAGAGAGAGCGAGAAAGTGTGTGTGTGAGAGAGAGACAGAGGAAGGGTGTGGGTGAGAGACAGAGAGAGTGTGTGTGAGAGAGAGAGAGACAGAGAGTAAGTGTGTGCGAGAGAGAGACAGAGGAAGGGTGTGGGTGAGGGACAGAGAGGGTGTGTGTAGAGAGAATGGGAAAGTGTGTGCGAGAGAGAGACAGAGGAAGAGTGCATGTGAGAAAGAGGATGACAAATTGAGAGAGTCTATGTGCATGTGTGAGAGAGAGAGAGAGTGAAAAAGTGTGTGTGAGAGAGACACAGAGTGCGTGAGTAAGAGAGAGAGGGGCAGAAAGATAGAGAAAGAAAGTGTGTCAGTGAGAGTGTGTGTGAGTGAGTGTGTGTGTTAGAAAGAGAGTCTGTGTGAGACAGAGAAAAAGCCAGAAAGACAGAGTGAGAGAGAGTGGTGTGTGTGTGTGTGTGAGAGAGAGAGAGAGGGAGAGAGAGAGAGAGAGGTTCCTGCTGCACATGACTTCCAATGGAATCCCAAGAACATCACCCACCAAGATCAGTTCATCCTAGCTGTAATTTCTTTTTCTATAAATCCTGATGCAGTGAGTAATTTCTTCTTATGACAAATTTCCCTTATCTTATTGCAGCATGACCTTATAATTTCATTTACAAAATTCAACAACGTAACATCACTTAATCCTCCCAATACCTACTCTAAATTTAACTAACCAACAATATTCAAGGAAACAGCAAACATCTGCACAAAAGCCTGATGGGAATTTGCTTATCCCCTAACCAACAATATTACTAAAGCTCTGAATTAAAAGGCACCTCATCTGCCAAAGCAACAGGACTGACACATATGCCTTTTTGCTTCTCCCTGCCCATGTGGCATCTTCTTGACTCGTCCCACGTAAAACTATTTTTGAATCCCTGCCTTGTATTATCTGGTATTGCTTTCTAACGCTTATAGAATTCATCTGTAAACAGCCAGTCGCCAGTCAGCCTGCACTCCATCCAATCCCCCACCCACCTTCTTATTCTCGTTTGTGTCGCCTTACCTTCTGATCCTGATGAAGGGCTTAGAATGAAACGTCAACTGTTTACTCCTCTCCATAGATGCTGCCTGACCTGCTGAGTTCCTCCAGCATTTGTGCGTGTTGCTCTGGATTTCCAGCATCTGCAGAATCTTGCGTGTTTATATTTTGCTGCTCCACTGCGACGTCTCTTCGAGGCATGCCTACCCTGAGCAAGATTAAATCGTCTCTTCAACAGGAGTTCAGTGAGACTCTCTCTCACTGCTTCCACTCTAATCTCTCTGCTCTACAACTCTTCGACCATTTACTCACTCACACTCGCTACCACAGCCTCCTGCCCAGCTTGTACTCCTCCCCCGCTCTTAACTTCCTTTTCAAGTTTATTGTCATCTGACTGTACATATACACAACCAAATGAAACAACGTTCCTCTAGACCATGGGACAGCCACAATACATACAGAACTGTGCAAAAGCCTTAGGCACATATATATATAGCTAGCGTGCCTAAGACTTTTGCACAGTACTGTAGTAAATTTATGCATTGTACTGTACTGCTACCACAAAAAAAAACAGATTTCATAATAACACACTCAAAATGCTAGAGGAACTCAGCAGGCCAGGCAGCATTTATGGAAAAGAGTAAACAGTCGATGCTTTGGGACAAGACCCTACATCAGGACTCTGAAATTTCATGACATATGTGAGTGATGATAAATCTGATTCTCATATGGGTCTCTATTGTAGACTTAGGGAGAGGGGATTCATGGATGGGAAAAGGGGAAGGGAGAGGGGAGGGAACAGAAAGCACCAGAGATACATTATAAACTCATTGTCCGCTCCGCGTTGACAAATACAGTACTCTGAAAAGGTCTTAAGCACCCTAGCTGTATATATATGCCTAAGACTTTTGCATAGTACTGCATTTCACACACAACACATAGAAAATATTAGCACAAATAAGTTAATAAAATATAAAACTTTTTTTTAGATTATGAGGACACTCAGTCCTCGTTTATTGTCATTTAGAAATGTATGCATTAAAAAATGATACAATATTCCTCCAGAATGATATCACAAGAAACACAAGACAAACCAAGACTAAAACTGACAAAACCACATAATTATAATATATAGTTACAACAGTGCAAAGCAATACCATAATTTGATAAAGAGCAGACCATGGGCACGGTAAAAAAAAGTCTCAAAGTTCCGATAGCCTCATTATCTCACGCAGACGGTAGGAGGGAGAAACTCTCCCTGCCATGAACCTCCAAGAGCCGCAAACTTGCCGATGCAGCACCATTGGAAGCACCCGACCGCAGCGGACTCTGAGCCCGTCCGAAAACTTCGAGCCTCCGACACAGCCTCTCCAGGCACCGTCCCCTGCTGAGTGCTTGGACCCCGGCCAGGCCACTGAGCAACAAGCAAAGCCGAGGACTCGGGGCCTCCCCCTCTGGAGATTCCGGATCACACAGTAGCAGCAGCAGCGAAGCAGGCATTTTAGAAGTTTCACCAGATGTTCCTCCGTGCTCTCACGTCCGTCTCCATCAAATCAGGATTGTGCACGGCACTCTACTTGACAAATAACAGACATCACCATCGGAGTGGCCGCTGCGAGCTGCGTCACGCCGCCATCTTCTCCTCCCTCCTCTCATCCAAAGTACATGTAGTGCACAGCACAGGTAAACAGTAAGCAGTTCCCAGCCGGAGGGAAGAAGCTGTTACCCGGTCTGGCAGTCCTAGTCCTGATGTTCCCACACCTCCTTCCTGATGGCAGTGGGTCAAGGAGACTGTGGGACGGGTGATCAGGATCCTCAATAATGCTTCAGGCCCTTGTTATTCAATGCTCCCGGTAAATGTCACAAACAGGGAGGAAGCAGACCCCGATGATCTTCTCTGTGTTTTTTACTGTCCTCTGTAGGGTTTTGCAGTCCGATGCCTTCTGAATCATTCTGGATTCAGGATTATTCTGGGTTCTTCCCCATTCCTTTGTAGCCCTGATGAAGGGTCTCAGCCCGAAACCTCTCCACAGATGCTGCCTGACTTGCTGAGCTCCTACAGATGTGTGTTCATCTGTAAATAGCCCATATTATTCCACAAAGTAGATCTGGAATAGTATGGAGGGGGTCCCTGCACAGGATTGAAAAAAGAAGTGGTGGGTTGTAAACTCAGCCTGCTCCATTATGGGCACTAGCCTCCCCAACACTGAGAACATCTTCAAAGGCGATGCTTCAAAGAGGTAACATCATTGTTAAGGACTCTCATCACCCAGGACATGCCCCTCTTCTCATTACTACCATTAGGGCAGAGGTACAGGAGCCAGAAGATGCACATTCTATGTTTTAGGAACAGCTTCTTTCTCTCCACCATCAGATTTCTGAACAGTCCATGAACCTATGAACACTACTTCACTATTTTTTCCTCTTTTTGTTCTACTTATTTAATATATATATATATATATATATATATATACACACACACATTATTTAAATAGTTTTCTTGCAGAATCATAGTCATAAAGTGCAGCATGGAAACAGGCTATTCAGCCCATCTAGTCCTTGCCAAAACCACTTAAGATGCCTACTCCCACTGACCAGCAGCGAGACCATACCCCTACCATCCACGTACCAATCTTATTGTAACTTGTAGTATATTTTACGTATTGCATTGTATTGCTTCAACAAAACAGCAAATTTCACAACATTTGACATGGAGAGGATGTCTCCTGTAGTGGGGAAGTCTAGGACACATCCTCAGAATACAAGATCATCCCTTTAGAACAGAGATGAAGACGGATTTCTTCAGCCAGAGGGTGGTAAATCTGTGGGATTCATTGCCACAGATGGCTGCGCAGGACAAGTCACTGGGTGTATTTAAAGTGGAGGTTGATAGTTTTTTAGATTAGTGAGGGCATCAAAGATTACGGGGAGAAGGCAGGAGAATGGGGTTGAGAGAGATAACAAATCAGCCATGATGGAATGGTGGAACAGAGTCAATGGGCCAAATGGCCTAATTCTGCACCAATGTCTTATGTGACAGTGATAATAAACCTGATTGTGATTCAAAGAACTGAGTGTTACAGATATTAGATGCATTTAACAAGAAAGCAGATAAACAAACAAGTTTTGCTACGAAACTTGGATTAAAATGAATGAGAAAAGGTTCACGCGAGGTTCAGTATATCTACTGGTGTAAATCAGTGGTTCAAAGTGCCCATTTCATTGCTGTATTCTATGTATGTAGCCACCATGACCCAGACTGCACAACTTACTGATGATTACCAGAGTAGTTACATTGCTGCCTATTTATTAGGGGCAGTGCAACATTGCCTTAACTGATGAAACGTCGACAGTAATTCCTATTATACTGTGTTAAATTAGATCAGCTGGACTGCAAAAATAATTAAGACAATTATTAAATTGAGATCTTACTTGAACTCATCAGGGTGGAGCCCTCACTGTTTTGCATGTTAATCTACATGTTAATTAACACCCCTTTTGCAGTACTAAGCCCTGAGGCACAGGCCCGAGATTCAAGAACAGGTCTCGTTTCGAATCTTCATTCCCCAAAGCCTTAAGGATAGAAACCTTGTCCATGAAACCCACTGGTCTATCCTAAGGACCTGGTTTAATTCACCACACCCAAAGACACAGATCCCAACCCCAGGAGCTAATCTAATTTCTTGCTTCAAGCTGCACAGATCAAAGTTCAAAAGAGTTCAAAGTTCAAGGTAAATTTATTATCAAAGTATGTACATGTCACCCTATATTCACCTGAGATTCATTTTTCTTGCAGGCATTCACAGTAGAACAATGAAATACCATAGAATGAATGAAAAAATGACAAAGATTAACAAATAACCAACGTGCAAAAGAAGACAAACTGTACTAATACAAATAAACAAATATCAGAAGTAAAATTTGTATGAAAGCACATATTTGTTACCATATACAACCCTGAGTTTCACCTTCTTGTGGGCAGACTCAGTAACTCCAAGAGCCACAAAAGAATCATTGAAAGGCCACACCCCATAGGATGGACAAGCAACCAATGTGCAAAAAACAACTAATTTTGTACAAAAACAAAAGAAAAAAAGAAATAATAATAATAAATAAACAAGCAATAAATATGGTGAACATGAAATGAAGAGTCCCTGAAAGTGAGTTCATTGGTTGTGAGAACATTTCAAAGATGGGACCAGTGAATTTGAGTGATATTATCCCCACTGATTCAATAGCTTGATGGTTGAGGGGTAGTAACTATTCCTGAACCTGGTTGTGTGAGCCCTGAGGCTCCTGTGCCTTCTTCCTGATGGCAGCAGCATGACGAAAGCTGCTTGGGGCCCTTGACGATGGATGCTGCTTCCTGTGACAGTATTCCTTGTAGATGTGCTCAGTATTGAGGAGGATATTGATATTCCCCACTACTTTTTGTAGCATGTTCCATTCAAGGGCATTGGTGTCTCCATACCAGGCTGTGATGCAATCTGTCAATATACAGTACTCTCCACACATATCTGTAGAGGTTTATCAAAGTTTTAGATATCATGCCGAATCTTAGCAAACTTCTAAGAAAGTAGAGATGCTGTTGTGCTTTCTTCATAATTACACTTACATGATGAGCCCAGGACTGGTCCTCTGAAATGATAACACCGAGGAATTTAAAGTTGCTGATCCTCTCCACCTCTGATCCGCTGATGAGGACTGGCTCATGGACCACCGGATTTCTCTTCTTGAAGTCAATAATCAGCTCCTAGATCTTGCTGACATTGAGTGAGAGGTTGTTGTCACGGCACCACTCAACCAGATTGTCAATCTTCCTCCTATATGCTGATTTGTCACATTTGATTTGGTGAATGACAGTAAATGAAAAACAAAAACAATAAATAAATAAAACTGAGAGCATAAGTTGTAGAGCCCTTGAAAGTAGATTGTGGAATCAGTTCAGAGTTGAGGTGAAGGAAGTTATCCACACTGGTTCAGGAGCATGATGGTTCATGGCCTCAAGACCTGGTTTACCTTGAAGTTCAGAGTTCTGATATAGGCACTAAAGATACTAACATTGGAAGTTTGATTAACAAACTCCAGTTCTAGGCTTTAACCAAACACAAACTCCAACTCCAGGCTTTAACCAAACCTCCAAACCCACCCCGCTTCCTGATACAGCCTCCAGCCTCAAGAATTGCTAATGGGGAAGGAGACAGAGGGTGCCAAAAAGGTTCACAAGGTACAGTATCTTCCCAAGAGTATGGAACATTAGTGATATTGTTGCTTAGGGGATAGGCAAATTCCCACCAGCCTTTTGAGCAGATTTTCCTTGAATATTGCAGATGTAGGAAGGATTGAGTTCAAGAGCCGCAAGGTAACTTTGAATATTTACACCACACTTTGAATATTGTGTTCTGCTCCTGTCACACCATTAGTGGGAGGATGTGAAGCTCTAGAGAGGGTGCAGGCGATATTTACCAGGATGCAGACTGGATTAGAGAACATGTTTTAAGAGGATAAGTTGAGTGAGCTAAGGCTTTTCTCTTTGAAGCCAAGGAGGATGAGAGATGACTTAATAGAGGTGTAGAAGATGATAAGAGGCTTAGATAGTGTTGACAGCCAGGGATGTTTTCAGCAAAATTGCTAATAGAAATGGCTAATATAAGAGGGCATCATTTTAAAGTAATTGCAGGAACATCGGCGGGGGGGGAATGTTAGAGGTAGGTTATTTACACAGAGTTGTAGTTGCATGAAGGTGCTGCTAGGGTTGGTGGTAGAGGCAGATACATTAGGGACATTTAAGAAACTCTTAGATAGGAATATGGATAAAGAAAACGGAGGATTATGTAGAAGGGAAGGTTAGATTGATATTAAAGTAGGTTAAAAGGTCAACACAACATTGTGGGCTACAAGGCCTATATTGTGCTGTAGTGATCTATGTCTTAGGTTCTAAGTACGTCAGGAATGGAGGGTTTTATAAATAATTTAAGACCATAAGGCATAGGAGCAGAATTAGGGCATTTGGCCCATCGTTTGCACCACTATTCCATTATGGTTGATATCTTATCCCTTCAACCCCATTCTCCTGCTTCATCCCCATAACCTTTGATGTCCTGACTAATCAAGAGCCTATCAGCTCCATTTTAAATATACCCAATGAATTGGGCTCCACCGCTGTCTGTGGCAATGAATTCCACAGATTCACCATCCAGAGACTCTGAATGGACTGGGACTGGTTTCCCTGGAGCAAGAGAGGCTAAACGAAGGGTGACGCTATAGAGGTATATAAAATCATGAGGGGCACAGAGAGGTGGATGCTCACAGTCTTTTTACCAGTGTTGGAATCCAAAACTAGAGGGCACAGGTCAAAGGGGAAAGAATTAAAGAGGAACTAAGGGGCAATTTACCAGGACGCTGGTTGGATTAGAGAGCAAGTCTTATAGGCAAAGAAGCTTTGGAGTGAAGGAGGATGAGAGGCGATGATAGAGGTGCATAAGATGATAAGAGGCATAGATCGTGTGGACAGCTGGAGACATTTTCCTAGGGTGTGAATGGCTAATATGAGGGGGCATAATTTTAAGGTGATTGGAAGAAAGTATGGTGGGGGCGGAGGTAAGTTTTTTTTACACAGAGAGTTGTGGGTACTTAGAACGCACTGCCAAGGGTGGTGGTACAGGCAGGTACACTGGAGGCATTTACAAAACCCTCAGATAGGCACATAGATGATAGAAAAATGGAGGGCTACATAGGAGAGCAGGATTAGAGTAAGTTAAAATGTCAACACAACATTGTGGCTCAAAGGGCCTGTACTATACCTATAAATGTTCAGTGTTTTAACTTTTTCACACAGGGGATGGTAGATTTATGGAACGAGCTGCTACAGGAGATGGCATTAACAATGTTTAATAGACATTTGAACAGGTACATGATACGGCAAGTTTAAAAGGATATGAGTCAAAAGCAAACACAGGATGCCACGTTGGTTGGAATCGATATGTTGTGCTGAAGGAGCTGTTTCTGGCATTGTAGTGCAGCTGTTAGTGTAATGCCATTACAGCGCCAGCTGGCCGGGTTTGATTCCGCCCGCTGTCTGTAAAGAGTTTGTACGTTCTCCCTGTGACCATGTGGGTTCCCTCCCATATTCCAAAGACGTAAGGGTTAGTACGTTAATGATCACATGGGGGTCTGTAAGGGACTGTTACCGTGATCTATCACTAAATTAAAAAAATAACAGAAGTCCACTTAGGACTGAATTTAGAGAAATTCCTTCACTCAGTGGTGAATATTTAAGAATCATTACTCTGGTAGATTTTGGAGGCTCAGTCACTGAGTTCAAAGCAGATTTCAATGGACGAGGGGTTCCTAATCTGGAGTCCAAAGACCCCTCAGTTAATGGTAAGGGTCTAAGGCATAGAAGAAGATTGGGAGCCCCTGCAATAGATCAATGGGTATGAGGATGAGGCACAAAAGAACAGCTGAGGTAAAAAAAAAATTCAGCCATGATATTACTGGAAGCTTGACAAACTTCTATAGATGTGTGGTGGAGAGTATATTAACTATCTGCATTACAGCCTGGTCTGAAAACACCAATGCTCTTGAACAGAAAATCCTGCAAAAAGTTGTGGATATGGCCCAGTCCATCACACCTAAAGCCTTCCCCACCACTGAGCACACTTACATGAAGCACTGTGGCTGGAAAGAAGCATCCATCATCAGAGACTCCCACCACCCAGGACACGCTCTCTTCTCGCTGTTGCCACCAGGAAGAAGGCACAGGAGCCTCAGAACCCACACCATTAGGTTCAGGAACAGTTATTACCCCTCCATCAAGTTCCTGAACCAAAAGGGATAACTTCACTCAACTTCACTTGCGTCATCATTGAAATGTTTCCATAACCGATGGGTTCACTTTCAAGGACTTCATCTCATGTTCTCGATATTTATTGCTTATTTATTTATATTATTGTTTCTTCTTTTTGTATTTGCATAGTTTTTTGTCTTCTGCACTCCAGCTGAACACCCTAGTTGGGTGGTCTTTCATTGATTCTGTTATAGTTACTATACTATATAGTCATTGAGTATGCCCACAAGAAAATGAATCTCACGATTGTATAAGGTGATTGTATGTATAGTTTCATAATAGACTTACTTTGAATTTTGAATAGCAGAGTTGGCTGAATGGTCTACTCTTATCACGGGAATTGGAATTGGTTTGTTATTGTCACATGTACTAAGATACAGTGAAAAGCTTGTCTTGCGTACTGTTCATACAGATCAAATCATTACACAGTGCATTCAGGTAGTACGAGGTAAAACAGTAACAGAATGAAGTGTTTGCAATTACAGAGAAAGGGCAATGCAGGTAGACAATCATGTTCAAGGTCACAGTGAGATAAATTGTGAGGTCAAGAGTCCATCTTATCGTACTAGAGGACTGTTCAATGGTCTTATAACAGCAGGGTAGAAGCTGTCCTTGAGCCTAATGGTACACGCTTTCAGGCTTTTGCATCTCCTGCTTGATGGTAGAGGGGAGAAGAGAAAATGTCCTGGCTGGGTGGAGGCTTTGATTATGTTGGCTACTTTACTGAGGCAGCGGGAAGTGTAGACAGAGTCCACGGAGGGGAGTCTGGTTTCCATGATGTGCTGAGCTGTGTCCACAACTCTCTAAGATTTCTTTCAATCACAGGCAGACCAGCTGCCATACCAATCCGTGATGATTAAAAGATAAAAAATTAGCATTATTTGTCACATGAACAATTAAATATCAAAACATACAGTGAAATGCATCATTTATGTATGTCAAATCAAATCAGTGAGGACGTGCTGGGGGCAGCCCACAGGTGTTGCACGCTCTGTGTCAGCATAGAATACCCACAGCTTACTAACCCCCAACCTGTATGTCTTTGGAATGTGGGAGGAAACCAGAGTGCCCGGAGGAAATTCACACGGTTACGGGGGGAACGTAGATAGTGGCAGGAATTGAACCATGATCCATGATCACTATAAAGCAATGTGCTAGCCATGACACTACTGTGCTGACACACGTTATGCTTTCTCAATAAGAAATTGGTGAGGGTCGACTGGGACATGTCAAATTTCTTTAGCCTCCTAAGGAAGTAGGTAATACTCTTTCTAAATACTCTTCTGCCTTTAGGCAGATGGGGCTTATCAGCTATGTTTGGCAGCTCATCTAGGAGAAGGAAAACTGATCTCAAACCTCTGCTCCCTTGCGACTATACTCGCTCATGGGGTAAATCCAGAACTGGAGTCCCTAAGATAGTCCTACATTGACTTCAATGCTGACTGGCAACTCCTGCGACACCACCCCTTTGGGTTCATCAGATGCTACATGGGCAACAGCTTGATTTCCATATCGTACTGCCCTGCCCTGCATATCAATTGCACAGATGTAGTTAGCTCAGACGCAATATCCATGGTCAACACCAGCCAACCAAGGCCTCACAGATACTCTTACGTCATTTAAAGGAAACAGCTAAGACGAAGAACCATCCCTAATAAGTGGTCTTACGTGCAGTCAGTAGTTCTATTAAATTCAGTCTGTGAGTGGACTCTGTGCCTCGCTCAGCCAAGACCAGCTCTCAGGGCTCTGTGATCGATGGGTCCCAGATGACCTTCCTTTGATCTCAAAGGCAGACCCACGGTCAGGAATGTGGAATTATAAATGTGGCATCGCAGCAACAGTAAATAGAGCAGTTCCGGTGCCTCTAATCCATCTCACAGCACAGAGCTCAGCAAAATCAGGTTCATGATATTGATCGGAAATCAAATCTGACAAATGTGGAGGGCTGCACTTTTTGCAAGTGTTTTTATTAAACCTAACCTCAGGATGCTGGCACGACAGGAAAGCGTCTATTTTTTGCCTATTACTAGGCAAGAACAGGGCAGCACGTTCATGGTGAGGTTACTGCAATGCTTTACAGTACCATCAATCACTAATCGGGTTCAATTCCCACCGCTGCCTGTAAGGAGTTTGTATATTCGCCCCATGACTGTGTGAGTTTCCTCCAGTTTTCTCCCACATTCCAGAGGTTCGGGTTGTTAAGTTGTGGGCATGCTGTGTTGGCGGCAGAAGCATGGCAACACTCGGAGACTGCCCGCAGCACATCCTCGGGACTGTGTTGGTCATTACCACAAAATGATGCATCTCAATATGTTTCGATGTTTTAATGTACATGCAACAAATAAAGCTAATCTCTCACAACACTCACAAAATGCTGGAGGAGCTCAGCAGGTCAGGCCGCATCTATGGAAATGAGTAAACAGTCGGATGTTTTGGGCCAAGACCTTTCATCAGGACTGAAAGGTAAGGGGGAAGAAGCCAAAATAAAAGCTGGGGGGAAAGGAAGGAGGCTGGCTGGAAGATGATAGGTGAAGCCAGGTGGATGGGAAAGGTCAACAGCAAGAGAAGAAAAAATCTGTTAGCAGAGGAAAGTGGACAATAGGAGAAAGGGAAGGAGGAGGGGACTCATGGGGAAGTAACAGGCAGGTGAGAAGAAGTGAAAGGTCAGATTAGGGATGGGGGTGGTGAAGTTTGTTTACCGCAAAGAGAAATCAATATTCATGCCATCAGTTTGGAGGGTACCCAGGCGGAGTATAAGGTGTTGCTCCTCCGTGGATGGCCTCATCTTGGTACAAGAGGCAGTCATGGATCCACATGTCGGAACAGGAATGAGAATTAGAATTAAAGTGTTTGGCCACCGGGAAATCCCGCTTGTGGCAGATGGTGCGGAGGTGCTCGACGAAGCGGTCCCCCAATTTACAACGGTCTTTTTTTCCTTTCTTATAATCATAGAACACAAGGATATTCTACTGTGGTAACTGCTGGGAAGTGCAACCATGTTTAGGAACTGGTAAAGTGGTTTATTATTGTCACATGTTCTGAGGTACAAAGAAAAACTCTGTGTTGAAAAACATCCATACAGATTATTTCATCACATCAGTCCACTGTGGTAGTACAAGGAAAAACACTAACAGAATGTAGAATAAAGTGGTACAGTTACAGAGAGAGTGCAGCACAGAGAGAGAGACAGTAAGGAACAGGGTCACAGTGAGGTAGATTGTGAAGTCAAGAGTCCATCTTATCGTACTCAAGAACCATTCAACAATCTTGTACCAGCAGGACAGAAGATGTCCTGTTGGCATGCTGTCAGACCTTTGTATCTTTTGCCCAATAGGATAAGGGAGAGGAGAGCGTGTTCAGGGCAGGTGGGGTCTTTATGCTGGCTGCTTTACTGAGGCAACAAGAAGTGTAGACAGAGCCTGTGGAGGTTTCCGTGACAAGCTGAGCTGTGCATGCTTTGAAAGAACAGTGACAGTTAGGAAAATTTATAGGAAATGACCAGTATTACGACTAAAACATCCCATTTTGAGCCAGATTTAGATGGAGTGTAGAATTGAATTTTGGGTCAGAACTTCCTAATCAACACTGCTGTACAAGGGGAGGGCAGAGGATGGGTGTCCTGTGGGACACAGGACCACTTGCCAAGCCCCTCAGAGCCCTCCTTTCATCCAGAAGACTCACCTCAGGAGAAAGCTTACCCACTCAACACTCCCCAGGATGGACCCACTAGCAACAGTACTTAAGAAGCTTATCATCAGGCAGGTTATCACACACATCAGGTGGTGGCACAGGTAACGTAATGCTTTATAGCAGCAACAATTGGGGTTCAATTCCCGCCACTGTCTGTAGGGTTTTGTACGTTCTCCCTAATGACCATATGGGTTTCCTCCAGGTGCTCTGGGTTCCTCCCATATTACAAAGACATATATACGGTTTAGAGTTGGTAAGTCATGGGTATGCTACGTTGGAGGTGGAAGCATCACAGCACTTGCGGATTGCTCCCAGCATATCCTCAGACTGTGTTGGTCATTGACACAAATGATGCGTTTCACTATATGTGGAAAATAAACTTTAACTAGTCTATCAATCAAATTTAATCTATCAGACTCCTCCTCCCAAATAGTTATAGAGTTCCACAGCTCTTCGGCCCACTACGTTGATACTGTCCTTTGTACCCATCTGCACTGAGCCCATTAACCTGCATTAGGTCTGTGGGTGTTTCTTTGTTCAATTATATTCAGAGTTCAAAGTATATTTACTATCAAACTGTGCATACTATGCAACCTTGAGATGAATCTCCTTATAGACAGCCACAAACAAAGAAACCCAAAAGAACCCATCAAGAAGACTAAAGAACAATAAAAGTAAGCAAGTAACATTTAGGACTGAAGATCACGAAAGTGAGTCCACATCCATGAATCCAGTCACCATTTGAGACAATTCAGGAGCTCATTAATTGCAGGCCACAGCCTCAGTTCAGCGCAGAGACGAGTAAACCTCGTTGAGCAGTGAGGTGAAATATATTTCTCTGAAGGGACATTTTCAACTTCCTTTATTTGTGTGGCTGCTTGGGAAGACAAACAACAAATCTATTTAAAGATTCCTCAACAAGTTTAATGCTCCTGATAAGAGTCAGAGTATCTCTGTAGTATTCAAACAAATTTATAAGCAGGAAACAATAACAGTTCCTACCCCACTGTTATAGGAAAAGTCCCCTAGTTCAATAAGATGGACTCTTGGCTTCACAATCCAGATTGTTATGATCTTGCACCTTACTATTTACCTTTGAACTTTCACAGTAACTATATTCTTTGTTCTGCATTCTGTTATTGTTTTCTCTTGTATTATGCACCTGCGAGAGGACCACAGCCTTGTCACTGGGTTTGGAGACTTGCGTGCCTCAGTGACTCGGAGGGCTATGCTGGCTGGAGTCAGAGCTTTATGCTTTGGCTCTTGATAGGGTCACCCATGCCAAACAGATTAAAGGGTAGAGACCAGGTGAAGAGTGGTCTACCAGTCCTCCAGGTTTGGGGGTTCAGCTCAAGGCTAACAACCCTGACTGGTAAAACAAAACTGTTATGGAAACAGCAATGAAGAATCTTTCTACATCTGTGTGCGACAGTATTCCTGAAGTCTCCATCCGAGCCTTGTATGGCTGACCCTGAACCACACCTGGGGGGCAGTAGAGAAGATGACCAAGGACAGACAGAGATGGAGGATCTTCATTGCTATCCTAAATGCCAGCAGGCATAATGGGTAGTATGTCAATCTACTGATGTGATGAATGGCAGCAAGACATTTTTACTGTACCTTGGTAAATGTGACAATATTTCAATTTTTATTTAGAGAAGAAGAAGGCACCTGTTAGTCTTGCGAGACCATGGATCTGCGCCTGGAAAGTCCTCACTCTCCAGGGCGCAGGCCTGGGCAAGGTTGTATGGAAGACCAGCAGTTGGCCATGCTGCAAGTCTCCCCTCTCCATGACACCAATGTTGTCCAAGGGAAGGGCATTAGGACCCATACAGCTTGGCAGCAGTGTCACCGCAGAGCAATGTGTGATTAAGTGCCTTGCTCAAGGACACAACACGTTGCTTTGGCTGGGGGTTGAACTCACGACCTTCAGGTCACTAGTCCAATGCCTTAACCACTTGGCCACGTGCCCACAATTTTGAGAGACAACATGGTAACAGGCCCTTCCAGCCCTGTTACACATGTGACCGATGATTGACTTACTAACCTTCACATCTTTGGATTGTGGGAGGAAACTGGAGCACCCAGAGGAAACCCACAGGGTCATGAGGGAGAAGGTACAAACTGCTTAGTGGGAATTGAACCCAGTAGCTGGCCACAGTCCAAAGATGTAAAGGTTAGTAAGTTAATCGGTCACATGTGTAATTGGGTGGCGTGAGCTCATTGGGCCGGAAGGGTCTGTTACCATGCTCTATCTCTAAATAAAAACGGAAATATTGTCACATTTACCAAGCTACAGTAGAAATGTTTTGCTGCCATTCATACAGATTATTTCATCACATCAGTGCATTGACGTAATACAATGTAACAGCATTATGTTAACCGCTAAACTCTGTGCCACCCTATAATAGTAAAAGAAAAAATAAACATTAAAAAAATAGGGCTTTAATTGACTTAATAAAATCATTATTGAGGAAGTGCAATGTATTTGCAAAAAATAACCAGAAAAATATTTTCTTCTGGGGAAGAGGAAAGAAAAATGTAATTAGCACATTTATAGACATCCATTAGTCTCGTGAGATCATGGATTTGCAGTTTGGAAGGTTTCCAGGGCGCAGGCCTGGGCAAGGTTGTATGGAAGACCGGCAGTTGCCCATGCTGCAAGTCTCCCCTCTCCACGACACCGATGTTGTCCAAGCGAAGGGCACTAGGGCCGATACAGCTTGGCACCAGTGTCGTCGCAGAGCAATGTGTGGTTAAGTGCCTTGCTCAAAGACACAACATGCTGCCTCAGCTGAGGCTCAAACTAGCGACCTTCAGATCACTAGACCGTCACCTTAACCACTTGGCCACGCGCCAACACAATTAGCACAAACCTAGGAGATAATTGCTAGCTATTACAGTGCCAGTGATCACCAATCAGGGTCCAGTTCCCGGCGTTGTCTATAAGGAGTTTGCACGTTCTCTCCGTGACTGCATGAGTTTCCTTCATGTGCACCCGTTTCATCCCACATTCAAAGACATACGGTTGGGGCTAGTGAGTTATGGGCACGCTATGGTGGCGACACTTGCAGACTTCCGAGTACAATCCTTGCTGATTTGGCATGAAAAACAATGCATTTCACTGCATGTTTCAATGTACACGTGACAAGTAAATCTACTCTCTTTTTCCGTAGGGGTTGATGTGTCACTTTCTTACAGACAGCGGTGGGAACGGAACTCCAATTGGTGATTGCTGGCACTGTAATAGCTCGTAATTATCTCCCAGAGGTCAGGAGTGAGGGGTCCTGCACAAGTTGAAAATCACACTGCAGGATACAACCACGTTTATTTACATATCCTGTAAAATAGTAATCTAGTGAATAAAATAAATATTTCTTGACTATCTCCTGCACAGAGGGAGCCGGTGCTACTGTGGCTACAGTCATTGTTACTGGATATGTTGTCTGACCTGATCTACGACTCTTGCAATAGAGGTCTGACTGACAGCTTGTTCTGTAATAGAGTGCAAGGCAGTTGGTGGAAGTTCAGTCGCTAACTATTCTGTACAGCTTAGACGGTCCAGAGCAATGTGCACAAAATGCTCAAGGGAAACAGGTGGTCAGGCAGCATCTATGGGACCGAATAAACAGTTGACATTTCAGACTGAGACCCTTCATCAGGATTAGAAATGAAGGGGGAAGATGCCAGTTTAAGAAGGTGGGGGGAGGAAAGGAAGGAGGACAAGCTAGAAGGTGATAGGTGAAGCCAAATTGGTGGGGGAGAAGGTGAGGGGAGAAGGTGAAGTAAGAAGCTGGGAGGTGATAGGTGGAAAAGGTAAAGAGCTGAAGAAGGCATCTGCTAGGAGAGGAAAGTGAACAGTGGGAGAAAGAAGGATGAGGGGCACCAGGGGAAGGTAACAGGCAGCTGAGAGGAGGTAAGAGGTCAAAGTGCAGAACTGAAGAGGAGGGAAATTGCAGTAACCAATGTTCATGCCATTAAGGTTGGAGGATACCTAGTCGGAATATGAGATGTTGCTCCTCTAACCTGAGAGTGGCCTCATCGTGGCAGAAGATGGTCCAGAACTCATTCCGTCAACCCGATGCCACAGACTAGGTCACTGCACTATCTCAAGTTCAAGGTTGGATCGTGGAGGCAGAAGGAATTAAAACCACCATCAAACCAACCAGTGCCTTGATAAATTTAGGCCTTGAATGCACAGTTTTGTTGCAGGCTTGTAATCGTCTGATGCCTCAGGTGTTCTGAGAAATTACACCTGCCCTTGACGAGACAGAGTGCTTTGCTCTTTTTCTCATGGGGAGGGGGTGAGTATGGCGGGCAGCAACTGAGTTTTTTCAATCATTTACCTCTTAAACAAGGGCTACAACTTAAAACAAACTGCTTCCTGTTTACTGTATACCTATTCAATGCACTAGATGCATTTTGATTTATATTTTGTTAACATACTTATGGTAATATTTTGCTGCATGTGCTGTGTGCGAAGTAAGTTTTGTGGGTGAACCGTGGTCTGGAGGAATGCTGTTTCATTTGGTTGTATATATGTACAGTCAGATTACAATAAAGCTGACTGAGAATCAAACAGAAATTCAAACACGAGGAAATCTGCAGGTGCTGGAATTTCAAGCAACACACATAAAAGTTGCTGGTGAACACAGCAGGCCAGGTAGCATCTCTAGGAAGAGGTACAGTCGACGTTTCGGGCCGAGACCCTTTGTCAGGACTAACTGAAGGAAGAGTGAGTAAGAGATTTGAAAGTGGGAGGGGGAGGGGGAGGGGGAGATCCGAAATGATAGGAGAAGACAGGATGGGGAGGGATGGAGCCAAGAGCTGGACAGGTGATTGGCAAAAGGGATATGAGAGAATCATGGGACGGGAGGCCTAGGGAGAAAGGAAAGGGGGGAGGGGGGGATAAAAACACAGAGGATGGGCAAGGGGTATAGTGAGAGGGACAGAGGGAGAAAAAGGAGATAGAGGGAAAAAATTTAATAATAAATAAATAAATAAATAACGGATGGGGTACGAAGGGGAGGTGGGGCATTAAAGGAAATTGCACATTTTGGAAACATTGCCTCACCTGTTGGGCATGTCACACAGCTCTAAGCAATACAGAACACAGATGTGGAAGCATAATCACTTCTAACTACCCCACTCACCCGTTTGACCTTGCTCCACCCTTTCACAAGCATCTGTTCTGTTATCACCACCTTCTCTGCGACCGTGGGACCGAACAGTAGCGTAGCTGCTAGCAAAACACTGTTACAGCGTCAGCAACCCAGGTTCAATTCTGCCACTATTGATAGGAGTTTGTACTCGCTCACCATGACCACCTGGGTTTCTTGCATATGCTTCGGTTTCCTCCTAATTTCCAAGGACGTACAGGTTAGTAGGTTAGTTGGACATGCAAGGGTCCATTTCTGAGCTGTATCTCTAAATTAAAAAATAAATAAAATGAACATTAACTTGAAAAACTGGAGCAACTCAACAGGTCAGGCACCATCCCTAACCCTAATCTCTAACTCTAACCCTAATAGACAATCGATGTTTCAGGATGATAAAAAGATAAAACTCAAGCTTATTGTCACATGCACAAGTACATGACGAGGAGGCATACTAGAGTGATTTAGATCAGTTGGTTCAGTAGTGTTGTAACAACAACCTTACATCCAACTTCAGCAAAATCAAGGAATTGTTGGAGGACTTCAGGAAGGGAAAGTCAAGGGAACACACACCAATGCTCATCAAGGATCAGAAGTGGAAAGGCTGAGCAGTTTCAAGTTTCTGGGTGTCAACATCTCTGAACATCCATAGTGGGTCCAACATATTGATGCAATTACAAAGAAGGCCCTGCACTAGCTATATTTCATTAGGAGGGTGAGGACATTTAGTGTGTCACAAAGTATTCCTGCAAATTTCTAGATGTACCATGAAAAGTAATTGAACTGCTTGCATCACCACCTCGCATGGAAGGGACACTACATGGGATCAGAAAAAAACTACAGAAAGTTGCAAAGACAGCCAGATCCATTATGGCCACTAGACTCCCTAGCATTGAGGACATCTCCAAAACATGATGCCTCAAAAAGCTGGCATCCATCATTAAGGACCTCCATCACCCAGGACATGCCCTCTCCTCATTGCTACCGTCAAGGAGGAGGTGCAAGAGCATGAAGGCACACACTCAACGATTCAGGAACAGCTTCTTTCCCTCTGCCATCAGATTTCTGAATAGATAATGATAATTTGCTTTTATATGTATTTCTTATTATAATTTATAGTTTTTAATTATGTATTGCATTGCACTGCTGCCACAAGTCATGACATATGAATTGAATTGAATTGACTTTATTTCTTGCATCCTTCACATACATGAAGAGTAAAAATCTTTACGTTATAACTCTGTCTGAATGTGCAATGTGCAAATTATAATAATTTGTAATAAATAGTATGTACAGTAAGATAGACAACAGAACAGTCAATATAGCTTAGAAATACAATTGTGTCACCGTGAATTAATCAGTCTGATGGCCTGGTGGAAGAAGCTGTCCGAGCCTGTTGGTCCTGGTTTTAATGCTGTGGTACCGTTCCCTGGATGGTAGGAGCTGGAACAGTTTGTGGTTGGGGTGACTTGGGTCCCCAATGATCCTTTGGGCCCTTTTTACACACCTGTCACTGTAAATGTCCTGAATAGTGGGAAGTTCACATCCACAGATGCACTAGGCTGTCTGCACCACTCTCTGTAGAGTCTTGCAATTGAGGGAAGTATAGTTCCCATACCAGGCAGTGATGCAGCCAGTGAGGATGCTCTCAATTGTGCCCCTGTAGAAAGTTCTTAGGATTTGGGGGCCCATACCAAACTTCTTCAACCATCCGAAGTGAAAGAGGTGCTATTGTGCTTTTTTCACCACAGAGCCAGTATGTACCGACCAACTGAGATCCTCAGTGTTGTGTATACCAAGAAACTTAAAGGTGCTCACCCTCTCAATCCCAGATCCATTGATGTCAATAGGGGTGAGCCTGTCTCCATTCCCCCTGTGTCAGGGTGATGACTATTTCTCTGTAGGCTGCCTCGTTATCATTTGAGATAAGCCAATCAATGTTGTATCATCAGCAGAGAGTAAAGGAGGGGGCTTAGGACATAGCCCTGCAGGGCTCCTGTGTTGAGGGTCAATGGGGCAGAAGTGAGGGAGCCCACTCTTACCACCTGCTGGTGATCTGACAGGAAAATCCAGCTACACAAGGCAGGGTGAAAGTTGAGGTCTCTAAGTTCCTTGTCAAGCCTGGAGGGAATTATGGTGTTGAATGCTGAACTGTAGTCCAAGAACAGCATTCTCACATATTCTTACTCTTCTCCCGGTGTGAAAGGATGGTGTGTAGAGCTGTGGCTATTGCATCATCTGTTGATCAGTATGCCAGTGATATTAAACCTGATTCTGATTCTGTATGCATAGATCAAAGAGTAGCTACACAGACAAAAAAATCAAAATCCAAGGGTTCATGTTGCTTTGGATTTTCAGCATGCACGAAGTGTTTCAGCTTGAAATGACAATTTCATAGATGCTGCCTGACCTTTTTTGTTATTATTGAGATAAAGAGCGGAATAAGCCCTTCTGGCCCCTCAAGCCGTGCTGCCCAGCAACCCCTGATTTAACCCCAGCCTAGTAACAGGACCAATTAACCTACCAACTGGTATATTTTTGGACTGTGGGAGGAAACTGAAGCACCAGGAGGAAGCTCACATGTTCACAAGGCAAATGTATCAGCTCCTTACGGACAGCGTCGGGAATTGAACCCGGGTCACCTGTACTGTAAAGCTTTACGCTAACCACTACACTACCATGCTGGCACTGCTGAGCTCTTCCAGCATTTTGCGTGTGTTGCTCAGGATTTCTTGCACCTGCAGATCTTGTGTTTATCATCTGCAGATTCCCTTGCATTTAAAACCTAAGGATCAGAGTCAGAGCAGAACAACACCAGACTCGACATGCCCTTGCTGGCTGTTTGTTAAGGCTGTCCAACTAGTCACACTTATCTGCCCTTCCCCCTAAATCCTGCAAATTATTTCCCCTTCGACTATTTATCCAATTCACTTTGAAGATTACTTTTTAATCTGATCTCATTGTGCTCATTCAGTGCATTTCAAATCGCTGTGTTATTAAAACTCTTATCTTCCCACTGCATTGTCTGACAGTTAAGTCAATGTCCTCTGGTTACTGGCCTTCCTGCCACTGGCATCTGCTTCTCTCTATTTACACCATCAATCATAGAGTGTCGAGTTCTCTAGGGACTACGGGTATAACATGACAGAAAGCAGCTCCTATGCAGAGGTACATTATGCAATGCCCTTTATTATAGCATGTAGGTGATGCTCCATTTTATTTAGAGACACAGCACGGTAACAGGCCGATCCAGCCCAATGAGCCCGCACTGCCCAATTACACCCATGTGTCCAATTAACCTACGAACCTGTACACCTTTGGAACGTGGCAGGAAACTGGAGCAAATCCACACAGTCATGGGAAGAACATATGATAGAAGCATATATAGAGCGGACAGCCAGAGTCTTCTTTCCCGGGGTGGAAATGGCTAATGTAAGGGTGGATAATTTGAAGGTGACCGGAGTTTATTATCTTTTTTTTATTTACAGACACAACACGGTAACCGGCCTTTCCAGCCCAACAAGCTCACTCTGCCCAATTACACCCATGTGTCCAATTAACCTACAAACCCCGTACATCTTTGGGATGTTACAGGAAACCCATGCGGTCACTGGAAGAATGTACAAACTCTTTACAGACAACAGCGTTCAACATTTTGATATTATTGTGTTTAGGATTTGAGGAGATTTTTGTACCATTTTAACCCTCTCTTTCTCCTCTAGTCTGAGGGACAGGGAGAAGGCTCATGTGGTTTCATCACTGCTTCTGTAGTAGTGTGAGAACGGCGGGAAGCAACCAAAAAGAGTAATGTGATTCTTGTTCCTGACTCTGTATTATGCAGAGCCGTGAGTCAAACAGTCCAGTCTTCTCAATAAATCTTCCTTTCTGCAAACTGAGACAGAAGGGAAGGCAGCAGAGTGGGACAAAACATTGTCACTAGCAGAATGCATCTGGCCGAGGGACTGGTGTTCTGGTGTTCTTTCTAAAGTGACAGGAACAGTTCGAGGAGTCGAGCAGCCCTCTGTAGCTACCTGCAGGGGGGTGGTCGGTGGTGAGGCACCAGCTGTGAACATCGATGCCTTTCTGCTTATTATTCAGGTTTTAAGCCCGGCTGCCATAAATCATGCAGATGAAACAGGAAAGGAGAGGGAGGGGAAATTCACTGCAACGAGAAACTGGGAACTGAAACAAGAGCAATGCACAAAACATTCAGCTCAATCTCGGATAATGGTCTTTTGTTCGTTGTGTGGGAAGAACACAGAAAATGCGATGGATACAAAATGGTTGGGAAAGAAGTACTAGAAAGTTTAAAGTTCAAAGTACATTTATTATCAAAGTACATATATGTCATCACATACAACCCTGAGATTCATTTTCTTGCAGGCATTCACAGTAAATACAAAGAAACACAATGAAAGATTGTACCAAACAAAATGAACAAACAACCAGCATACAAAAGACAACAAACCATGCAAATACAAAAAGAAAGAAATAATAACGATAAATAAATAAGCAATAAATATCGAGAACATGAAATGAAGAGTCCTTGAAAGTGAATCCATTGGTTGTGGGGATATTTCAATGATGGGGCGAGTGAAAATGAGTGAAGTTATCCCCACTGATTCAAGAGCCTGGTGATTGCGGGGTAGTAACTATTCTTGAACCTGGTGGTGTGAGTCCTGAGGCTCCTGTACTTTCTTCCTGATGGCAGCAGCGAGAAGAGAGCATGTCCTGGGTGGTGGGGGTCCCTGATGACGGATGCTTGCTTTCCTATGCCTGCGACAGCATTTCATGTGGATGTGCTCACTGGTGGGGAGGGATTTGCCCGTGATGGACTGGGCCACATCCAAGGTAGAGTGACCCAAGCTCACCGGAATCCAACCAGCTGCTTGTAGGTAATGCTTTCAGCAGGACACTTCACCTGCATACACACTGAAGAACCGCAGGCTGAGAGACTTAAAACCGTATTGAATTTTTTCTCTGAGTGCAACTATTTAATTACAATGAGCAGATAAATGTTATAATTACAAGGTTGCTTCCAGAGAAAAATGTGGTACATGTTTAAGTGTCTGAACCTGCAGGTCTTCAGTATGTTGTTGGATGCGCTTCCTACCAGGTCCCTTAACTTTACACCTGCTGAGGCAGGTGTGGCATTCATGGTCCCATACTTTGGAACAGCTTAAAAGCTTGATAAACATTCATATGTTTATTTATTAACTGCACCTTTTAATTAAATAAGTTAAATCAAATACTGTTTTAATTAATTGCAGAGAAATATTATAGTAAAGTTGATAGATCTTTAAAGAAAACATAAGTACACTTTTAAAACATTTAACCTAGAATCCTTTAGTGTGTGTTCAAAGTTCAAACTAATTATCAAAGTACATACCTGTACTTACAGTCTAAGTTAACTATAACATACAGTATGAGTTAACCTCACTGGAATTGAGAAGAGTGAGTGGTGACCTCATTGAAACCTATCGAATGTTGAAAACCCTTGACAAAATGGACGTAAAGAGAATGTTTTCTACGATGGGGAAGTCTAAGACTACAGGACAGCCTTAGAATAGAGGAATTTCTTTAGCCAGACAGTGGCCAATGTGGCATCTGTTACCACAGATGGCTGTGGTGGCCAAGTCATTGGGTATATTTGAGGCCAAGGTAGATAGATTCTTGATTAGTCAGGACATGAAGGGATATAGGGAGAAGGCAGGTGATCGGGACCGAGAGGGGAAAATGGATCTGGCATGATGGAAATGGTGGCATGGACTCGATGAGCCAAATGGCCTAATTCTGTGCAAAGTGCAACATCTCATGCTTGTTTATACAAATTCCATCAGATATTTTTCTCTCAGAAGCTAGGCTAACTTCTGTGGCCACTCCCCATCAGCCTTGCTACTGCAGCCAAACCCACAGTCGGAGCAATCTGCAAGTAGTGACCATGCCTCAGCTTTCAGAAACCAAGCAACAGCCCACACATATATGTTATCATAAACTGCACATATATGGTGACACATGCATACTTTGATAATAAATTTACTTTGACGTTTCACTTTGATAACCTTCTGTTAGCTCCTTTTGTCCAATAGCCAAAATTATGTAAAAATTATATGTAGGAACACATTCAGTGAATGTAAATTATTTTTAAAAACTGTTATTTGGTTCAATTTGATTACTTAAACTGCCTTACTAACTAGCAGGAGAATGAAGTTGAGAGGGAAAATAATTCAGCCATGATGGAATGGTAAAGTAGACTCGATGGGCCAAATGACCTAACTCTGCTCTTGTGTCTATGTCTTCTGGTCTAAATTAAAAACATTTATAGTGCCCCCTCCACCCCCCCCCCCCAGTAAGCCTCAGGCTCACTCAACTCGCTGTCATCTAGGGGAAGCAGCCTTCGGCTCCGCCAAACTGGGTAATCAGGTTTGTGTGGATGCTGTATAATGTTCCCCACCCCGCCAAATAACAGACAATAAACCAGATATGATTAAATGATTACAATTTAAAGATATTACTGGAACGATATAATTAATAGAGTTAAAATATAAAAGGAAAGTAAAAGGCGCCAAACTTATCAAAGTTCAACCTCTTCACGCACAAACAGTTGGAGCTCTAGTAACGATCCTCTCTTCACCATTCGATCCCGTCTGACCACCTCGACCTGCCGCCTGGGACCAACCACAGTGGTCGACCAGGCGCTCCACACAAGTCTGTCTCCATCTCCTCTCCTCGCCAAAGACCCTGGACCTCGGACTCTGGCTCAGGGTCTGCCCCGTCGACCAGCTCACAGCATCACGTCCACTCTCTCTCTCCCCATCACATCTTCTGCCCAAAAACCCGCGCATCACAATAGCTTACAGACACACAAGAAAGAATAACATCAATCCCAATTGGTTAGCAACTGAATACAACTCTCTCTATAACCCAAACAAGCTGCTAGCAAGAGAACTTCCTCAGCACTTAACATAACAAAGAAGCCATTTTAATTAGCCTTCGCAGTAACATTATTACACATTAATTGAAATAAAGTAAAACAAATATATACCTTTCGAATCAAGTTTGAAAATTTTGGGGTCACTTTCTTTGGAACAAAGTAATTAAGATGGGAACAGAGAAAGGTATTTGATATCACGATAGATCCCAAGTCTTCAGAGAGCTTGACAAGAGGTCACAAGAACTAACAAAATAGCCTGAAGTGTTGTGATGAAAATCTTTCTAATGCAGCAATCTGAAGCAGACAGTCAGGATGGGAAGTGGTGCAGGCAGATTTGACTGTGGTGTTCAAAGGAGAACCAGACAAAAAAAAGTCTGTAGGGCAATGGAGAGGGCAGGGAAGTGGGATTACCTGGATTGTACTGGCATAGGTAGGTGAATGGGGCGATAGAAAATGTTTTGCTGCCCTGGTGTCAAATCCAAAACTAGATGGAATGGGTTTAAGGTAAGAGGTGAAAACTAAAGGAGACCTGAAGGGCAACTTGTAACACTGAGAATCATGTGTGTGTATGGAACAAGCTTACAGTGGAAGTGGGTACCATTAAAGATAAAGAAAGAGATTAAAGATAAGGTTTATTTGTCACATTGGAACATTGAAATGTACAGTGAAATGTATCTTTCACAATGGGTTGGAAAATGGTGCAGAGGGTTGTAAACTCAGGCAGTTCTATCATGGGCACCGGCTTCCCCACCATCGAGGCCATGTTCAATAGGTTATGCCTCAAGAAGGGGGCATCTATCATTAAGGGCCCTCTCCATCCAGGACATGCCTTCTTCTGATTGCTACCATTAGGGAGGAGGTACAGGGGCCTGAAGATACATACTGATCGTCTGAGGAACAGTTTCATCCCCTCCCCTCCCCTACCATATTTCTGAAAATGAACCCATGAACAATACCTCTCTATTTGCTCTCTTTTTGTACTGCGTGTATATATATTCCTTATTGTAATTTATAGTATATTTTACGTATTGCACTGTACAACAGTCACAAAGCAACAGATTTCACAAGATGTGTCAATGATAAAAAACCTGATTCTGAAATGAGTTGTGTAAAATGGCCAACACAGTCCAAAGATGTGCTGGCGGCAACCCGCAAGGGTCACCATGCTTCCAGTGCCAACTTAGCGCACACACAACTTGCTAACCCTAACCCATATGTCATTGGATTGAGGGAGGAAACAGAGCACCCAGAGAAAACCCACGTGGTCCCACGGAGAACGTACAAACTCCTTACAAACAGCAGTGGAGTTGAACCCAGGTCACTGGTGCTGTGAAGCGTTACGTTAATCTCCTCGTTACTGCGCCCCCCCCCCACAGTACGTATACAACATGCTTTGGACAGGTAAATGGATAGGAAGGGTTCAGGGGCACATGGGCCAAATGCAGGGAACAGGAATGAGCTTAGGTAAGCACCGTGGTGGGCATGAACAAGTTTAATTAAAGAGCCAGTTATTGTGCTGTGTGGCTCGATGATGACGAGTCAGTGCAGACTTGATGGTCCAAATGTCCTTTTTCCATGCCATATCCCTTCTGTGATCCTGAGAGATTAAATTCTTTTCTGAGTTCACTCCCTGTGCTCACTACATGTCCTGACAAAGTTGATAGAAGGTATTCAGTAGAACAGGGGTACAAAGTCATGTCCGGAATGCATGCAACACGTTTAAATTTAAATTAATCTTTAACACTCCTGAGTAAAGGACGATTAACAGTGGACCTAAATGATCACCTACCTTTCATTCCTGCTGAAAGATCTGTAGCTGAAACATTGAAGCCTTTTGTCCTCAATGATGCTAATGTTACAGTGGTGCACGGCCACCATAATTTTGACTTTATTTTACCGCTGAACACAAGAAAATGCAATCCTTTTCCAAAAACAAATGAGTGTTATTCCTGGCATGGAGGCTCCAATGCACAGGATTGTAGGAGGCCCCCCATGGGTTGGAGACTCAGCCAGTTCACCGGCACAATCGCCCCCACCATCGAGGACATTTTCAAGAGGCGCTGCCTCAAGAAGGCAGCATCCATCATTATAGAAACATAGGAACATAGAAAATAGGTGCAAGAGTAGGCCATTCGGCCCTTCGAGCCTGCACCACCATTTATTATGATCATGGCTGATCATCCAACTCAGAACCCTGCACCAGCCTTCCCTCCATACCCCCTGATCCCCGTAGCCACAAGGGCCATATCTAACTCCCTCTTAAATATAGCCAATGAACCGGCCTCAACTGTTTCCTGTGGCAGAGAATTCCACAGATTCACCACTCTCTGTGTGAAGAAGTTTTTCCTAATCTCAGTCCTAAAAGGCTTCCCCTTTATCCTCAAACTGTGACCCCTCATTCTGGACTTCCCCAACATCGGGAACAATCTTCCTGCATCTAGCCTGTCCAATCCCTTTAGGATTTTATACGTTTCAATCAGATCCCCCCTCAATCTTCTAAATTCCAACGAGTACAAGCCTAGTTCATCCAGTCTTTCTTCATATGAAAGTCCTGCCATCCCAGGAATCAATCTGGTGAACCTTCTTTGTACTCCCTCTACGGCAAGAATGTCTTTCCTCAGATTAGGGGACCAAAACTGCACACAATACTCCAGGTGTGGTCTCACCAAGGCCTTGTACAACTGCAGTAGTACCTCCCTGCTCCTGTACTCGAATCCTCTCGCTATAAATGCCAGCACACCATTCGCCTTTTTCACCGCCTGCTGTACTTGCATGCCCACTTTCAATGACTGGTATATAATGACACCCAGGTCTCGTTGCACCTCCCCTTTTCCTAATCGGCCACCGTTCAGATAATAATCTGTTTTCCTATTTTTGCCACCAAAGTGGATAACTTCACATTTATCTACATTACATTGCATCTGCCATGAATTTGCCCACTCACCCAACCTATCCAAGTCACCCTGCATCCTCTTAGCATCCTCCTCACAGCTAATACTGCCACCCAGCTTCGTGTCATCTGCAAACTTGGAGATGCTGCATTTAATTCCCTTTTCTAAGTCATTTATATATATTGTAAACAACTGGGGTCCCAGCACTGAGCCTTGCGGTACCCCACTAGTCACTGCCTGCCATTCTGAAAAGGTCCCGTTTATTCCCACTCTTTGCTTCCTGTCTGCTAACCAATTCTCTATCCACACCAATACCTTACCCCCAATACCATGTGCTTTAAGTTTGCACACTAATCTCCTGCATGGGACCTTGTCAAAAGCCTTTTGAAAATCCAAATATACCACATCCACTGGTTCTCCCCTATCCACTCTACTAGTTACATCCTCAAAAAATTCTATGAGATTCGTCAGACATGATTTTCCTTTCACAAATCCATGCCGACTTTGTCCGATGATTTCACCGCTTTCCAAATGTGCTGTTATCACATCTTTGATAACTGACTCCAGCAGTTTCCCCACCACCGACGTTAGGCTAACCGGTCTATAATTCCCCGGTTTCTCTCTCCCTCCTTTTTTAAAAAGTGGGGTTACATTAGCCACCCTCCAATCCTCAGGAACTAGTCCAGAATCTAACGAGTTTTGAAAAATTATCACTAATGCATCCACTATTTCTTGGGCTACTTCCTTAAGCACTCTGGGATGCAGACGATCTGGCCCTGGGGATTTATCTGCCTTTAATCCCTTCAATTTACCTAACACCACTTCCCTACTAACATGTATTTCGCACAGTTCCTCCATCTCACTGGACCCTCTGTCCCCTACTATTTCTGGAAGATTATTTATGTCCTCCTTAGTGAAGACAGAACCAAAGTAATTATTCAATTGGTCTGCCATGTCCTTGCTCCCCATAATCAATTCACCTGTGGGCGACATATTGGGGCAGCATGGTGGCGTAGTGGTTAGCACAACGCTTTTCAGCACCAGCAACTTGGGTTCACTTCCCACTGCTCTCCACAAGGAGTTTGTACATTCTCCCCATGACCACGTGGATTTCCTCCGAGGGCTCTGATTTCCTCCCACAGCCCAAAGTCATATTGATAGGTAGGTTAATTGATCACTGTAAAGAGGCCAATGATTAGGCTTGGATTAAATAGGGGGATTGCTGAGTGACACGGTTCGAAGGGCTTAAAGGGTCTACTCTGCAGTGTATCTCAATAAATAAATAAATAAGATTGCAGTTCAATCCTCACCATTTTTTGTAAGGACTTTGTATCTTCTTCCTGTGACTATGTGGGTTTCCTTCAGCTGCTCCACTTTCCTCCCATATTCCAAAGGCGTATGGGTTATGATTAGTCAGTTGTGGGCATGCCATCTTGTCACTGGAAGTATAGCAATACTTATGGGCTGCCTGCCACAATCCTCACTGATTTGATGTGACATAAATGACACATCTCACGGTATGTTGCAATGTCCATGACCACTAAAGCCTGAAACATCGACTGTTTATTCCCCTTCATAGACGCTGCCTGCGTGTTGAGTTCCTTCTGCACTTTGTGTGTGTTACTCAATACTTCCAGCACTGGCAGAATCTCTTGAGTTTAGGAGTTTTTTTTCCTTTTCAGCCTTGGTAAAAAAGAAGGTAAATAAACATTTTGCACAAGCATTTGCTGAGGGCCTTCTTCATCTCTCTGATCATAGTCTTGTTCTCCTTTCCCAGAAATGGTGGTTAAAGAAATGCCCAAAAGTGGGGGACATGGAGTGGGGGAGTCTAGGAGCAGAGGGCAGAGCCTCAGAATAAAAAGACATTCCTTTAGGACAAAGATGAGGAGCAATTTCTTTAGTCAGAGGATGGTGTACCTGTGGAATTCATTGCCACAGACAGTTGTGGAGGCCAAGTCATTGGGTATATTTAAAACGGAGGTTGGTAGGTTCTTGATTAATAAAGACGTCAAAGGTTGGTGATTAGTAAGGGCAACAAAGGTTATGGGGGGAAGGCAGGAGAACTGAGGGAGGTAATAAATCAGCCATGATAGAATGATGGAGCAGACTCAATAGGCCAAATAGCCTACTTCTGTTCCTATGTCTTCTGATGCCCTACGGGTGTACAGAGGGAGAAGACTGAAACTTAAAATAAGAAATGGGTAGTACAGGAGGAAACAAACACACAGTGGGACACTCTACAAAGATTAGGCCACCAGATAAACACACAGTGGGACATTCTAGTGAGGCTAGGCCACCAGAAATGGACATGGGATGGTAACTGAAAACAAAGAGGGAAGTGAACAAGGGATGAGAGATTCGGCATCCTGACTCCAATGGAAGGTGGCAGTTAGCAGACAGACAGGCTAGGGAAGTTGTAGTGGGAGACACAGGTACTCGAGGAGTAGAAGAGCCACATTTATTATTAACCAGCTCTGTACGTACTGAGAGGCCCTTTCACAACCCTTAAGGACTGTAAAGTTATTTAGAAAGCCGGCTGTTCTTTCGTCAGGATTTTTAAAAATGCAAATGTTTTAAATTTCCATCTGGTTTGCACATGCTTCATTGATAGATTACAGCAAAAAGGTAATGTTTTATTGAACATAAGCTTGCACACAAAAAGAGAAGTCAACAAAGGCCGAAATGTAGTACTTGTATAGCCTACGTTTGAAACTCTGTGTGACTATGTTAATGTTTAAAATGCACCGCTCCAGTCCGGGCTAGAGCCAAGGGTGCTGAAGATCCGATATCTGGGAGTCAAAGCACCCAGGCCCAAGTACTGGAGGTCGTAGGCTCAAAGGCAGTCTGTCTGTGTGTATAAGTGGGTGAGTGAGTGGGGAAAGGGCTCATTTACTGCTGTTGTTTAGTTTTGTTGTTGCTTGTGTTGTTCTACTGAACATGGTGGGCATGCTGTGTTGGTGCAGGAATGTGTGGTGGCACTTGTGGGCTGCCCCCAACACATCCTTAGGTTGTGTCAGCTGTTAACCCTGGTTCCTGTAAGCTACACAATCATGCAGTAACTGAATTGCTCCTGCACGTGTAGCCTTTCTTGCCCCACAGGTGGAACTGGATGCAACTCGAAAAAGTTTACGAAACGGAAAGGTTTTCTTTGATATACTCTATTTCATCATACGCCTCAATTTATAAATAAAATCAAAAGTATGCAATTAGACTTACTTTTTAGCTGGTTCAGCACAACAGTGTGGGCCGAAGGGCTTGCTCCTGTGAGGTACTGTTCTATGTCCTATATTCATAGTATATATATTTAAAACATAAAAATACATTTAAAGTACACACAGTTTTCAGGCCATGTAAAGAGGGAACATTGGTTGTTAACACCAAAAGACATATTTCACCGTATGTTTCGAAGTAAACGTGATAGATAGATCCAATCAATCAATCAAAATCTCACTGAGTCACATAGCTGAGTATCATCGATATTCAGTTACCAGAGCTCATGAAAAGGATTATTGGGGCATTTAATTTCAAGTTAGAAGGGCACAGAATTTAAAGCATGTTAATGAGTCATTCATCCTGTGTCAAGTAATTGTCTCCGTAAAGGTACCTCCACAACCTGGCTGAGTCAATAGCTCCCTCTCTTTCTTTATTTCTCACTTCACGTTTGTCTGCCTTACTCTCTATCATCCATGATGTTAACCACAATATTTTTGTGACAATGATTTTAAAATTCTCATCACTCTCTGGTTTAACCATCAACTTCATTCGTCCCACCACTGAACTGTTCCTACAACCAATGGACTCGCTTTCAACCACTCTTCTTCTCATGTTCTCAATATTTATTGCTTATTTTTATTATTATTATTATTTCTTTCTTTTCATATTTGCATAGTCTGTTGTCTTTTGCACTCTGATTGAACGGTCAAGTTGGTGCAGTCTTTCATTGATTCTGTTATGGTTTATTGAGTATACCCGCAATGTTTCATGGACTTCTGTGAAGAGGACGAATTTCAGGTTGTATACTGTATACATACTGTGATATTAAATGTACTTTGAAACTTTAAAAGAAAATGAATCTCAGGGTTGTATACGGTGACATATATGTACTTTGATAATAAGCTTACTTTGAAATTTCTCCCATGCAACAAGCAATCTGCTTGAGGTCAAACAGTATCTGGTGGGAGGGGGAAAGGAATTGTCAATGCTTTTGGTCATAACCTTCATCATCCTTATTCAGGGTTCAACCCAAAACGTTGACAATTCCTAACCCCTGACCCCACACACACGCCAATCAATGCTACTCAATCCACAGAGTGCATCCAGCAGGCTATCAATTGCTCCAGATTCCAGCATCTGCAGACTCATGCCTCTAGATTTCTCCCCACACCTCCCTCCAGGACAAAGGTGGTCCATCCATTCATACAATCCTCCCCCCACTCCCCCGACTACTTCAGCTTCTTTAAGCAATGACTGAAGTTCCAATCTAAAATGCACACAATCTCCATCATGCCACTGCACAGGAAAGGGTCAGTAACAAACGTTTGAAATAATCTGTGATTTTATAGTTTAGTGACAGAACCCTATCAGTTCAAATCCCTCCAGTACAGCTTGAGAATTCAAATTCACTTCTTTTTAAGAAGGGAAATTTTAAAAACAGCTTGTATCAGTGAAAGAGGTTGCTACACAGTTGTTAAAAATTCAGCTGGCTCAATGTAGTATTTTCCCAACTGGGCGCATAGCTATAACTTCAGTCTGACACCACGCTGCCTGAAACATTTCCTCTCTCGGGGTCTGAGTTGTTTTATCAGTTTATCTAACCACATCTGTGGTCAGCTGAAAACAACCAATTTAAGGTTTGCATTTCTCAAGCATGGTATCTGCTCAGTCTGTGTGTCCCATCTGCACTTGCTTTCAGTCACTGTGAACTGCTTGAATATGAGTTGCCTCTCTGAGGTATTGGAACAAACTGTTCAGCACAACGAACAGTCCTAATGCGGTATTTTGAATCGAACATCATCAATTCCCTCCCCTCCCCACCCCGATGCAAGTCGATCTGCTGAGTTCCTCTGGTAGACTCCAGCCCAGTACATCACATGTAAAACTCTCCCAACCTTTCAGCACATCTACATGTAACACTGTCATAGGAAAGCAGCATCCCTCATCAAAGATCCTCACCACCCAGGCCATGTTCTTTTCTCGCTGAAGGTATAGGAGCCTCAGGACCCGCACCACCAGGTTCAAGAATAGTTACTACCCCGCACCCATCAGGGTCTTGAATAAAAGGGGATAACTACACTCACTTGCCCATCCACTGAGATGTTCCCATAACTAATGATCTCACTTTAAGGACTCTTTATCTCATTATCTCATGTTCTCGTTATTTATTGCGATTTATTTATATCTGCATTTGCACAGTTTACTGTCTTCTGCACTCTGTTTGATGTTTCCTTGATCCAGTTATAGTTATTATTCGATATATTTGTTCAGTACGCCCAGAGGAAAATGAATCTCAGGGGTGTATATGGTGACATGTATGTACTTTGATAATAAAATGTACTTTGTAGTTTGTTGGTCCAGGTTCAAGTTCAAGATCAAGTTCATTGTCGTTCAACCATACACATCTATACATGTAAATGAAACATTGTTCCTTTGGGGCCAAGTTGAAAAACACAGTACATATCGTCACACAGAGAGCATACAGTTCCAGCATCTGCATTCTTCAAGCCAACTACTGAAATTGTATAAAATGATAGAAATATCTCCTTAAGCTCACCATCTCCATGTCAACATGTTATGTACATATCTATACTGTTATGCTTTGTAACTCTAAAACATAATCAAAATGAAAATAAGGGAGAGCCAAGAATAATTAGTGTACTGTGATTTTTATGAAGCACACACATATCATGTGGTGGCATGTATGCCATTTACGTACTTTTTCCAGATAACCCACATGCACTATGTAAACAACAAATAATGCTTAATCAAACAATATATTTACAATATTACACAAATATTACTGAAATATTAAATACACAACACTCCTCCCTGCTTAGCTATAAACTCCAACTCAATTATATATATATCTCAATGATATACTACGTCCTATATGCTATATTGTATATAGCATATATATAATATATTATATAATACAAATGCTATACAGCCATCCATGGCATAATAAATTTTAAATGATCCTATTCAGGCCTAAAGACTTAATCACTTTCTTATTCTTGTAGGATAACGTCTTTTCTGATAAGGGAGGTCAGTCTCCTTGGCAGGTGAGACTTGTGGCTGCACAAACAATCTCAGGTTTTGGGGCCTCTTCTGTGGTGGTTGTAGGAGTTGACTCTGACACTGCAGAAGTGGTTCTGACAGCTCTGGACATCTTTCTTCTCCTTTTCTTAGCGTTGCCCTCTGGATCTACTTGGATCCTTGCTTATCTCCCAGTCCTGGCTTCTTTCTCTCTGTTGATCCTCTTTCTTTGTCTTTTTCTCCTTTCTAGGATGTGCATCTTGATCTTAGGAAGGTGCATTTAGTTCACTGGAATATTCTCTTATTAATCCTTCTATTGCTCCCTTATGACCTGATTCCTTAGCCACAACATTATCAAGACGGTGCTGACAATTCACAAAACTACTTCTTTTACTTCTTCTTTCAAATATGATTCTACTACTAAGCTGCATGTGATTGGAACCTGTGATTTACATTTGGGGGCCGATTGAGCGATCTGGCGCTTTGCCGTTCTCTGGAGGTGTTTGGTGAGGTTCGGTGCTGAGTGTGCAGCCAGGAGGCCTGCAGATAGGATGTGAGCCCATGAATGACTCCATTGCTTTTCTCTGATTGAAGCATCGAGCAAGGTTGAAGTCGACTACGAGGAAAGCGGAGGACAGATGGGTTTTGGTGTCTTCTGCTTGTATTTGACCAGTCTTCCTCTTCCTCTCGCTAGCTGCTGGTGGAAGAAAGTGCAGGGGTCTTGGGATTCACATTGCCAGTATTGATCGGCGAGGCTCATGGTAGTGTATTCATTTTGGGGACTTTAAGGTTCATATTGCATGTGTTTCTGGATTCTGGTTACTTTTGTTTTGCTGTTTTAGAGTGGTTTATTGGGGTGATTGGTGCAGACTGGGGTGTTTCAGCAAAGAATGGCCCTGCGGCCTGCACCGGCTAGTGCTGTGATGCTGAACTGCACTTAATTAAATACTACTGGACTCTTGGCTTGATGCAAACATGAGGAAATCTGCAGATGCTGGAATTTCAAGCAACACACATAAAATTTGCTGGTGAACGCAGCAGGCCAGGCAGCATCTCCAGGAAGAGGTACAGTCATCGAAGGGTCTCGGCCCGAAACGTCGACTGTACCTCTTCCTAGAGATGCTGCCTGGCCTGCTGCGTTCACCAGCAACTTTTATGTGTGTTTCCCAGTTTGATGTTTGATTATCTATGAGTTGTTCACTTGCTTTTTGTCATTTGCGCAATTGTTTTTTTTCACACGTTGATGTTTCATGTTTAGTTGAACAGGTTCCATGGGGTTTCTTTGTTTCATGTCTGCCTGCAGGAGAATGAATCTCAAAGTTATATTCTGTAAATATACTTTGATAATAAATGTAGTTTGAATCTTTGAATCTGGCAAATCCTGTTTATGTATCTCCATTGACTCCTTTCTTTTTGGCCTTCCATTCATCTGTTTGGGCTTCAGTCTTGGCATCGACTTTTACAAGCAACCTTTGTCTCCCACTTGAAGTTCATGCAATAACCTTAATGCATGCAGAATAGATTCTGGTTCTTTTTATTCACAAAATCTGAATGATTGCAACTTTCCTGAAAACTCCTTGAACTCTCTTTCAACTTAAAACCAAGCCACAATTCACAAGTAACCGCCTAATTAACATCCCAAAAGCTTTCACAGATATGTTGCTTATAAAAACTGTTGTAGTTGGACCACTGCTTTCATCACTTTCACAATTCTTATGAGCAGGATGGTCCTTCTTTGGTTCAATATACCTTCCAACCAGAGGCACAGAAGTCAGAACCAACACCTGTTTGCCATCTATTGGGCCATGGTTCGTGATGTACAGCAAGGAGCCAGTTGTGGCATCATCCAATACCTTTCTTAATTTGTTTCCAGTTGTCTCTATTACAGGGGATATGGCATGCAAATGGTGGATGGATCTCCAATCGAGTTGTAGTTGTCTCAGCCACTCACGACCCCACAACACTGGCCCTCCTGGTTTTCACCACATACAAGGCCAGTGTGACTTGTTGGTTGTTGTATTTCACTGTTACAAATGTCAATCCCACAGAAATAATCTTTTCTCCAGTATTGGTTCTTAGTTGGATATCTGCAGGCTTCAGTTCAGTATCTTTGAGATGCCCTTTCACCTACATCCTGCTTTCAATCTCCTAACTTTCAATTCCCTGGCAATGACTGCTTAATTTTCACCATGGATGTCCAGTCCTTATACACTTCTGTACCCTATCAACTTGGCCTTAGTGCTCTCCAATTTTTTCTCAAGAACCAACCAGTTCCCCTCCACTACCATCCTCCTCTGTCTGGCAGAACTAGTCCTTACCCTCAACAATTCCTCCTTCAGCTTTTCCCACTTTTTTCAGACTCAAGGGGTAGCCATGGACATTTGAATGGGCCCCACCTATGCCTTCCTTTTTGTTGGGTCAGTAGAACAGTCCATGTTCCAAGCATTCTCCGGTAATGTTCCACAACTCTTCCTCTGCTGCATTAGTGCTGCACCAATGGTGCTACATCTGTATTGGTGCCGCTTCATGCACCCATACTGAGCTCGTCAAATTTATTATCTTTGCCTCCAACTACCACCTTGCCCTTAAATTCACTTGGTCCATCTCTGACATCACCCTCCTCTTTCTCAATCTCTCTGTCTCCATCTCTGGACATCTATTATAAACCTACTGATCCCCACAGATATCTTGATTGCAACTCTTCCCACTCTGTCTCCTGTAAAAATGCTATTCCTTTTCTCAGTTCCTTTGTCTCTACTGTATCTGTTCCCAGGATGAGGCTCTTCTCCAGTGTTTCCCTTCCTCCACCAACGATGCTGCCTTTACTCACATCACCTCCATTTCCTGACATCTGTGCTTACCCTATTTTCCCACCACCTTAACAGTGATAGTCCTTACCTAACACCCCATGACCCCCCGCGTCCAACACATCATTCTCCACAACATCTGCCATCTCCAAAGGGATCCTACCACCAAACACATACTTACATCCTCCCACTCTCTGCTTTCCGCAGGGATTCCTCTCTCTGTGATTCCCTTGTCCACTTGTCCCTTCTTACTAATCTTGTACTCGGCAATTATCCCTGCAAGGAGCCAAAGTGCTGCATCTACTCATTCACCTCCTCCCTCACTTCCTTTCAGGGCCCAAACAGTCCTTCCAGCTGAGGCAACACTCCACCTGCAAATCTGCTGGAGTCATCTATTGTATCCAGTGCTTTCAATGTGGTCTCCTCTACAATGGTGAGACCTATCATAAATTGGGGCACTGCTCCATCAAGCATCTCCACTCCATCCACTAAAGGCAGAACTTCCAGGTGGCCCAACATTTTGATTCCAATTCTCATTCCAATCTGACATGTTGGTCCATGGCCTCCTCTTATGTCGTGATGAGGCCACCCTCAGGGTGGAGGAGAAATACATACATTCCATCTGGTTAACCTGATGGCACGTATATTGATTTCTCTATCTGGTTAAAAAAAAATTCCTTTCCCCTCCCCTCTTCTTCTATTCCCCTCTCAGGCCTGTTAGCTGGGAAGGTTTCTGTTTAGACGCTGTGATTTTAATCACATCCACTTTCATTCCTGACTGCAACTCAATGGCGTCTCTGTCTGCTGTTTCCACTGATACAATGATTTCAACTGCTCTTTTAAATATAAGTTTTGCTTCAGTTAGGAGTCATTCTTGAATGCTATCTTGTTAGATTCGACATCCTAACAATATTTCAGTGCATCAGTAAACCCATTACCAAACTAACAATGCTCAGACAACTTCAACTCAACCATGTACGCTGAAATGAGTACCCCTTCCTTTTGATTCTGCTTATGAAACCTAAAGCATTCTGCAATCAACAAAGGTTTCATATTACTTTCATAATATCTGCAAAAGCTCATTTCACCTGATTTGGTTGGAGCAATTAAATTTCTAAGCAAACAGCATGCCTTTAAATCCAATGCATTCTGCAAAACTGACACTTGTTTCTCATTGGTTATTCCATTTGCTTTAAAATACTGCTCAATCTGTTCAGTATACATATTCTAGTTATCTTTTCTGTAAACAAACACAACAATCTTTCTGAAGTACCCAGCCATTTCTGCTTTTTTTATGGTTTTAATCAATGCTTATGAACCTATGAATTCTTCCACTTTCTGCCTTTTTTTAAAACTCGACCAACTTTCTCCCCTTGCAAAGATAAAAAAAGAGCTGTGCTACTTTTTGTTATTTGACCATTTCTCTCTTGCAATGGAAGTGTGCTGCACTTCTTTTTTAAGCTCGAACATTTTGCTACACTTCAACAAGTAGGTAGTCATCTCAGGTTTGTTTTAAAAAAATACCTCATTGCCACTGCTATGTTTTGTAACTTTAAAAACTTCAACTAATTGCAAGAAAAAGACAGGTGCCCAAGAGATGCGCGTCTTATTTTGTTTTTACTTTAAACAAGGAAATCCAGAGCAACACACACAAAACACTGTGAAGCCTGTGGTATGTCGAATCACCAGGTGAACAAGTAGTTTTTGGGGTACTACAAGTCTGTGCTTTTATTGATGCTTTGCTGCACGCTTGAGTGCTCAGCGGAGGGTACCTTTTTTGCTGGTGGCGGGGGGGGGGGTCGTTGCCTAACTGCTGCTTGTGCCTGGGGGGGGGGGAATGTTGGATCAGGGTCTAAATTGTTATTTTTTCTTGTAGTTTAACTTGCTTCATGCTTGCTTATCATCATCGTCATTATGTGCCGTGTCGTATGACGTGGCCGATCTTGGTCTCATGACCATGGTTGTTCTTGGCAAATTTTTCTACAGAAGTGGTTTGCCATTGCCCTCTTCTGGGCAGTGTCTTTACAAGGTGGGTGACCCCAGCCATTATCAATTCTCTTCAGAGATTGTCTGCCTGGGTCAGTGGTCGCATAACCAGGACTTGTGATATGCACCAGCTGCTCATACAACCATCCACCACCTGCTCCCATGGCTTCACATGAGCCTGACTGGGGGGGGGGCTAAGCAGGTGCTACACCTTCCCCAAGGGTGACCTGCAGGCTGGAGGAGGGAAAGACAGCCTTACGCTTCCTTATGTAGAGACGTATCTCCACCCCACCACCCCATGCTTATTTATATGTTTCTATAATCACCCGTCTGTCTGTAAATGTTCAGTAATTTGCAGTATACAACACACTTCAAAGATGTTTCCATATACGTGTGATTTATAAATTAATCTGAAGCTGAATCTGAAAAAGTATAGCTAGTTCGGTACTTCAGTACTTTCTTTGTCTCCAAGTCTGTGTCATGGCACTACAAATCAAGGTGAAGATTCCCTTTTCTGTTCTGCTTGAAAGAGTTTTCAGTATAGAGAAAGGCCAGGAGGCAGTTCTTTGTTTGAGTGAGTTGGTTACAGTTAGGATTTGTTCCCTGTTTCTGTGCTTTGTTCAAGTGAGTTGGTTATAGTTAGAATTTGCCACACGTTTCTGTGCTCTGTTTGAGTGAAGATGGTTAAAATTAGTTTGTTACCTGTTTCTGTGCTTCGCTGTCACTCCTTTGTGATGATAGCCGTAACCACAAGATTTGCACCTCAATCTTGACTTCCGAAGAACCTTCTGGACAATATTATCTCCAGATCCAACATTACCAAAGTAACATACAGTGACCATAAACTGCTACAATCACTGAAGGATGAGCAGCTACCAGCCAAGACAGTGATGGCCATCCTTCCTCACCCAACGTCCTTGACAATTAATATTTACAGCATTCAAGCAAACAGCAACAAACCCAAAACGCAAGCGTGCAAAAAACTCCAAGCTAACTAATTGCCTCCAGTAGGCTGCAGCCAACAAAGCCATCAGTCTGTAACTGTGAGACAGAGCAGTATTTCTGTTCTCGTACTCACGTGACACCAGCATGCGCTGTAGCTCATATTCGGGATACTTACTTGACATGGGTGTCTGCAATCGTGGCGGCTTCATTAAATTGTGCTGAGGCCAGCCTGTAGTACTCAGTATTCTGAAAGAAAATAAATGCACTGGTTATTTTTTCCAAATATATACTGTACCAATAGGTAGTAGTTCATCAAGTTTACCTTGGAAATACAATACTGATCGATATTCCACTGACATACATTATCCTCAGACATCTGCTGTGAAGATATTAACATAATGAGGCTGACCAAGATATACATGTAGTCAGAGAAAACCCCAGGCATTGCATAATACTTGTTCTCAGGACACTTTGGGTGGCTGCAAACAACAGGAAAATGTTCTTCTTAAGCAATGATGGACTTCCAAGTGGTTGCTCTGTGCTGATTAATGCAAGATATCAGAATTTCTACCACTGTCACTGTCGAATAACATACAAAATGTTGGAGGAACTCAGCAGGTCAGGCAGCAGCTATGGAGAGGAATAAAGAGTCCATGTTTCAGGTCGAGACACTTCATCAGGAATCCTGAAATGTTGACTCTTTATTCTTCTCCTTTGAGTTCCTCCAGCAAATTGTTTGTTGCTCCAGATTCCAGCACCTGCAGTCTCCTGTGTCTCCAGGATGAATAGGCGGAAGTAGTGTTAGTATAAGGACAGTTTGGACAGACTTGGGTTGTTTTCTCTGGAGCACCGGAGGCTGAGGGACTTTAAGATGGGAGGGGAAAGTGAGAGAGATATTTTACCCTGAAGAGGATAGGTGCCTGGAATGTGCTGCCAGAGAGGTGATAGAGATGTTTAAGTGGCATTTAGACAGACTGTAAACCGGCAGGAAATGGATGGATATGGACCACGTGCAGGCAGGTAGTATTAGTTTAGACCGGCTTCATGATTGGCACAGACACTGTGGGCCAAAGGGCCTGTTCCTATGCTATACTATGCATTACAAGAGTGCTATGGGATTTATTTTGCCCAGCAGACAGAGATTTTATTTATTTTTGTTTTTATTTAGAGACAAAGTGCAGAACAGGCCCTTCCGGCCCAATGAGCGCATGGCACGTCAAGCCACCTATTTAACCCGTAGTCTAATCACAGGAAAATTTACAATTATCAATTAACCTACTAGCCGGTACATCTTTGGAATGTGGGAGGGGAGGAAGCCAAAGCAGCTGCGGAAAACCAATACATTCATGGGGAGGGATGTTCAAACTCTTTACAGATGGCGTTAGAACTGAACTCTGAAATCTGACGATCCGAGCTGTAATAGCTTTGCATCAAGCACTATGCTACCATGACACCCAACTTATTTCACAGTTCATCTGATAATCAGAACTTCTCATCTTTACACGAGAAGGTGTAAGACATTCCTTCCCTCCACTAGCCTTGCTCAAGGTGTAGCACCTGCTTAGCATCCTCCCCACCCCCACGCCCCCAGTAAGGGTCACGTGAAGCCATGGGAGTGGGTGGTGGATGGTCGCATGAGCAGCTGGTGCATATCACAAGTCCTGGTTATGTGACAACTGACACCAGGCAGACAATCTCTGAAGAGTATTGGCAATGGCTGGGGTCACCTGTCTTGTAAAGACACTTGCCAGAAGAAGGCAATAGCAAACCGCTTCTGTAGCAAAGTTTGCCAAGTACAATCACGGTCATGTAAAGATCATGATCACCCAAGTCATATGACACAGCACATAATGAATGAATGATAGGCAGAGTAAATGCAAGCAGGCTTCTTCCACTGAGGCTGGATGAGATTAAAACCAGAGCTCACAGGTTAAGGGTGAAAGGTGAAATGTTTAAGGAGAGGGGCTGAGGGGGAACTTCTTCACTCCTGGTGGTGAGTGTGCGGAACGAGTTGCCAATGGTAGTAGTGGATGCAAGTTTGATTTCAATATTTAAGAGAAATTTGAATGTACATGAATGGGAGGGGTATGGTGTAGGTTGATGAGACTAGGCAGAATAATAGTTTAGCATGGACTAAATGGGCCAAAGGGTCTGCTTCTGTACTTTGACATTCCATGATTCTTTGACTCTAAGACCAGAGAAACTTCCACTGGGGCACAACACTGATGACAGGAAGGAATACCTGGGGGAAGCAACACACACAAACTGCTGGAGGAACTCAGCAAGCCAGGCGGCACCTATGGAAAGGAAAGAGACAACATTTTGGTAGTCCCGATGAAGGGCCTAGGCCCGAAACATCAAATGTTTATTCTTCTCCATCAATACTGCCTGACCTGCTGAATTTCCTCAGCATTTTGTATGCGTTGCTCTGGATTATCAGTATCAAAATCTTTTGTAAGTATCTGGGGGTCATCTTTGACAAAGAAGCTTCAACACAACTAAAATAACATCAGTGGTTCTTTTATAAAGCACCACCGCTGTTTCCCGTTTTTTTTTAAACTGATTATGAGGCCATCGATAAATCATAACCTGATCCTTAGTGAATAGCACAGAACTCTCACACTTCTTAGAGGTTTCCTCTGTCAGATGATGAAGTACCATCTTCTAAACTGGGATAAGCGCTTCATCACCTAAAGAAAGAAACCCCCAGAGGTTCGAAAGCATGGAGCACACTTTTAAAAAAGGGAAAATTAGACATGAAGCTATCGGTTAACATAATTTGAGGTTACTTAGGTAATACTATTTAAATTGCTGAAGTGTGTTGTTTATTTAGAGCCTGATAATACTGGTTTGAAAGGTTTCGCTGTCAAGAAGCGATCTTTACTAAGATAAATGTCAGGGATGATCGTGACACAGATATTATACACAGCGGAAGTCATTCTGTCATAGTTTTAATTGCTGCCGTGAAGGTGATTTTGTCTAACTGAAAGGAGGTGGTGATACACCACAGGACAAGTAGAAGGGAGGTGTCCATAGACAGTCCAAGTGAGTGACAGAAAATGCTGTTTGATTATTCTGTAACAATAGCTGCATAATGCAAATTGTAACAAATGGCAGTGCAGCACACACAAAACGCTGGAGGGACTCAGCAGGTCAGGCAGCATCCACAGTCGCTGTTCAGGGACGAGACCCTTAATCAGGACTGGAAAGGAAGGGGCAAGATCTCAGAGTAAGGAGGTTGGGGCAGGGGGTAGAGGAAGGAGTACAAGTAGAAGGTGACAGGTGAAGCCAGGTGGTTGGGGAAGGGAATGGTGAAGTTAGAAGCTGGGAAGTAACAGGTGGAAGAGGTGAAGGGCTGGAGAAGAAGGAATCTGATAGGAGAGAGGATAATGGGAGAAAAGGAAAGATGAGGAACACCAAGGGAGAAGAGGCAGGAGAGGAGCAAGTAAGGAGGCCACAGTGGGGAATTGAAGAATTGGAACGGGGGAGAGGGAAAATTTAGTTGCAGAAATTAATGTTCATGCCACCAGGTTGGGGACAGTGCAGCACTACTCTTCTCTTTCTAAGTGTTCAGAAAGTACTACAAGCGAGTCCCCTCTTCACCTTACCTCACTTCATCCCCTTATCTCAAAGATCGGAGGTGCAAGGGGACTTACAACTCCTTGTGCAGGACTCCTTAAAGGTTAACCAGCAGGTTGAGACAGTATTATGAAAGACAAATACAATGTTAGCATTCATTTCGAGAGGGCTAGAATATAAAGGCAAAGATATAATGCTGAGGCTTTATAAAACATTTGTCAGAACACACTGGGAGTATTGTGAGCTATTTTGAGAAAAACATGCTGACATTGGAGATAGTCCTAAGGAGGTTCATGAGAATGATCCAGGAAATGAAAGCGTTAACTATGAAGAGCATTTGATGGCCTGGAATTTAGAAGCATGAGGGGTATCTCAAATTCAAAGTCCAACCTATTATCAAAGAACATATCTTACTGAATTCAACCAAATGTTGATCGGCCTAAATAGAGTGCATGTGGAGAGGATGTTTCCAAAAGTGGGAGAGTCCAGGACAAGAGGGTGCAGCGTCAGAATAGAAGGACATCCCTTCAGAACAGAAATGAGAAGGAATTTCTTCAGTCAGAGGGTGGTGAATCTGTAGAATTCATTGCTACAGATGACTGTGGAGGCCAAGTCATTGAAAGCAGAGGTAAGGGCATCAAAGCTTATTGGGAGAAGACCAGAAAATAGAGTAGAGAGGGATAATATATCAGCCATAATAGAATGGAGTAAACTTGATGGGGCAAATAGCCTAATTCTGCTCCTAAGTCTTTTGGTCTTCTGGTCTTACCCACTCCAGACTCTGGCTAGCTTAGACACTTTGGACATGGAATGTCCTCCTGTGCTATCACTTGTTGCACACTTTGTAAAGTTCTCCCTCAAACAACAAACAATTCCTCACGAAGAAGACATGCCAGTGGTTCTACTTCATTTGGGGTTTGAAGAGATTTTTTACATCACTAAGGACTCTAGCAAATTTCTACAGATTGACTATGGAGAGCATTCTGACTGGTTGCATCCCAGACTGGTATGGAGGCTCCAATGCACAGGATCACAGGAGACTGCAGACAGCTCCACCATGGGCAAGACCCTCCCTGCCATTGAGGACACCTTCAAGAGCTGATGTCTCAAGAAGGCGGCATCCATCATGCTGCCTGGTTTAGAGGGCATGAGAGGCTGGACAAACTGGGTTGCTTACCTTGGAGAGGTGGAGGTTGATAGGAGATCTGAATGAGGTTTATAAGAATATGAGAGGCATAGATAGAGTAGACAGGGAGTATCTTTTTCCCAGGGTTAAAATGCCTAATACCAGAAGGCATGTACTGAAGGTGAGAAGGAGTAGGTTTGAAGGGGATGTTGGTGGGGGGGGTAAGTTTTTAACTCAAGAGTGTTAGATGCATAGACTATGCTGCCTGATATGGTGATAAAGGCAAATGCATCAGAGGCTTTAAGAGACATTTTGATGAGCGCATGAAGATGAGGAAGATAGAAGGATACGGACATTGTGTAGGCACTTTTCTAATTACTCCAGTGTTTTGCTTTTCCATAACTTACTCTCGGCCTGTTATGTCACTGGCATTTAGGGCAGCAATGTAGGTCCTCCATCTCTGTCTGCATAGAAGAGTTCTTCATTGCTGTTTCCATTAACGATTGACTTTTGACCAGTCAGTTGTTAACCCTGAGCTGAACCCCTGAACCAGGAGAACTAGTGGACTACTCTTAGTCTGACCTCTACCCTTTGAACAGGCTTGGCAAGGGTGACCTCACCAAGAGCCAAAGCATAAAGCCCTGACTCCAGCTCTCTCTGTCATTGAGGAACACAAGCCTCCAAACCCTACATCAAGATTGTGGCCCTCTTGGAGGTTTTGCTTTTCCCTAACATCTCTTTATTCTCTTACATCAGTCCTGCCTCCCACCTTTATCATGAGCATCCTTATTGTTTTATTCCCCTCCGCCCTGCATCTTAAAATTTGTTTTCTCTCCAGTCTTTTCTAGCCATCAAGGACATATATACAGAAAGTTGTCAGAAAAGGGCCAGTAACATCATGAAGTATCCCATTCACCCTGCGCATGGACTGTTTGTCCCACTTCCATTAGGGAGGAGGTTACGTAGCATCCACACCAGGAGCACCAGGCTCAAAAACAGTTACTTTCTCCAAGTAGCAAGGCTGATCAATACTTCCACCCATTAACTCCACCAGTACTTTATCAATTCCTGTCAGAGTCATGTTATATACCGACAACCTAGAGCTTAGTGTCACTTTATGGACATACAAGCAATCTATGTATACAGGCTATCTTACGTATTAATATTTATTGTGTTCTATATCTTTCATGTTTATTTCTGTGCTGCATTGGATCCAGAGTAACAATTATTTTGTTCTCCTTTACATTTGTGTACTGGAAATAACATTAAACAATCTTGAATCTTCAATCTTAAAAAAGAAACTATGCTTCTCTCCACAGGCGCCCGCCTGACTTACTGACTTCGAGTATTTCCAGCCTCTGTTATGTTTATTGTTACCTTTCTCTCTTCATTTATGGAATTTTTTTGAAGATGTGGCTCTTTGACCAAGCTTCTGGCAACTGTCTTAATGACACATGGGTTCGGTGTCAAATCTTCTTTGATTGTAAGGTAAAGAACACAGAACTGAGCAGCAGAGTACAGGCCCTCTGGCCCACAGAGTTTTGCCAACATTTTAGCCTACTCCAAGATCAATCTAACCCTTCACTCCCACATAGCCTTCCAGTTTCCATCATCTATCTAAGAGAACCTTTGAAGTCCATAATGTATCAGCCTCTACCACCACCCCTGGAAGCATGTGCCACAAACTCCCATTCTACCTCTGATATCCCCCCCTTACTTTTCTATAATCACTTTAAAATTATGCTCTTTCATATTAGCCATTCCCACCCTGTAAAGCCACTCTATCTATGCTTCTAATCATCTTGTACACCTCTATCGAGTCACCTCTCGTTCTTCTTCACTTCAAAAAGAAAAGCCCTAGCTCGCTCACCCTATCCTTTTATGGTATGTTCCTTAATTCAGGTATCATCCCAGCAAATCTCCTCTGCACCTTCCTAAACGAAGCAACCAGAAATAAACACAATATTGCAAGTGTGGTCTAACCGAAGTTTTATAGAGCTGCAAACATTATCTCATGTCTCCTAAACTCATTCCACTAATGAAAGACAACATACCACAGGCCTTCTAAACCACCCTATCAACTTGCATGGCAACTTTGAAGGAACCTACAGATGTGTACCAAGATCCCTCTGTTCCTCAACACTGCTAAGAATCCTGCCATTAACCCTGTACTCTGCCTTCATGTTCAACCTTCCAAAGTGAATCACTTCACACTTTTCCATATTGAATTCAATCTGCCATTTCTCCACCCATCTCTGCGTCCTATCAATGTCCTATTGTAACCTATGACAACATGATGCTCCCTCAAATAAGAGCCCATGGTATTACAGGAAAGGTATTAGCATAGATGGAAGATTGGCTAACTAGCAGAAGGCAACAAGTGGGAATAAATGGGGCCTTTTCTGGTTGGCTCCCATTGACTAGTGATGTGCTGCAGAGGTCAGTTGGAACTGCTTCTTTTCACGTTGTATGTCAATGATTTGGATAAAGGAATTGATGACATTGTGGCCAAGTTTGCAGGTGACATGAAGATAGAAGGAGGGGCAGGAAGTTTTGAAGAAGCTGGGCGTCTGCAAAAGAATTTAGACAGATTGGGGGAATGGGCAAAGAAATGGCAGATGAAATATAATGTAGGGAAGTGCATGGTCATGCACTTTGGCAAGAGGAATAAAGGCACGGACTATTTTCTAAATGGGGAGAAAATTCTAAAAATTAGAAGTGCAGAAAAATTTGGGAGTCCTCGTGCAGGGTAACTTGTAGGTTGCGTTGGTGGTAAGGAAGGCAAGTGCAACATTAGCATTCATTTTGAGAGGGCTAGAATACAAAAGGAAGGATGTAATGCTGAGGTTTTATAAGGCATTGGTCAGACAACATTTGGAATATTGTGAGCAACTTTGAGCCACTTATCTAAGAAGAGATGTGCTGGTGTTGGAGGGGGTCCAGAGGGGGTTCACAAGAGTGATCCCAGGAATGAAAGGGTTAATGTTGGAGGAGTGTTTGACGGCCCTGGGCCCATTTTCTCAGTGATGTTTAGAAGAATGAGGGCAATCTCAATGAAACCTATTGAGTATTGAAAGGTCTGGATAGAGTGTGTGTGGAAAGGATGTTTCCAACAGTGGGGGAGTCTAGGACCGGAGGGCATAGCCTCAGAATTGAGAAACGTCCATTTAGAACAAAGATGTGGAAAATCTTTTTTAGCTGGAGGGTAATGAATCTATGGAATTCATTGCCAAAGATGGCTGTGCAGGCCAATTCATTGGATATATTTAAGGCTCTTTTTTAAATCAGGATGTCAAAGGTTATGGAGAGAAGGGAGGAGAATTGGGTTGAGGGGGATGATGGATCAGCCATGAAGATGTAGCAGAGCAGATTCGATGGGCTGAATGACCAAATTCTACTCCAATATCTTATGGTCTTACATCACCTCGGGGCAAATGAGCAAACTAGCAAAAGCAAGAATGAAGCAAGAGGGTGTGAAAGAACTGAAACACCTTTAATATATTCTTTAGGATATCTGAGAATTCCGATAATACCTTAAACCTAATAAAGTACTTTGGAGATAAAGTCACCACTGCATTGTTTTTACTAGATTAAAGAAACACAATACAAATGCAATCTGTCATTCAACTAGACACTGGTCGTGTGACATTACTTGCTCAATGTCAGCAGAATGTAAGAACTTTAAAAAAGCTAATCCAATATTCACCGATCATTGTTTTATAATGATTCATAAGGAATTGTCAGCTTATTTTCTATCTCCTTCATTGAACCCAGATCCAGTCACCACTTCATTCTAAGAACTTTATTTCTTCCTACAATCTACAAGCTTTCAAAGCCAAATTTATTTCCTCTTCTATTTTGGTCCCAGTATATCCTAAGGTTATAGAGTCATAGAGCATGACAGCACAGAAATAGTCCCTTTGAGCTCAAAAGTTCAAAGTTCGAAGTACTTTTATTATCAAAGTATGTATAAATGATATAACCTTCAGGTTCGTCTGCTTACAGGTAGCGACAAAACAAGAAATCTGAAACAACCCAATTTAAAAAAAGACTAACACCCAATGTGTAGATGAGGGGAAAAAAAACACAAATCATGCAAGCAATAAAAGAAAGCAAAAGCATTCAGAATCAAATTGAGTCTATACACCTGAATCCGAGATCAGCTGAAGTCAGTCTCAATTCAACACACAGCAGGACAAATCATCATGAAGCTCGCAGACACAGAGCCTGGAGCAAGGGGAGCAGTCTCACAACCTCGGCACCGTGTAGAGAGGAGTAAATATCATGGAAGAGTAAGCAGAGTCAGCCCAACCCTCACCTCCAGTCCTGACAACTTGCCTTTTCAGTCTATCTGGGCTGGCATTTAAATTGTTCAAACACTGGGTTATCCCCTTCATCAATACGCTCGGAGCCTGCAACCCGCCACCATGTTCCAGCCCGTATTTGATTTTTCCAAATTGGCTCAACACTTAGATTGATCCAATCTCACTCCTGGTTTAGGTGGACAGGCTCCAAAACTCATCCACTCAGACTCCTCTCCGATTTGCTCAGTCCAACTCCATCTCTGACTCCGACTCCATCTCGAACATGCCATGACCTCACTTCACTGTTACCTAACTTCAGTAGAGCCATCTTCAACTGGAGCTCGGCCCATCTAGTCTGTGCCAAACTGTCATTCTGACTAGTCCCATTGACCCACACCTAGATCATACATCCATATACTTAACCAAACTTCTATTAAATGTTGAAATCAAACCCACATCCACCACTTCCACTGGCTGCTCGTTCCACACTCACATCACCCTTTGAGTGAACCCCTCAAGTTCCCCTTAATATTTCACCTGATGAAGGGTCTTGGCCCAAAACATCGACTGTTTATTTCTCTCCATTGATGCTGCCTGAACTCCAGCATTTTGTGTGTATTATTCTTTAATCTTATTGGTATCTTCCTTGTAGGCAAGTGACCAGAACAATGCACATAGCATAACTCCAAATTTGGCGTCACATCTCATATAAGTTATATATTCTGCAGATACTGGAAATCCAGGGCAACACACACAAAATGCAGGAGGAACTCAGTAGGTCAGGCAGCATCTATGGAAATGAATAAACAATCAACTTTTCAGGCCAAGACACTTCATCAGAACTGGAAAGGAAGGGAGAAAATGTGAGAATAAGAAGGTGAGGGGAGGGGAAGGAGGCGAGCTGGAAAGTGATAGGTGAAGCCCAGTGAGTGCGAAAGGTAGAGGCTGGAGAGGAAAGAATCTGATAGGAGAGGAGAGTGGAATATAGGAGAAAGGGAAGGAGGAGGTGACTCAGGGGGAAGTGATAGGCAGATGAGAAAAGGTAAGAGGCCAGAGTAGGGAATAGAAGAGGGGAGGGGAAGGGAATAATTTTTTTTTACCAGAAGCAGAAATCAATATTCATCCCATCAGGTTGGAGGCTACCCGGATGGAATATAAGTTGTTGCTTTGATTCCTCATCGTGGTGTGAGCAAAGGCTATAAGTGGACATGTTGGTACAGGAATGGGAATCAGTATTAAAATGTTTGGTTACCGGAGAATTTTGCATTAGGCAAATGGAACAGAGGTGCTCGACAAAGCAGTCCCCCAATTCATGATGGTATCTCAACAATTGTATAAGTTGCATTGATTGTTAACACAAAACAACACATTTCACTGTATATTTCAATGTACAAGTGATAAATAAATAAATCTGAATCTGAATTCCCTTCCACATGTTTCATCTATTCAATAATTGGAGAGAGGCAGCAGGGTTCCTTATGCTTATTGAACTAGCAGGCAGAAATCAGGACTGATGATCCAGTTATCACCAATGCAAGTAGAGAATTTAAATACTTTTTAAATCTGAAGTAAGATGCTAGCATCAGTAATAATAACTGTTTTATGACCCCTTCCCTAATTTCCTTAGGGAAGAAAATTGCCTGGTCTGTTTATGACATTAATGTGCTCGAAGCCTAATTCAGTGTGGTTCATTCTAATCAAAATGGCTGACTATGTCATTTACTTTAAGAGCAGTTCAGGACAGGCAATAAATGTTGGTTGTGCAAGAAACGCCCATAATCTGCAAATGAATACACTGGACAACATTTTTTTTCAAAAGTGTTGCTTCCTCAGTATTTTTTTTCTTCTTGAAGCTGAACACAAATATAATTTCAGATTACTTGTATTACATAGGGTTTAGGAGAAACAAGAAATTAACTTTAATTGAATAAAATGTGCTTAATTGCATAACAGTGCTAATGCTTTGCAATAGTTCAACTAAGCCAAAAATGCTTTGCTGATGATTTTTGTTTTCACTCCGTGTCTGAGACTCCTTGCTTAAGTGTCCAACAAACCAACACTGATGGATTCCATTTGTCCTGATACCGTTTCTCCATGACTGCAATGTCCTGGTGAAACTTTTCACCGTGCTCGTCACTGACAGCACCAAGAATTGCAGGGAAGATGTTTAAATGGCAATGCAGAAAATAAATCTTTAGAGACATGGTGCACTTCATGGTTTTCTACGCATGAATCATGTTGTAGTTGCCAAAACAATTTTCAACAACATCCTTGAATGTCTTCCATGTGATATATTCCAGTCCCACTAAAAGTTCTTTGAATTGCCCGTCATTGATGACCTGTTTGACTTGTGGATCACCAGAAATGTCTTCCTTAATCTTGGCATCAGTTACTCTGACTTGAATGATGAAATGAAGTATCAAATATAGGCATTTTTTGTAAAAATGGTACATGATAGGGAAATTACATTGTGATTTCCATGATCAGCAGCCCAGAATCTATAAGACAACATCCAAAAGTATTTAGGAAGAAGATCTTTGTTGTCCGGTGATATTAAACAGAAATATTGGTAGCTTCCTGTACTTCGTGTACTAAATTGGACTTCTCAGTATGAATCAATACAATACCTAATCTATAGCTCATTAATGGAAACAAAAAAAAAGATTGAAGATGCTGGAATCTAGAGCAACAAACAATCTTCTGAAAACTGGAACAACCAACAGTCTTTGTATTGGCACTGGTTATGGTGTATTATTGTCAAATGTACCAAGATACCGTGAAAAACTTGTCATGCATACTGTTCACACAGATCAATTCATTACAACAGTACATTGAGGTAGAACAAGGTAAAACAATAACAACGCAGAATAAAGTGTAACAGTTACGGAAAAAGTGCAGTGCAGGAAAGCAATGAAGTGCAAGATAATAATGAGGTAGATTGTTTGGCTAAGTGTCCATCTTATCATACAAGAGTTTAATTTAAGAATGGGATAGAAGCTGTCCTTGAGCCTGGTCGTACGTACTTTCAGTCTTTTGTATCTTCTGCGTAATGGGATAGGAGAGAAGAGAGAATGTCCAGGATGGATGGAATCATTTATTGTGGCCCAGAGTTGGTCGCGGTTAACCATGGATGTTGCACCTTGGCTATCTACGTTGTCGGTGCTGTTCGGTGGCTGATGAAACCTATGCGCAAGTGGCAGTCTCTGTTGCAAAAGTCACATTTATAAATGGTTTCCACTCTGCTGGAGATGCAGCGTCCTTTTCTATTTGCCCATTTGTCTTCTGCCATGTTCAGGAATTATTCCTCAGCTGCCTGAAGGTGTTATTTCATGGTGCTTCTCCATCTGGTGCAGTCGGCTGCAACTTCTTCACAGGACTCAATGTTGATCTCCAGCGCCTTCATGTCCCACTTGCAGACATCCTTGTAGCGCCGTTGCGAGTGGCCAGCGGTTCTCTTGCCTGAAATGAGGTCACCATAGAGGACGTCCTTTGGGAGGCGGCCACCCTGCATGCAGTAGACATGGCACTGCCAACATAGCTTACACTACCTGAGCAGGGTACAGCTACTCTAGGGTGGCTAGCACAAGAGAGAACCTCAGCACTGGGTACTCTGTCTCTCAAGGAGATGCCCAAGGTGCAACGAAGGCATCTTAGATGGAAGTTGTTGAATCTTCTCTCCTGCCTAGCGTATGTTGTCCATGTCTGGCTGCCATACAGTAGTGTGCTGGTGAGACAAACATTGTACACTGCCATGCTTGTGTCTTGACTGAGAGTTTGGAGTTCTCGCGGACTCGTGTGGTGAGGCAGGCAAGAGTTGTCGCAGCCTTCCTGATGTGCTTGTCGATTTCGGCATGCAAAGAGAGGTTGTCACTGATGATGGACCCTCGGTATGTGAACTGATGAACAGTATCTAGTTGGTAGTTATCAATGGTGGTGTCTTCACATCTCATCCCGAGACGTTTGTCTTTCTCAGGCTGATAGTCAGACCAAGTTCCTTGCAGGCCTGGGGGGAGTGATATATGCTCTGGAGGTGCTGCAGAGTATGGTTTGCAACTGTTGCATCATCAACAAACAGCATGTCTCTGATCAGAGCCTTGCGCACTTTGCTTTTGGATCTTAGGTGGGTGAAGTTTTAATTATGCTGACTACTTCACGAGGCAGTGAGAAGCATAGACAGAGTCCATAGAGGTGAGACTGGTTTCTGTGATGTGCTGAGCTGCAGTTTCTTGGGATTACAGGCAGAGCAATTGCTGTACCAATCTGTTATGCATCCAAACAGAATGCTTTCTATCTTTGTTTTTGTGTGTGCCGTGTCGTATGACATGGGAGATCATCATCTTTCCATTATCATGATTGTTCTTGGTAAATTTTTCTACAGAATTGGTTTGCCATTGCCTTCTTCTGGGCAGTGTCTTTATAAGACAGGTGACCCCAGCCATTATCAATACTCTTCAGATATTATCTGTCTGGTGTCAGTGGTCACATAACCACGACTTGTGATGTGCACCAGCTGCTCATACGACCACCACCCACTACCTGCTCCCATGGCTTCATGAAACCCTGATCAACGGAGGGGGGTGCGTGGGGGCAACTGTAAAAGATTTTGGGGACAAGCTGAATATCTTTAACCTCCAGTGGAAGTAGAGGCATTGATGAGCTTTTTTCGCCATGAGTGACATCAACGTGGTTAAGCTGAGCAATCTGCAGGAACCTGGAGCAACAAACAATCTGACTGCAGGGCAGAATGTCGACCGTTTATTCCCCTCTATAGGTGCTACCTGATCAGCTGAGTTCCTCCAGTTTTTTGAGCCAGTTGCCCAAGATTTCGAGCATCTGCAGAATCCCTTGTGTCAATGTGCAACTTGACATTGATATTGAGCATGGAATATACATCAGATATGAAAATCTCATTTCCCCTTAGCTGCAGTATTTACATTTCATTGCAACGTGATCTGAGTTCGAAGCCTGAACTGACAGCTGATTTTGAAAGTACATATGAAAGCAAAAGTTCAAATAGGTCAGTGGAAAAATAATAAAATATCAGCATATACTCATAGTGTATTGCGGTTTGGGAAATACCATGTGATATTAAGCATTTAAAGAACTGTTGAGAAAAAACAGGAAAAATATGTCATGGCATCTTTAGCAGTTTTGCTTCTCCTTAATATCAACAGGAACCTATATTTAAACACATCATCACAGAGAAGATACTTGATTATGCAAAATACCATGGATACTGGGAATACAGTCATGGAGTCATAGAGATGACAGCACAGAAATGGGCCCTTCAGCCCATCTAGACCATGCCAAAGCCATTTAAACTGCCTATAAAATCCAGAAATACAGTAAAGTCAATATCAAAGTAAATTTATTATCAAGATTTGCATGTCACCAGATATTACCTTGAGATTCATTTTCTTGCAGGCATTTACAGGAAAATAAAAAAAATACAAAAGAAATTATGAAAAACTATACATGAAAAAGACTGACAAACAACCAATGTGTAAAAGAAGACACGTGTAAATAATAAAAATAAATAATACTGAGAACACGAGTTGCAGAATCCTTGAAAGTGAGTCTGCAGGATGTGGAATCAGTTCAGAGTTGAGGCGAGTGAAGTTATCCACACTGGTCCAGGAGGCTGATAGTTGTAGGGGGACCTAAGGTTCTTGTAGTAGCAAGAAGAGAACTTGGCCTGGATGGTCAGGGTCTTTGGTAGATTGTTCCACACCTCCACTACCCCCTGACTGAATAAGTTCTCCCTCAGGTTCCCCCTTGGGCAACATTCATAGAAAAACAAAAGTTCAGGTCAATAAACTTGCATCCTAAACACAAGAGATGATGCAAACGCTGGAGATCTTGAGCATCACACATAAAATGCTGTAGGAGCTTAGCAGGTCAGGCAGCAGCTTTGGAGGAAAAACAGTTAACTTTCTCGTCCAAAATTCTTCATCTGGACTTGAAAGGAAGAAGGCATAAGCTAGAATAAGGCTGGGAAAGGGGAAGGAGCACAAGCTGGCAGGTGATTGGTAAGGCCAGGTAAGGGGGAAAGTGGATGGGTGAGGGAGGGGGTTGTAGTAAAAAGCTGAGAGGAGATAGGTAGAAGAGATACAGGGCTGAAGAAAGTATCTGATAGGAGAGAACAGTGGACCATGGAAGAAATGGATTTTTATTTATTAATTTATTCAGATACAGCATGGACTAGGCTGTTCTGGCCCTTTAAGCTGTATCGCCTAGCAAACCCTAATCTATCCCTAACCTTACCATGGGACCATTTACAATTATCAATTAACCTTCCGACCAGTATGTCTTTGGACTGTGGGAGGAAACCAGGACACCTAGGGGAAACCCATGCGGTCATGGGGACACCTCACAGGCAGTGGCAGGAATTGAACACAGGTCACCAGTACTGTCAAGCGGTGTGCTAAACACTACGCTACCCTGCCACCCATAGAGGAGGGGAAAGATAAGACTGAGTTACACTGAAACATTGCAATACACAGAGAAGTGCGTCATTTGTGTCAAATCATATCAGCCAGGATTGTACTGGGGCAGCCCGCATGTGTTGCCACGTTTCTGCTCCAGAGGTGATGGGCTGCTGTGAAGAGAAGGGGTAAGGGGATAACTAGCATGCCTACTGTCCACTCCTATTAGATTCCTTCTTCTTCAGCCCTTTACCTCTTCCAACTATCACCTCCCAGCTTCTTACTTCATACACCCTCCCAGCAACGCACTCAGGCCATTTATTAATATAAGAAGCAGAGTGATATTGAGGTTAGGTTGCTGGAAGAAGACACAGCTTTTCTGGAGAGCACTCTGGAAGAAAAACCTTGCTGCTAGTGTAGCGATTAGTGTAACGCTTTACAGTGCCAGCAATCAGGAGATTGACGTTTAAAGCCTGCTGCTGTCTCTGGGGAGTTTGTTCGTTCTCCCTGTGACCACGTGAATTTCCTCCAGGTGCTCTGCTTTCCTCTCACATTCCAACAGGATGTACGGTAAACACAAAATACTCTGCAGGTGCTGGGGACAAAGCAACAAGCACAACACGCTAGAGGAACTCAGCAGGTCGGGCAGCATCCGTGGAAAGGAACAGAAAAGGTTGACTGTTCGCTTCCACGGATGCTGCCCAACCTGCTGAGTCCCTCCAGTGTGTTGAACAGGACATATGGGTCACCCCAACACTGAACTGTTCCCACAACCTCTGGATTGACTTTCAAGGACTCTTCATCTCAGGTTCTCAGTATTTATTGTTGATTTATGTATTATCATGTTTTCTTTCCTTTTGTATTTGCACAGTCTTTTGTCCTTTCTGCCCAAGTTGGTGTGGTCTTTGATCGATTCTGTAGAAACATAGAAACATAGAAAAAAGGTGCAGGAGTAGGCCATTCGGCCCTTTGAGCCTGCACCGCCATTCAGTATGATCATGGCTGATCATCCAACTCAGAACCCTGTACCAGCCTTCCTTCCATACCCCCTGATCCCTTTAGCCACAAGGGCCATATCTAACTCCCTCTTAAATATAGTCAGTGAACCGGCCTCAACTGTTTCCTGTGGCAGAGAATTCCACAGATTCACCACTCTCTGTGTGAAGAAGTTTTTCCTAATCTCGGTCCTAAAAGGCTTACCCTTTATCCTCAAACTGTGACCCCTCGTTCTGGATTTCCCCAATGTCGGGAACAATCTTCCTGCATCTAGCCTGTTCAATTCCTTTAGGATTTTATACATTTCAATAAGATCCCCCCTATATGGTTATTAATCTATCAAGGATTTATTAAGTATAGCCACAAGAAAATGAATCTCAGGGTTGCATATCATGACCCCCACCACCCAGAATATGCTCTCTTTTTTGCTGCTTTCATCAAGAAGAAAGTACAGGAACCTCAGGACTCACACCACCAGGTTCAGGAACAGTTATTACCCGTCAAGTAACAGGCTCATGAATCAAAGGGGATCAATTCACTCAACTTCACTTGCTCCATCACTGAAATGTTCCCACAATGTATGGGCTCAGTTTCAAGAGTTCGTCATCTCATGTTCTTGATATTTATTGCTTAGCTATTATTATTTGTTATCTTTGTACTTACTGTGAACGCCGACAAGAAAATTTATCTCAGGGTTGTATATGCTGACATATACAGTATGTTCTTTGATAATAAATTTACTTTGAACTTCAAAGTTTGGGGAATGCTAGGTTTGTGCTGGAAGCATGGTGACACTTGCAGCCTGCTCGCAGCATATCGTAATTGATGAAACAAATGAGGTATTTCACCGTGTTCGATGTACATGTGACAAATAAACTAGCCCAGTACAGAGCGGTCAATCGAAGCTATGAACTCAGATCTCAATATGTCACTGCTTCTGAATTAAGTCCTACTTGTCTCGTTGCTTCCAATGTGATATAAGCATTTATCGTCCTTCCACTTTGAGAAAAATCCCCCTAATATCTGTTCAGAATTTAATTTTCACCAACTTAATTGATACCTTTTCATCATACTGATATAGCTTTTTGGTAATATTCTGGATTTAACTTATCTAGACTACTTAATATTTCATACACAATTTTTTCTCTTAAGTACTTTCCCAGCAGAAGTGAAAGCCCTCTAATCTTTCCTCATAGATTAGGCCCTTTACATCAGATTATTACTCGTGTCTTTATACCTTTCCAAGGAAGACACTTTACATTTTGTAATATGGCGACTAAGACTGATTTAGTACATGATAAAGGTCAGAACCAGCACAGGAAGCTCAAGCTGCTTCATTCTGTCTATGTTTTCCTCTGATTATTTTAGCAATGAAATAAGGATCTACCATGTCAATGGTAAGACTAGTATAAAAACATAGAACACAAGTCATTACAGCACCGTACAGGCCCTTCAGGGGCCATCATATCAAGCTGACCTTTTAACCTACTCCAAGATTAATCTAACCCTCCCCTCCCACATAGCCCTCCATTTTTCTTTCTTCCATGGGTCTATTTTTATTTATTGCACAGAATAGGCCCTTCCAGCCCTTCGAGCCATGCTGCTTAGCAATCATTCGATTTAATCCTAGCCTAATCACAGGGCAATTAGTAGTACAACTACTAACTAGTAGTGCAACTAGTACATCTTTGGACTGTGGGAGGGTTCTGGAGTGCCCGGAGGAAACTCATGTGATCACGGGGAAAATATACAAACTCTTTACAGGCAGTGTCGGGAGTTGAACCCAAGTCGCTTGAACTGTAAAGCACTGTGCTAACCCCACCCCTAAGAGTCTCTTAAATTTTCCTAAGGGCCTCTACCACCACCGGCACAGTGTTCCATTCTCTGTGTGAAAAATACCTACCTACGACATCCCCCTATACTTCCCTCCATTCAAATGAAAATTATGCCCCCTCATATTAGCCATTTCTGCCCTGAGGAAAAGGTACTGGCTGTTCACTTGATCCATGCCTTATACACCTCTATCAAGTCACCTCTTATTCTCCTTCGCTACAAAGTGAAAATACCAAGTTTGCTTAACCTTTTGAATTCTTTCTTGAATTCTAAACCTTTCATTGTTCTTGGAATCAGGAAGGCTGAGGGGAAATCGCAATGATGTATTTTAATAGAGAAAATTAAAAACTGCTTCCATTGGTAGAGGGCATTGATTTCTGAGAACTGGCATAAGGCAAGGCGATCGAACATTCAATATAGGTGGTTTAGTTACGTAGCGATTAGGGCAACCTCTTTACAGCCAGCAACTTCTGATCGGGATTCAATTCTCTCCGCAGCCTTTAAGGAGTTTGTACAGTCTACCCGTAACCTTGTAGTTTCCAAAGACAAACAACAGGAATTCTGCAGATGCTGGTGAACGCAGCAGGCCAGGCAGCATCTGTAGGAAGAGGTGCAGTCGACGTTTCAGGCCGAGACCCTTCGTCAGGACTAACTGAAGGAAGAGTGAGTAAGGGATTTGAAAGTTGGAGGGGGAGGGGGAGATCCAAAATGATAGGAGAAGACAGGAGGGGGAGGGATAGAGCCAAGAGCTGGACAGGTGATAGGCAAAAGGGGATACGAGAGGATCATGGGACAGGAGGTTCGGGAAGAAAGACAAGGGGGGGGGACCCAGAGGATGGGCAAGGGGTATATTCAGAGGGACAGAGGGAGAAAAAGGAGAGTGAGAGAAAGAATGTGTGCATAAAAATGAGTAACAGATGGGGTACGAGGGGGAGGTGGGGCCTTAGCGGAAGTTAGAGAAGTCGATGTTCATGCCATCAGGTTGGAGGCTACCCAGACAGAATATAAGGTGTTGTTCCTCCAACCTGAGTGTGGCTTCATCTTTACAGTAGAGGAGGCCGTGGATGGACATGTCAGAATGGGAATGGGATGTGGAATTAAAATGTGTGGCCACTGGGAGATCCTGCTTTCTCTGGCGGACAGAGCGTAGATGTTCAGCAAAGTGGTCTCCCAGTCTGCGTCGGGTCTCGCCAATATATAAAAGGCCACATCGGGAGCACCGGATGCAGTATATCACCCCAGTCGACTCACAGGTGAAGTGTTGCCTCACCTGGAAGGACTGTTTGGGGCCCTGAATGGTAGTAAGGGAGGAAGTGTAAGGGCATGTGTTGCACTTGTTCCGCTTACATGGATAAGTGCCAGGAGGGAGATCAGTGGGGAGGGATGGGGGGGACGAATGGACAAGGGAGTTGTGTAGGGAGCGATCCCTGCGGAATGCAGAGAGAGGGGAGGAGGGAAAGATGTGCTTAGTGGTGGGATCCCGTTGGAGGTGGCGGAAGTTATGGAGAATAATATGTTGGACCCGGAGGCTGGTGGAGTGGTAAGTGAGGACCAGGGGAACCCTATTCCTAGTGGGGTGGCGAGAGGATGGAGTGAGAGCAGATGTACGTGAAATGGGGGAGATGCGTTTAAGAGCAGAGTTGATAGTGGAGGAAGGAAAGCCCCTTTCTTTAAAAAAGGAAGACATCTCCCTCGTCCTAGAATGAAAAGCCTCATCCTGAGAGCAGATGCGGTGGAGACGGAGGAATTGCGAGAAGGGGATGGCATTTTTGCAAGAGACAGGGTGAGAAGAAGAATAGTCCAGATAGCTGTGAGAGTCAGTAGGCTTATAGTAGACATCAGTGGATAAGCTGTCTCCAGAGACAGAGACAGAAAGATTTAGAAAGGGGAGGGAGGTGTCGGAAATGGACCAGGTAAACTTGAGGGCAGGGTGAAAGTTGGAGGCAAAGTTAATAAAGTCAACGAGTTCTGCATGCGTGCAGGAAGCAGCGCCAATGCAGTCATCGATGTAGCGAAGGAAAAGTGGGGGACAGATACCAGAATAGGCACGGAACATAGATTGTTCCACAAACCCAACAAAAAGGCAGGCATAGCTAGGACCCCATCCTCTCGCCACTCCACTAGGAATAGGGTTCCCCTGGTCCTCACCTACCACCCCACCAGCCTCCGGGTCCAACATATTATTCTCCGTAACTTCCGCCACCTCCAACGGGACCCCACCACTAAGCACATCTTTCCCTCCCCCTCTCTCTCTGCATTCCGCAGGGATCGCTCCCTACACAACTCCCTTGTCCATTCCTACAGATGCTGCCTGGCCTGCTGCGTTCACCAGCAACTTTGATGTGTGTTGCTTGAGTTTCCAAAGACATATGGGTTAAGGTTAGTGAGTTGTGGACATGCTGTGTTGGCACTGAAATAGTGTTAACACTTGCCGGTTACTCACAACATAATTCTTGCTAATTTGATTTGATGCAAACGACACATTTCGCTGTATGTTTCGACATACATTCAGTGTCACAGAACTCTACAGCACAGAAACAGGCCCTTCAGCCTATCTATTCTGTGCTGAACCATTAATCTGCCTAATTCTATCAACCTGCACCTGGACCATAACCGTCCATACCTCTTCCATCCATGTACCTATCCAAGTTTCTCTTAAATGTTGAAATAGAACCCACATTCACCATTTCAACTGGCAGCTAGTTTCACACTCTCACCACCCTCTGAGTTCCCCTTAAGAAGGTTCCCCTTAACCATTTCATCCTTAACCTATGACCTCGAGTTGTAGTCTCACCCAACCTCAGTGGCAGTCTTGCTGAAGGATCTCAGCCTGAAACGTCAACCGTACTCTTTTTCATAGATGCTGCCTGGCCTGCTGAGTTCCTCCAGCCTTTTCGTGTCTGTTGCTCGGATTTCCAGCATCTGCTGATCTTCTCTTGTTTCTCAATGGAAAAAGCCTGCTTGCATTTATCCCATCTATATCCCTCAGAAATTTGTATATCTCCATCAAATCTCCCCTCAATCTTCTACACTCCAGGGAATAAAGTCCTAACCTGTTCAACCTTTCCCTATAACTCATGTCCTCAGGTCCCAACAACATCCTTGTACATTTTCCCTGCACTCTTTCAATCTTATTTACATCTTTCCTGTAGGTAGGTGACCGAAATTGCACAATACTCCAAATTAGGCCTCACCAATGTCTTATACAATTTCAACATAACACCGCATCTCCTGTACTCAACACATTGATATATGAAGCAAATGTGCCAAAAGCTTTCTGTGATGCCACTTTCAAGGAATTAAAGACCTGTAGTCCCAGATCCCTCTGTTCTACCGCTCTCCTCAGTGGCCTACTGCTCCACAGTACACTGGCTGGTCTACCGAAGAGCAAAACCTCGCATTTGTCCACATTAAATTCCATCTGCTATTTTACAGCCCATTTTTTCTGCTGGTCCAGATCCCACTGCAAGCCATGATAGCCTTTCTCACTGTCCACTAGACCCCCAATTTTGATTGTTATTGAAGAATTTGTTATTTCTCCACAACACATTTCAAAATAGACCTGATAAGTGCCTGAAGCGGAAACATTTGGAATGTTGTGAGGGGTGCAGAGCACGGGTGGAACTACTGGATAGCTCTTTCAAAGGCACAATGAGCTAGCTCACTTTCAGTGCCCTATCATTCTAATTCTATGGAAATACCTTTACAACCCATCACCTGTGTTTTCAATCCAATCTGTTCCAATTTTGGTGGCATCACTAAACTTGACAGGCATACAATAGGTTTCATTATCCAAGTTATGTATGTAGATCAGGAGCAGAGATTGTCCCAGGTATTAATGCTTACAGAATTTTAATAATACCAGTATTCTCAATAAACACCAGAGATTCTGCAGATGCTGGAAATCCAGAGCAACACACACAAAATTGGTTAATGTATGAGGAATATTTGATGGCTCTGGGCCTGTACCTATTGAATACTGAATGCCCAGATAGAGTGGACACTGAGAGGATCTTTGCAATAGTGATGGAGAACATTTCCTATAGAACCAGAGGCACATCTTCAGAATACAAGGATGTCCCTTTAGAACAGAAGTGAGGATGAATTTCTTTAGCCAGAGCGTAATGAATCTGTGGAATTCATTGCCACAGACAGGTGTGGAGGCAAAATTATTGGGTATGTTTAAAGCGGAGGTTGACAGGTTCTTAATTAGTAAGGGCATTAAAGGCAGAAGAATGGAGTTGAGAGGGATACGAAATCAGCCATGTTGGAATGATGGGGTATACTCGATGGGCTGAATGGGCCTAATTTGCTCCTATGTCTGATGGTCTAAAATACTGGAGGAACTATGGTGAGGAATAACAGTCAACAATTTGGACCGAGGCACTTCATCGGGACCCTCAATAATTGTTCCAACGAATGTGCTGGTTATCCAGTCAGAGATCATACCACTGGGGTCTAAACAAGGTGGTGGCACAATGTGCACACAAATGATTTATCAGCCTCATGGCTTGCTGGGTACATTGCTCAATAAATGCCCAGGAGTGGTATAATGCTGTTTAAATCAAAACGGCTCAGGTTTCAGTTCTAGTTTGGTTCAGGTTAGATAAGCCTGAGCCAGCACTGTAACAGAGGCATGGTGAGCTACAATAACCTTGAGCTAAGGTGTGGATGTAAAGAAAGCACCTGCCAGTGTTTCTGTCCCAGATTCAGTACTCTGCAATACACTGAATGTGTATGCGGTCTCTGGTAATCAGAAGCCTCTGTGGATAACTTCACTTACTTCAACTCTGAACTGATTCCACAAGAACTCATATTCTCAATGTTATATGTTTATGTATATATTATATAATATAAAAAATGTAATAGATTATATATTATATCATGCTATATATTATATGTTGTGTTGTATATTAATATAATATACAAATACATATATATACTTTATTTGCATAATGTCATCTTTTGCACATTGGTTGTTTGTCAGACTCTATTTATGTACAGTTTGTCATCAATTCTATTGTATTTTTTCCTGTAAATACCCACAAGAAAATTAATCTCAGGGTTGTATATGGTGACAGAAACATACTTTGCTAATAAATTTACGTTGAACTTTGAGGACCAACTCAGCAGTAGCACTCTAGCTCATTAGACAGTTGTGACTCACACACTGTACATCATGAGTTGTAGAGCACAGAAGCAAGCCTTTCACATCTATGCTGACCTCTACTGATCCCACTTACAAGCATTAACTCTATATCTCTGCTCTTTCAAGGGAATTTCCATCTGGCCCTCAAATTCTGTTTCCGTTCCTGCCTCTACCACTTCCTCTGGTAGCTCATTCTGACACCAAATGCTCTTCATGTGAAAGATCCATCAGAGGTAAAGCCCTCCCCACCATTGAGCATATGTAGATGAAAGCAGCATCCATCATCAGGGACCCCCACCACCCAGGTCATGCTCTCTTCTCGCTGCTGCCATCAGAAAGAAGGTACAGCAGCCTTAGGACTCACACCATCAGGTTCAGGAATAGTTATTACTCTTCAACCATTAGGCTCCTGAACCAACGGAGATAACTTCACTCTACTTGCCCCATCGGTGAAATGTTTCCACAACCTATGGACTCATTTTAAGGACTCTTCATCTCATGTTCTTGATACTATTTGCTTCTTTACATTTTATTATTATTTCTTTATTTTTGTATTTGCATAATTCGTTATCTTTCACACACTGGTTGAACACTCAAATTGGTGAGGTCTTTCATTGATTCTACTATGGTTATTATACTATTATAGGTTTATTGAATATACCCACAAGAAAATGAATCTCATTGTGTATATGGTGATATATGTGTACTTTGATAATACATTTATTTTGAACTTTTGAACTTTGAACTATGAGATGAAGACACAAGATTCTGCAAATGCTGGAAATCCAGAGCAGCACAGACAAAATGCTGGTCAAACTCAGCAGGTCAGACAGCATCTATGGGGGGGAATAAACAGTCAACATTTCCAGTTGAGGCCCTTCAGCAGGCCCTGATGAAGGGTCTCAGCCTGAGACGTTGACTGCTAACTCGATGTGTGGTTAGAAGGCATATGGTGCTTTGGCCTCCATCAATCGTGGGATTGAGTTCGAGAGCCGAGAGGTAATGTTACAGCTATACAGGACCCTGATCAGACCCCACTTGGAGTACTGTACTCAGTTCTGGTCACCTCACTACAGGAAGGATGTGGAAACTATAGAAAGGGTGCAGAGGAGATTTACAAGGATGTTGCCTGGATTGGGGAGCATGCCTTACAAGAATAGGTTGAGTGAACTTAGCCTTTTCTCCTTGGAGTGTCGGAGGATGAGAGGACACCTGATAGAGGTGTATAAGATGATGAGAGGCATTGATCGTGTAGATAGTCAGAGGCTTTTTCCCAGGGCTGAAACGGCTAACACAAGAGGGCACAGTTTTAAGGTGCTTGGAAGCAGGTACAGAGGAGATGTCGGGGTAAGTTTTTTACGCAGAGAGTGGTGAGTGCATGGAATGGGCTGTCGGCGACGGTGGTGGAGGTGGATACAATAGGGTCTTTTAAGAGACTCTTGGATAGGTACATGGACCTTAGAAAAACAGAGTGCTATGGGGAACCCTAGGTAATTTCTAAAGTAAGTACATGTTCAGCACAATATTGTGGGCCGAAGGGCCTGTATTTTGCTCTAGGTTTTCTATGTTTCTACAACGAGAATGAAGAATTGCTTTCAAGCAGCATCAAGGGTTCAAGAAACAGCCCAAGCCAGAAAGTGTACTTTCCACAATACACCTACAGTCTGACTTTTCTGAAGGGTTAATCTTGTCTGTAATGATGCTTGTCAATTGCCAAAAGTATAGATCTTGGTTTTCCCATCATTTTAATGTGGTTTTGTGCATTTGGTTGAGACCAAAACTCTTCAATGATCTCACCGCGGAAGTGGGTTGCTGCGGCTGATCTCAGCTTCCCATTCCCTCCACCACTTCCTCCTCTCCCACTAAAGTTAGATCACTGGTGAGCTGCTCCACCTAGTGTCAGCTTGTTTGTAAGAGAGGGAACTGTTGGAACTGGGTGACTTTGTTTCAGTCATTTCCCCATTTACCCTACATGATTTTCCATTCATCTTCTTACATTAGGTATTGAATGGCCCTGCCACAGTTTTCACTGTTGTGGTAACAGTAAGGGCGATGCTTCACAGTGCCAGGGTTCAATTCCTGTCACTGTCTGTAAGGAGTTTGCACGTTCTCCCCATGAATATATGGGTTTCTTCCAGGTGTTCCTGGTTCGTCCCACACATTCCGAGTACAAATAGTGGCGGCCACTCCGGAAGCATGATGACACTTGCGAGCTGCACCCAGGAATTCTGCGGACTGTATTGGTTGTTGAGCCAAACAAGACATTTCACTGAATGCTTCAATGTGTCGATGTACATGTGACAAATACTGCTAGTCTTGTGCCAGTTGATCGCACTTGTGAATTCCTGTGTGTTAGGCATGAAACAGCAGTTTCTTGGGTGGCTTTGGAATGAAATAAAGTCACATTGACTTAGATTTTGCTGGGTGACTGACTTGCCATTCAATTGGCCCACTTCACCAATGGAAAGGCTAAATGTTGCTTGATTTTTAATGAGATTATTCAGAAATAACTTCAGGTGGTCCTCAGCCCAAAACATGTAGGCTCTTGTCGTCCCAAGCTTACTCTCACACTGTGCACAGGACAATGCTGGAAATGAGTTCTGATGGTTCCTTAATTGAATCTATTTTTGACAAGTAAATTAAGAATAGTTGTCAGGTCTTGTGAGGTATTACAAATCTTACAAATTGTATCGTTCTTCACGGGCGATTTTCATTTCTCCCTGACCAAGGGAATCCCCAGAGAGACGAGGAACAAATGACTATGGAGGACACCACAACTTAATTCCAGCGCTATTACGGTAGGTATACAGTAATGAGCTCAAGCCGCTTTGGACTGAGAAGCTTTTATGTTTTACTAAAGGTTTGAAGACGATTGAATCTGATACCAGCTTTGGCAACAGCACAGGTTTCAGAAATTAGCAGGAAATTTGTGCATTCATCATACAGCACATTGCTGAGTTTTGAAAAATACATGCACATTAACAATTAATAGCCACATTCATAACTGCATGGAGTATTAGTGAACAGCAACTGCGTTGATGGAGGAGTGGTCATCATATCGAATTATAGCCTCATAACATCTTTATTAGCATTCCCCAGTCAGCTGAAATTCTGCCTTCTTTTAAGTTTGGTTTATTCGAATGAAGGGCATACAGGCATGCAGCCAAACCTTTGGCATTGCTCACAACCAGGTTATGATGAGGCATAAGACATAGGAACAGAACAAGGCCATTCAGCCTATCAGATTCACACTGCCATTCCATTATGGCTGATTTAATAACCCTCTCAACCACATTCTTCTGCCTTCTCCTCATAACCTTTAATACTCTTACTAATTATGAACCTATCAGCCCTTGTTCCAATGATTTGGAAACAGATTCACCACCTTCTAGCTAAAGAAATTCCTCTTTATGTCTGATCTAAAGGGATGCCCTTGCATTCTGAGGCTGTGCTTTCTGTTCCTAGATTCCCCCACTATAGGAAACATTCTCTCCACATCCACTCTATCTAGGCCTTTCAATATTTGATAGGTTTCAATCAGATCCCCTCTCATTCTTTTAAACTCCAGCAAGTACAGGCCCTGAGCCATCAAACACTCCTCATATGATATAGTTTTCATTCCCAGAATCATTTTTGAGAACCTCTTCCAGACCAACACCAGCACATCCTTTTTCAGATAAGAGACCCAAAACTGCTATGTGAGAATAACACCCCTGCCAACTACATTTAGTAAATGCACTAACAAATGTGAACCATGCAGTATGTGGGAGAGAGCGACACAAGCGACCACAGATGCTGGAATCTGGAGTAAGAAAGCAATCTGCTAGAGGAACTCAGAGAGTGCAGCAGGAATTTTTTTTTATATAGACTGCCCAATAGTAACAGGGATATCAAGGAGCAGATAGGGAAACAGATCCTGGAAAGATGTAATAATAACAGAGTTGTCGTGATGGGAGATTTTAATTTCCCATACATCGATTGGCATCTCCCTCGAGCGAGGGTTTTAGATGGGGTGGAGTTTGTTAGGTGTGTTCAGGAAGGTTTCTTGACACAATGTGTAGATAAGTCTACAAGAGGAGAGGCTGTACTTGATTTGGTATTGGGAAATGAACCTGGTCAGGTGTCAGATTTCTCAGTGGGGAGCATTTTGGAGATAATGATCATAATTCTGTCTCCTTTACAATAGCATTGGAGGAGATAGGAACAGACAAGTTAGAAAAGCGTTTAATTGGAGTAAGAGGAATTATGAGGCTATCAGGCAGGAAATTGGAGGCTTAAATTGGAAACAGATGTTCTCAGGGGAAAGTACGGAAGAAATGTGGCAAATATTCAGGGGATATTTGTGTGGAGTTCTGTATGGGTACGTTCCAATGAGACAGGGAAGTTATGGTAGGGTACAGGAACCGTGGAGTACAAAGGCTGTAATAAATCCAGTCAAGAAGAAAAGAAAAACTTACAAAAGGTTCAGAGAGCTGGGTAATGTTAAAGATCTAGAAGATTATAAGGCTATTAGGAAGGAGCATAAGAAGGAAATTATGAGAGCCAGAAGGGACTATGAGAACGCCTTGGCAGGCAGGATTAAGGAAAACCCCAAGGCGTTCTACAAGTATGTGAAGAGCAAGAGGATAAGACGTGAAAGAATAGGAGTTATCAAGTGTGACAGTGGGAAAGAGTGTGTGGAACCGGAGGAAATAGCAGAGGTACTTAATGAATACTTTACTTCAGTATTCACTGTGGAAAAGGATCTTGGTGATTGTAGTGATGACTTTCAGCAGACTGAAAAGCTTGAGCATGTAGATATTAAGAAAAGGGATGTTGTGGAGCTTTTGGAAAGCATCAAGTTGATAAGTTGTCGGAACCAGATGAGATGTACCTCAGGCTACTGTGGGAGGCAAGGGAAGAGATTGCTGAGCCTCTGGTGATGATCTTTGCATCATCAATGGGGATAGGAGAGGTTCCGGAGGATTGCAGAGTTGCGGATGTTGTTCCTTTATTCAAGAAAGGGAGTAGAGATAGCCCAGAAAATTATAGACTAATGAGTTTTACCTCAGTGGTTGGTAAGCTGATGGAGAAGATCCTGAGAGGCAGGATTTATGAACATTTGGAGAGGTATAATATGATTAGGAGTAGTCAGCATGGCTTTGTCAAGGGCAGGTCGTGCCTTATGAGCCTAATTGAATTTATTGAGGATGTGACTAAACACATTGATGAAGGAAGAGCAGTAGATGTAGTGTATATGGATTTCAGCAAGCCATTTGCTAAGGTACCCCATGCAAGGCTTATTGAGAAAGTAAAGAGGCATGGGATCCAAGGGGACATTGTTTTGTGGATCCAGAACTGGCTTGCCCACAGAAGGCAAAGAGTGGCTGCAGACGGGTTATATTCTGCATGGAGGTCAGACACCAGTGGGGTGCCTCAGGGATCTGTTCTGGGACCCTTACTCTTCGTGATTTTTATAAATGATCTGGATGAGAAAGTGGAGAGATGGGTTAGTAAGTTTGCTGATGACACAAAGGTTGGAGGTGTTGTGGATAGTGTGGAGGGCTGTCAGAGGTTACAGCGGGACATTGATAGGATGTAAAACTGGGCTGAGAAGTGGCAGATGGAGTTCAACCCAGGTAAGTGTGAAATGGTTCATCACACTTACCTGGGTTGAACTCCATCTGCCACTTCTCAGCCCAGTAGGTAGGTCAAATATGATGGCAGAATATAGTATTAATGGTAAGACTCTTGGCAGTGTGGAGGATCAGAGGGATCTTGGGGTCCGAGTCCACAGGACGCTCAAAGCAGCTGCGCAGGTTGACTCTGTGGTTAAGAAGGCGTACTGTGTATTGGCCTTCATCAATTGTGGGATTAATTTAGGAGCCGAGAGGTAATGTTGCAGCTATATAGGACCCTGGTCAGACCCCACTTGGAGTACTGTACTCAGTTCTGGTCGCCTCACTACAGGAAGGATGTGGAAGCCATAGAAAAGGTGCAGAGGAGATGTACAAGGATGTTGCCTGGATTTGGGAACATGCCTTATGAGAAAAGGTTGAATGAACTCGGCCTTTTCTCCTTGGGGCGACGGAGGATGAGAGGTGACCTGATAGAGGTGTATAAGATGATGAGAGGCATTGATCGTGTGGATAGTCAGAGGCTTTTTCCCAGGGCTGCCACAAGAGGACACAGATTTAAGGTTCTGGGGAGTAGGTACAGAGGAGATGTCAGGGGTAAGTTTTTTACTCAGAGAGTGGTGAGTGCTTGGAATGGGCTGCCGGCAACGGTGGTGGAGGCGGATATGATAGGGTCTTTTAAGAGACATTTAGTTAGGTACATGGAGCTTAGTACAATAGAGGTCTATAGGTAAGCCTAGTAATTTCTAAGGTAGGGACATGTTCAGCACAACTGTTCAGAAGGGCCTGTATTGTGCTGTAGGTTTTCTATGTTCTATGAATTGTCAACATTTTATGTCAAAACCCTGCACCAGGCCTTCCAATCTCAGGTTTCAGATCATAAAATCGACAATTCCTTTAACCCCCACCTCCCCACACAGATGCTCTTTGACCTGCTGAGTTCTTCAGATTGGTCTTTGCTCCAGAACATGAAGGTCCCGGGTTTAGGAACCCGATTTCCCCCTCTACAGATGCTGTGTAACTGGCTGATCTGGAAAGGTAGGGTACGAGCCGAAAAGTGACTGTGGGGTCTAGATGCAGAGCGTATCGATGCAACAAAGCCCTGGGCTTAGTGTGAGAAACGGCTTGACATTCGGACGATTTAACTGCCAGGATGTTGGGACGAGAAGCAAGGGTCCGGCCAGTTCTGCTCACTGCTCTGCTACGTTTACTCAGCTTTTCGCTACACTGAGGCTGAGGCAGTGGTCTGCTCAGACTGCTCTGGGCTTCGTGTCTGAGGGCCCACTTACATTCTAAATGCAATTTGCTTACTTTTATTGCTTGTACGACTTGTTTTTTTTCTCTCTATGCACATTGGATGTTTGTTGGTCTTTTTTAATGGTTTCTTCTGGGTTCCTTGTTTTGTGACTGTCTCTAAGGAGATGAATCTGAAGGTTGTAAAATGTATACATACTGTGATAATGAATGTTCCTTGAAGTTTGAAGGGTTGCCAGCATGCTCTCTTTGATCATATTCCATACTTGCAGCATCTGCAGTATTTGGAACTTGCCAGGATCGCAGGAGGTTGCAGAAAGTTGCGGTCCCAGCCAGCTACATCAAGGGCAGGGTCCTCCCCACCACTGTTCTGCCTCACAAGACAGCCACCGCTGAGAACCCTGGGATCTAAACTCTAAAGGTAACTGTGACCAACTATGTCAATGTCACAGTCAAGAAAGCACACCAGCGCCTCTCCTTTGTCAGGAGGTTAAAGAAATTTGGCACGTTTCTTTTCACTCTCTCTACTTTCAATTGATACATAATAGAAAGCATCCTCCCTAGATGCATCACAGCTTGGTAAGGCAACTGTTCTGCAGTAGACCGCAAGCAACTGTACAGAACTGTGGACACAGCTCAGCGCATCACAGAAACCAGCCTCCCTTCCATGAACTCCATCTACTCTTCTCTCTGTCTCAGTAAAGCAGCCAGCATAATCAAAGACCCCACCCACTCCGGACATTCTCTCTTCTTCCCCCTCCATCCACAAAAACCTGAAAGCATGTACCACCAGGCTCAAGGACAGCTTCTATCCTGCTGATATAAGACTACTGCAATCAGATGGACTCCTGGCCTCACAATCTAACTTGTTATGACCTTGTATCTTATTGTTTGCCTGCAATGCACTTTCTCTGCAACTGTTATATTTTATTCTGCATTCTGTTGTTGTTTTCCCCTGTACTACCTCACCGCACTGTTGTAATGAAATTACCTAAATAGGTGACATACAAAACGAAGTTTTTCACTGTACTTCGGTACACAAGACAGTAATAAACCAATTTACCAATTATACTCTCACTTCTGTTTGTAAATGCTTCATGGCCTTGCCTCTCCCTCTGTTTCTGATTGATTATGTAACTCTCTGGGGTAAGCACATTCATCATACTCTGGCCTTCAGCTTCTAAGCATTTGATTGATCCACCATTGGTGTTAATGGCAAGGCCTTGGATACTGGATTCCCCTGCCCTAACATCATTTCGAGTGAGACAGAGAGAGAGAGAGAGAGAGAGAGAGAGAGAGAGAGACAGAGACAGAGACAGAGAGAGAGAGAGAGAGAGAGAGAGAGAGACTGTAAGAGAGAAGAGGGAGAGAGATAGAGAGAGAGGGGAAGACAGAGACAGGAGAGAGAAAGAGGGAAGGAGAAGGACGAAGAAGCATGCAGAAAGAGAGGAGAGAGAGAGAAAGAGGGAGGGAGAGAGACAAAAGAACAGGCAGAGAGACAGATAGAGGGGAAAGAGAAAAAGAGGGTGAGAGACAGAAACAGACAGTGAGACAGCAAGAGAGAAGAGGGAGGGAAAGAGAGAAGAGGAAGGGAAAGAGAGAAGAGAGAGAAATAAGAAGGGAGAAAGGCAGAAGGACAGAAAGGCAGAGAAAAAATAGAAAGAGGTGTGGAAGGAAGAAAAACAGAGAGGGAGAGAGGAGAGAGAGATAGAGAAAGAAAGAGAAAGAGGCTGAGGGAGAGAGGGAAGAGACAGACAAAGAAAGAACTGATGGGTGAGATGCTTAACAGGAGCAACAGCAATTTTCCAGCCAATTTATAATGATGATCCTGAAAGCAAAAAGAGAGAAACAAATGGAGCCAAAGATTGTTTATTTATTCACCACAGCTGGATCGATACCAATCAATTCTCCAGATAAAAAAATAACTAGGCTAGGCAGGCTCCAGAAGTTCTCAAAGGAAAAGCAGCTCTTTGCTCTTGACCGAAATGGTAACATCACTTGGTTCCTGGATCTGTGCAGTACTGATTTTTAAAAGGAAGTCTGGTGCATATGCAGCCTGAACCTTAACCATGCACCATATTTAGCGGAGAAACAGGATAATAATACATTTTGCTGATTCAACAACTAGAGCATCAAGGTTCCCAGTACAAGGTGTCATTAGTGAGGCTGTGGAATGAAAGCTCATTAATAAAACCGCCACTTGCCTCTGTACCCAGAGACACAGTGTATGGGTTTCTAGGTCATTTCTCGTCAATATGTTAGCATTTGAAAAGGATGGCCAAGGAGGACGGTGAATTTAGCAGAGAAGATTTGTTTGGATTGAGTCATTTTAATGTACTCTTCCTTTGTCAAATAAATCATAGAATGTGTGCCATCAAACTTTGGAAGACACATCTGCAGAGGCTTCATCCTCAGAGTCTTTATTAGAAGGAACATTTGGCTATTCTACCTAAAGATTAGGTAAGTTTGTCACATGTACATCGAAACATGCAGTGAAATGCGGCTTTCTGTGTCAACAACCAACATGGTCCGAGAGTTGTGCTGGGGGGCAGTCCGCAAGTGTCGCCATGGTTCCCTCGCCAACATAACTTGCTAACTCCAACTGTACGTATGTCTTTGAAATATGGGAGGAAACTGAAGCACGCGGAGGAAACCCACATGGTTACAGGAAGAACGTACAGACAGCGGTGGGAATCAAAGTTCAAAGTGAAGTTGTAATTGAAGTACGCTTATGTCACCACATACGAGCCTGAGATTCATCTTCTTGCAGCATTCACAGTAGAACAAAGAAATACATTAGAATCAATGAATAATTGCAAAGACTGAGAAACCACCAATATGCAAGAAGACAAACTGTACAAATACAAAAAACAAATAATAATAATAATAAATAGCAACTAAATAATACTGAGAACATTCAAATCTGCATTGATGATTGCTGGTGCTGTAAGGCAACTGCGCTATACTATCGTGCTGCTGCTGTGCTGTACCTGCACACCACAATCAACTCTCATCTCTTTTTTTAATGGGAATTTGTAAAGGGAATTCATGCAAAGAGAGGAAGATGAAACACTCATTGTTTGAAACCACTGTACCACAGCAAGATACCTCAAAAATATTCTGCTCAGCCCCCAAAAACAGAATAAAAATAGTATTTTATGACTGTGATTTGAAATTATGCCAACTTCACATAAAGGATTCACTTAGTTCTCTCATAAACACAACAGATTCTTCAGATGCTGGAAATCCAGAGTAACACACACAAAATGCTGAAGGAACTCAGCAGGTCAGGCAGCATCTATGGAGGGGAATAAAGAGTCGACTTTACCCTTCCCCAGTTTCCTATCTCCCCTCACCTGGCTTCACCTATCATCTGTCAGCTTGTACTTTTTCCTGCAACCCCTACACCTCACCTTCTTATTATGGCTTCTTCCCCCTTGCTTTTCAGTCCTGGTTCCCAGCTCTGAAACATCGACTATTTATTTCTGACCTGCTGAGTGCCTCCAGCATTTTGTGTGTGTGACTTAACTCTCTTACAATTTTGGAGTCTGCACCGCCATTAACAATTCTCTCAGTAACATAACAATATATTTGGTCAAACTAGCTCAGTCATCCAAACCTCCCATTCAATTCCTTCCTGTGATTCCAGGGCTCCTTCTTTAGCCTGAGGGTGGCAAATATATGGAATTCATTGCCACAGACAGTTGAGGAGGCCAAGTCGCTGGGTATATTTAAAGCGGAGATTAATAAGTTCTTGATTAGTAAATGCATGAAAGGTTACAGGAGGATGAGGCTGTCAGGGAAAATAAATCACCCATGATCGAACCATGGAGCAGATCTGATGGGCCGGCTGGCCTAATTATGTCTTATGGTCTTTTCCTAACAATAACTAAGCTTCTTATTTTCAAACCCTATCATGATGGTCTGCTAATGTTAAACACTTCAGCATAAGCTTACTAATGAGAACTGGGTGTAAATTTTCTATTGTCTTGAGGAGTCCTCAAGTTTTCAAGATGCTTCACTCACAGAATTTTCCTGTATTCAAGGTATCTGTATCCTGAAAACCTTCAAAGTACCTGACTCATTCCATAAACCTTATCCCAGTCTTCCCCCCTTCAAAAGATAGGCAACCTTTTTCTAGCAAATCATACAAAGTCCATCTTGAACTCCCTCATAATTGTTTCTGCAGCTTTGTAATAAAATACAGACCCAATTAGAATAGACGTACTGTATAGGTGCAGCCTCACAATGCCTAGTTTGGTATCATTTCACTTAATATTTATTTTCTACCCTCTAGCTCAGGGGTCCCCAACCTTTTTTGGGTCTAGGAACGCTCAAAAATTTTTCCCATATAAATTAATGGTAATTGCTTCTTCGCTTTATGCCATTTCAGCACGAAAGGTTTCATAGGCACGCTCTACCTTAGCAGGGGAAATACGGGACAAGGGCGGTCCCGTATGGGACAAATCAATTTAGCCTAATATACGGGATGTCCCGGCAAATATGGGACAGTTGGCAACCCTACGTTCAAGTTCAACAGTGCATGACAGGGAATGAGGAAAAGTGCAGCTGACTCATATTGTTTCCTCACGGCCCGGTAGTTCATGCTTTGCGGCCCGGTGGTTGGGGACCGCTGCTCTAGCTCCATATTGTCTTTGTTATCACCTACAGTAGTGTAGTGATTAGTGTGATGCTATTACAGCTCAGGGTGCTGGCTGGTGGCGTAGTGGCATCAGCGCTGGACTTCGGAGCAAAGGCTCCCAAGTTCGAATCCAGCCGGCTCCCTTGCATGCTTTCCATCCATGCTGGGTTGAGCATCGAGCTAGCAACTCGGCCTCGTAAAAATAAGAAAGCCTGGTAAAAAACGCTGTCATGATAGCGTCCCGATGACTCCACTCGGAGTTAAGGGTTTTCTCCTTTTCTTCTTCTATTACAGCTCAGGGCATTCCGCTATTCAGGGGTCAATTCCACCACTGTCTATACATTCTCCCTGTGTCGGCATGGATTTCCTCCGGGTGCTCCAGTTTCTACCCCCACGCCAAAGATGTACTGGTTAGCTGATTAGCATATTACTCCATCATTGTAAATTATCCTGGGATTAGGCTAGGATTAAATAGATGGGTTGCCGAGCAGTGCGAATTTTTGGGCCAGAATGGCCTGTTCCACTCTGTATCTCTAAATAAGTAAATACATTTATTGAACATCACTGTTACTGAACTCCACCAGAATGTCTCCCCTGTGATTTCAGTCTCCATCCTCCAGACTTCATCAGACATAATTAGTTATTCTCCATCTAACTCCTATCCCCATTCTCATTTTCATTCTGACATGTTGGACTATGGCCTCCGCTACGGCCATTATGAGGCCACACTCAGGTTGGAGGATCAACACCTGATATTCTGTCTGGGTAGCCTCCAACTCAATGGATTAAACATAGATTTTTCCAATTTCCAGTAATTTTTCTACTACTCCCTTTCCTCTTCTGCAATTAACCACTCTAACAGCTCTCTTTGGGTGGGGGGGGGGTGCAGATATATCTTTACCAGAGAAGGTGCAAGGAACTCCTTCCCTCTGCTAATCTGCAGGTCACCCTTGGGCAAGGTGCAGCACCTGCTTAGCCCCCCGATCAGAGTCATGTGAAACTTTGGGAGCAGATGGTGGATAGTCATATGAGCAGGTGGTGCATATCATAAGTCCAGTTATGTGACCACTGATGCCAGAGTATTGATAATAGCTGGGGTCACCTGTCTTGTAAAGACACTGCCCAGATGGAGGCAATGACAAACCACTTCTGTAGAATAAATTAGCCAAGAACAATCATGGTCATAGACTATGATCAACCACATCATACGATACAGCACATAATGATGATGAGTTCCCTTCTTACCTCTTCTTTTCTCCTCACCTGCCTATCACCTCTTCCTGGTGCCCCATGCCTTTCCCTTTCTCCCATGGTCCACTCCTCTCTCTGATCAGATTCCTTCTACCATCTTTATGCTTAGATTATGAAGACACGCAGTCCTCTTTTATTGTCATTTAGTAATGCATGCATTAAGAAATGATACAATATTTCCTCCGGTGTGATATCGCAAAACACAGGACAGACCAAGACTGAAAAAACTAACAAAACCACATAATTATAACATATAGTTACAACAGTGCAACAATACCATGCAAAGAGATATCAGCATACTTTATAAATTAAGAAAATTGTTGTAAAATTATCCTTGCTCTCCTTTAATGTTTCTGCAAAAATATTTCTATCCCAATGTATATGAAGAAGGGAATGGCAAACCACTTCCGTAGAAAAAATCTGCTAAGAAAATTTGCCCACATAACGAACAGTGTACATGTGACAAAAAAAAGCTAATCTTTATCTTTTTGGAATATCATCCAGTGGGGAGGGAAAGATGGAGGATGACAGCGAAAGTAATTCATTACATCTGACACACTACATTACCACCTCAGAAACTGGCATTGCCAGGATAAAGAGACACCAGTCCCAAGGAGATACAAAGACATGAGTCTTTGAGCACCAGGTACAGTATAGGGAATTTTGTACTGGAGGTGTTGAGTGCAAGAATCCATCATGCCCTATAGGACACAGATGAGGACCAAATGCAAGTGTTTTCATTGGAAGGCTGATGCGCATGCACAATATGTTACAAAACACTCCCAATCAGCCAGCTTCCGAGATTTAAATGCTCTAACTCTCCAAAGTACAGATAGCTGGCACAAACTCTTTAAGGGCTTAGGAGGTTCCTGTTCATTGATAATCAAGTTTTGGGATCCAAGAATTGAGTATTTAAAGAACACCTAAGCACAGATTCTGTGCTCAACTGTAATATCATCTAGCAGTTGTTTCGTGCTCTGATCCAGTTTGATATCGTATCTCGAACATCGCTTTGAATTTGCATTTGGGTCCAAACCATCCTCGTCAATGTCTCTCACCACAGTACGATTGACCCAGTATGGAACCAGCGGGGTATCAAAACTTTTTGTCAACTATGGCTAGCTACAGTGAAAAAAATTCCAGACAGAACCTGGAGATACACGACCTCCAGGTCACCGTTTGCCAACTATTGCAGCCAAGAAGCCAAAGTCACTCAGATGAAGCTATCGGTCGCTCTGCCAAGCCAATCTATCTTCCAGCCCCAAAGGGATTCAATAGTGACCCGAGTTCTTGCCATGGCTTCCTTGTCCAACGCTCATTGGCATTCGAACTCCAGCCGCCCCGGTTCCCTTGCGCACCACGGAAAGGTGGCCTTCATTATCTCGCCTCACACTGGAAGAGCCCTGGACTGGGCCACCGTGCATTGGGAACACAGGTCAGAGATATGCTCAGATTCAAAGGAGTTCAGGGTCAACATGAGGAAGGTGCTTCATCACCCCACTGAAGCCGGCCGAGCCCCAGACTGCCTGACGAAAACTCAACAGAGGAGACAGTCAGCAGTTGACTACGCGATCGAATTCCAGACCATGGCCCAGAAGAGTGGTTGGAATGAGAAGGCCTTGGTTACACTATATTACCATGGACCCTGAGATGAACTGAAGGATCCCCTTGCCTTGGGAAAGCCAGCCACTAACAGGTTATGCCCTGCAAGCACCCCAGCCATTTTCCAAGCCTTTATAAATGACGTGCTCCAGGATACCATCCATAAGTATGTCTTCGTCTTCTTGGATGATATCCTAATCTTCTCGAAGTCCATGGAGGAGTATGTCGCTCATGTCAGGGACATTTTAAAGTGGCTACTAAACCAGGGACTTTACATCAAGTTGGAGAAGTCTGAGTTTCATGTGACGACTGTTGAATTTTTGGGTTTTATCATTTTTAATGGTAATTTTGAGATGGATGCACCAAGACCCAGGCAGTCAGAATCTGGCCACCTCCATCCAATATCAAACAGGTCCAATGGTTCCTAGGGTTTGCTAACTTCTGCCAGAAGATCATTAGGAACCAGCTTGGTGACAGCTTTGCTGATGGCCCTAACAAAGAAATCCATGGGCCCTTTTGTCTGGACTACTGAAGCGGAGGCTGCTTTTGCAGAGCTTAAGCAGCATTTACCACAACTCCCGTACTGGCTTCTCCTAACCCGGACCTTCCTTTCACTGTGGAGGTGGGCGCCTCAAACATCCAAATAGGTGCCATCTTATCTCTACCTCCGAACAGCAAACTGCACCCGTGTGCATTCTTCTTCAGGCAGTTATCCCTGGCAGAGAGGAACTATGACATCAGGAATTGGGAGCTCCTTGAGGTTAAGTTAGCTTTGGAAGAATGGTGTCACTGGCTGGAGGGGTCAAGAACCCTTTTATCGCTTGGACTAAGCATAGAACCTGGCCTATACTCAGGAGGCCAAGAGGCTGAATTCCAGACAGGCCAGGTGGTCTTTGTTTTTTAACCAGTTTAGTTTCATCCTGACCTATCGACCGGGTTCTAAGCCTTGTCCCACCAGTTTGACGAACCAGAATGAGAGGAGCAGCTTACCCCCATTTTGCCCCAAGTCAGGTGGTAGCGCCAATTCTTTGGAGAAATCAACGCTCTTGTTCTCAAGGCTCAAGTGCAAGGGGAGATTCCTGAAAACTATCCTCCGGGTCGGCTGTTCGTCCCAAAGCCCATCCGGTCCCAGGTACTGCAATAGAAACACAGAAACGTAGAAACCTACAGCACATTACAGGCCCTTCGGCCTACAATGTTGTGCCGACCATGTAACCTACTCTAGAAACTGCCTAGAATTTCCCTACTGCATAGCCCTCTATTTTTCTAAGCTCCATGTATCATCTAAGATTCTGCGTCTGCCACCTTCACTGGCAGTGCATTCCACGCACCCACAACTCTGTGTGAAAAACTTACCTCGGACATCCCCCTTGTACCTACTTCCAAGCACCTTAAAACTATGCCCCCTTGTGTTAGCCAGTTCAGCCCTGGGGAAAAAGCCTCTGGCTACCCACACGATCAATGCCTCTCATCATCTTATACACCTCTATCGGGTCACCTCTCATCCTCTGTCGCTCTAAGGAGAAAAGGCCAAGTTCACTCAACCTATTCTCATAAGGCATGCTCCCCAATCCAGGCAACAGCCTTGTAAATCTCCTCTGCACTCTCTCTATAGCATCCACATCCTTCCTGTAATGAGGTGACCAGAACTGAACACAATGGGACACCCAGGGATTGCCAGGACCCTCAAATTTATCGAGAACAGGTATTGGTGGCCTGGAATGATAACAGAAGTTTGGCAGTACGTGCAGGCATGTGAGGTTGTGCGCCCGGATTAAGGAGCCCCATACTTGACCTCAAGTGCTCCTCCACCTCCTACCCATTCCAAGGAGACCTTGGGCACATATCTCCATGGAATTTGTCATGGGTCTCCCACCATCCAAGGGGAAATTGGCCATCAATCAGTTTTTGAAAGCTTTGAAGTTCATTGCCTTGGAGAAGCTAACTTCCACGGTGGAGACAGCTGCGTCTGTACAGGACCAGACCTTCAGGGTCCATGGATTCCTGGTGGACATTGTCTCGGATCATGGTCCACAATTATCATATTTCTGGAAGGCCTTCTGTAATCTGATAGGGGTAACACCAAGTCTTTCCTCTGGGTTTCACCAGCAGTCCGACAGCCAGGTGGAGCGGACCAACCAAGGTTTAGAATGTACCCTGAGATGCCCGGCCTCGGAAAGATCTGATGAGTGGTGTGACCATTTAATGTGGGCAGAGATCACCCACAGCACTCGGTGCATGGAATGTCACTGCTAGAATGCCAGTTTGATTATCCCCTACCTCTCTTTCCAGAACAAGAAGTCAAGGTTAGATTTCCTGTGGCAAAAGATCTTGTCTAAAGCTGCAAGGAGAAATGGATGAGGGCAAGAGAGATTTTTCTGGCCTCTACCTGGAGAGCAGAGACCAAGGCAAACCGAAGAAGTCTGGGACCCCTATTACTGCCTGGGCAACAAGTCTGGCTGTCCACCAATGATTTGCCTCTCCGATTGGAATCTAAGTTCACCAGTTCCTTAAGATCCTGAGGAAAGTGAACCCGATGGCTTACACCTTGCAGCTCCCCAAGACCCTAAAGATCAACCCCACCTTCAACATCTTTAAAATTAAAGCCTGTCTGCATCAGCCCCCTTAGCCCTACTATTGACCCCACCGCCAGCCAGGTTTATCGAAGGGGAACAGGTCTTCACAGTGAAAAGACTTTTGGACTCGTGTACTCTTCGAAGTGTTTGGCAATACCTAGTGGACTGGAATGGGTTCAGACCGGAGGAAAGGTACTGGGTGTCGGAAAGAGACATTCTGGATCTGACCCTCATCCACGATTACCATCACTGCCTCTCTGAGCAACCAGAGCTGTCAGGAGTTGGCCACAGAGGAGAATATTTAAGGAAGATCTGAACACAGGTTCAGTGCTCAATCGTAAGCTTACTAGTGATATCTAGTGTTTGTTTTGTGTCAGATCCAATTTGATACCGGGTTTCAAACCCTGCTTCGGATACCCCAGCATCTGGGTCTAAATCATCCTCGTCAAGGACTTTCATTACACAATAAGTGCATTGCCAAGTCTGTATGTGCAAATCATGTCAAAACACAAGCAGATCTAGGCCATTCAGCCATCAGGTCTGCTCCACCATCCAATCATGGCTGATTTATTATTCCTCTCAACCACACTCTCCTGCCTTCTCCCTGTAACCTCTGATGCTCTGACTAATCAAAAACCTATCAACCTCTACAGCTATCAGTGACAATGAGTTCCACAGATTCACCATCCTCTAGCTAAAGAGATTCCTCCACATCTATTCTACAGGGACATACTTCTACAGTAAGGTTTGATAAGGTTCCCCATGCAAGACTCCTTCAGAAACTGAGGAGGCATGGGATCCAGGGAGACTTTGCTTTGTGGATTCAGAATTGGCTTGCCCACAGAAGTCAAAGGGTAGTTGCAGATGGTTCACATTCTGTATGGAGGTTAGTGACCAGTGGTGTTCCGCAGGGATCTATTCTGGAACCCCTCCTCTTTGTGATTTTTATAAGTGACCTGGATGAGGAAGTAGAAGGGTGGGTTAGTAAGTTTTCTGATGAAACAAAGTTTGGGGGGAGGGGGCTGTGGATAGTGTGGAGGACTGTCAGAGGTTACATTAGGACATCGATAGGATGCAGAACTGGGCTGCGAAGTGGCAGATGGACTTCAACCCAGATAAGTGTGAAGGTTCATTCTGGTACATCAAATTTGAAGTCAGAATGTAATATTAATGGTAAGACTCTTGGCAGTGTGGAGGATCTGAGAGATCTTGGGGTCCGTGTCAATAGGACACTCATAGCTGCTGTGTAAGTTGACAGTATTGTTAAGAAGGTGTATGATGTGTTAGCATTAATCAACTGTGGGATTGAGTTCAAGAACTGTGAGGTGATGCTACAGCCATATAAGGCCTTGGTCAGACCCCACTTGGAGTACTGTGTTCAGTTCTGGTCACCTCAATACAGGTAGGATGTGTATACTATAGAGAGAGTGCAGAGGAGATTTACAAGGATGTTGTCTGGATTGGAGGGCATACCTTATGAGAATAGGTTGAGTAAACTTGGCCTTTTCTCCTTGGAGTGATGGAGGATGAGAGGTGACCTGATAGAGGTGTATAAGATGATGAGGGGCATTGATCGTGTGGATAGCCAGAGGCTTTTTCCCAAGTTGAAATGGCTAACACAAGTGAGCATAGTTTTAAGGTGCTTGGAAATAAGTACCGATGGGATGTCAGGATTATGTTTTTCACACAGAGAGTGGTGGGTGCATGGAATGCACTGCCAGTGGCAGTGGTGGAAGCGGATACAATAGGGTCTTTTAAGAGCCTTTTGGATAGGTACATGGAGCCTAGATAAAAAGAGGGCTATGCATTAGAGAAATTCTAGGTAGTTTCTAGAGTAGGTTACATGGTCGGCACAATATTGTGGGCCGAAGAGCCTGTAATGTGCTGTAGATTTCTATGCTCTATGTTCTATACTCTGAGGCTGTGCCCTTTGTTCCGAGACTGTCCCACATTTGGAAACATCCTCTCCAAGCCCACCTACAGGATGGTCAGCATATGGTATGATCTGCCAGAGGATGTGGTTGAGGTAGGGTTCCTATTAGTTCAAGTTTAATTGTCATTCAACCACACACATGGATACAGCCAAACAAAACAGTATTCCTCTGAAGCTAAGGTGCAAAGCACAGCACATAGAGTCACACACAGCACATAGTAACAATAGAACAAACAGTCACAAAAATAATATTAGCATGTTTCTGTAAGTGGCATTGCCTGAAGATCGATGGGACATGGGATATTGTCCTGAAGCCATGTTTCTGCAAGAACAAGTACACAGCAGTTCCTTATCTCATGTCACCTGTAAAGGCAAATCAGCTTGTCTCGTGCTGTGCCAGCAGGCAGTCCAGCTTGTCTTCCAGGGAGTGAACACCACACAGCAGCAGCAACAGGAAGGGCTATCCCCCAACTCAACACGGATTCCAGCATACCCTCAGCACCTCTGTTCTACCCCACACCGTTGCTAGTGCCTCCTCTTCTGGTGGCTGTATCAGGCAACGCTGCGGCATGAGGGCCTGGCCTATGAAGCAACTGAGGTCACGTAGCACCCACGTCATCGGTCTCACCAATGAACTGGCAGTATTTTCTGTTGTTATTGTCCAACAGCATCTTGCAATCATTTGGCTCCCCTCTCACCTTAAACTTATGCCTTGATTTAGCTCTCTGATTCCCCAACCCTATCTGTACTGCTTATGACTTTATGCCAAATCTGAATCAGAATCAAGTTTATTATTACTGCCTTACATGATGTGAAATTATAAATGCAAGCAATTCTGCAGTTGCTGGAAAACCAGAGTAACAAACACAATTCCGCAGCAGAAAAACGCAGAGACATAACATTACCTCTCATACAATCACCTCTCAGTCTCTTACACTTCAAGGAATAAATTGAAATCAGTGATTTTTTTTTATTGAGATACAGTGCAGAATAGGTCCTTCCAACCCTTCAAGCTGCACTGACCAGCAACCCCTGACTTAACACTAACCTAATCACGGGAGAATTTACAACGACCAATTAACCTATCAACTGGTACGTCTTTAGATGTGGGAGGAAACCAGAGCACCTGCAGGACAACCACACGGTCACAGGGAGAACATATAAACTCCTTAGAGACCGCGGCAGTAATTGAACCCGGGTCACCTGCACTGTAAAGTGTTGTGCTAAGCAATATGCTACCATGCTATCCCATGATCATGAACAATACACCGCATTTCCATAATTCCACAGTTTCAAGTTCCCTGGTGCAGTCATTGAACTGTGTAAAAGTTATTTGGTCTCATACCTGGACTCTGTGAAGTGCGTGGCAATTCAGACAGGATCGGTTTAGTTCTGACAATTTTTCCATCCCCCTTTCACATCAAACAGGCCGAGACAGCAAGATCACAGGTAAAAGGTTACTTGGTCAAGATATCACACAGCTTGAAATTCCTCCGGCCTTTAACCTGGCAAAAGAACACATCCTCCCTCTGACCTCTCTACCATTGACAGCCAAGGACAGACAAAGCATTCAGGCAATTTACAAAGACTCCACGTTACATGGGAAAATTCAACTGCCAAGGTTTCTCTGAAATTGTACCCTAGTTTGTCCCTTTTAAGTTTGATTTATTTTTAATGCTCTCTTTTATTCAGTTTCAAACGTGATTATTTTAAATATTAAGGAATGGGGTTAGATTAACACTTCATTCCAATAAAGCAGTGAAAAGTGCAAAGAAGAATTTCAAGCAGAAAAAAAGCATTCATAGAACATAGAACATTACTGAACAATACAGGCTCATAACATTATGCTGACCTTTTAACCCACTGTAAAATCAATCAAACCCTTCCTTCCTGCTCAGTCCTCCATTTTCCTATCATCTACGTATCTATCTAAGAGTTTCTCAAATGCTCCATGCACCCACCATACTCTGCATACAATCTTGCCTGGCACCCTCCCTGTACTTCCCTCCAATCATCATAAAGTTAGGTTCCCTCATATTAGCCACTTCCGCTCAGGGACAAAGTCTCTGGCTGTCCATTCATTCTATGCCTCTTATCATCTTGTATAGCTCTACCAAGTCACCTCTCATCCTCCTTTGCTACAAAGAGAAAAGCCCTAACTAGTTTAACGAATCCTCATAAGACATGCTCTCCAATCCAGGCAGCATTCTGGTGAATCTCCTCTGCACCCTCTCTAAAGCTCTACATCCTCCCTATAATGAGGCGACCAGAACGGCACACAATATTCCAAGTGAATTCTAATAAGTTTTATAGAGCTACAACAATATATTGTGGTTCTTTAACTCAATACACTGATTAATGAAGGTCAACACACCGTAGACCTTCTGAACAGCCCTATCAATTTGTGGGGCAACTTTGAGGGATCTATGGACGTAGACCCCAAGTCTCCTCTGTTCCTCCACACTGCTAAGAACTACCTTAACTAAATAGAATTTCCTGGTTTAAACTTGCATAGTGGTTATGTCACCAAGTTCATAATCAAAAAGTCTCAATTGATGATTCAACCTCATGAATTCAAAACCCATCATTAGACCAATTTGGAATTACGGAATAAATAAATATTTGTGGTACTGGAGATCATGAAACAAACTTCAATTGATGTGTGGTGGAGAGTATATTGATAGATAGATAGATACTTTATTGATCTCAAGGGAAATTACAGTGTCACAGGAGCATTACAAGTACACAGATACACAAATATTAGAAGAGAAGTAAGAAATCACAACCTGGTACAGAAATATCAATGCCTTTGAATAGAAAATCTGCAACAAATAGAGGCTATGGCCTAGTCCATCGTGGGTAAAGCCTTCCCCACTATTGAGCATGCCTACACAAAGCAATGTGCAGGAAAGCAGCATCTATCAACAAGGATCCCCACCATCCAAGCCATGCACTCTTCTCACTGCTGCCCCCAACAAGGTGGTACAGGAGCCTCAGAACTCACACCACCAGGTTCAAGGACAGTTATTATCCCTCACCATCAGGCTCTTGAACCAGAAGGGATAACTTCACTCACCCCATCACTGAACCGTAACAACCTATGGACTCACTTTCAAGGATTCTACACCTCATGGGCCCAATGTTTATTTCTTATTTTATTTTTTTTTTCTCAGCTCACACTGGTAAAACCTGATGTATGGGCACAGCCAAGCACACTCATTTGTCAATTGATGTGAACTTTTGGACTATTCCAGTGGTGATTAATATTGTGGCTTTCTGGAGATTTATATAGATATTGCTGTGTAGGCCTAATTGTTTAATGCTATTGTGTAGTGACTTTGGAATGATTCAAGCTGTAGATATTACAACTGCCCTGTTCATATTCCATAATCTTTCAATTTCCTCTTTTAATTCAGTATATTTCTGACGCTTTTCACTTTTTGATTTCAGTATGTTATGTGTGTTTGGAATGGCTATATCTATTAAGAAAGCTCTTTTTGCTGGTTCATCCTGTAATATTATGTCCAGACAGTTATTATGGATTGTGCTATCTGCAATAATGGATCTGTCATAAAACAATTTGTAGGACTCTAAAATTGGATCAGGCTTGAATTTATAGTAAGGTCTAGTGTCTTTTATGAGTTTGTATTTTAAAACAAGATTTTGGGGAATAATGTTTGCTACTTGATTGTGCCTGTGTAAGTAATCAGTTTGAGTTAAACTGCTGCAGGATCCTATAATAAGTTGGATTGTTTCTGGTTTCTCTCAGCATTTTCTGTATTTATCATCTTGATTTGCTTAGCCTTTTATTGTGTATTTTTGATAGCTTTTTGTGTTAACTACCCGACCCTGTACTGCCACAAGGAACCCCTCGGTTTCTGAGAAGTCTTCAACTCTGAGCCAGGCGTACAACGCTTCTTTGCTGAATCTGTTCAGATTGTGGGGATGTCTTCTATGGAGGGTCACGTTCTTCCATTGATTAACTTCTTTTCTGTAGTGATAATGTCTTCATTTATCTCAGTTGTGCATTCATTTAAGTTTAATGGTGTGTACCTATCGGGATTGCACATGCTAGCTGAATTCTGTTGTCGTTGATGAAAATATATCCTTTGAAGTTTTATCTGACTGTTGTGTAAATTTTTAATGTCTATTATACCTCTTCCTCCTTCTGTCCTAGGTAATACTAATCTAAGTGCATTCAAGTGTACATAGTGTTTTCTAAAATTTGTCATTTCAGTTCTTGTTTCTCTTTGTAAAATTTTCACATTGGTTGAGGATCAAGATATTATGCCAAAAGAATACATTAATATGAGTAGAGCAAAAGTACTTGTTCCCTATGTTATATTTTCATTATTGAAGTGGCAGATTTTCTCAAGCCGTGATGTAAATTCTGTCAATTTTCTTTGCTTGTTGATATCCTAGATACTTGTTTCATATTCATCCATCAGTTGTATTGTATCCTGCTGCTCTGTTTTGTATTCTATTAGCTCTATTGAACCTTTCTTCATGTTCAAAGAATGTTCCACATTTTCTAATGTTCTAATGTTCTGCATTTATCCAGTCCAAAGTTCATGCTTATATCTTTTGAAAATAGTTCGATTTGAATTAATTGCTTTAGCTCTACTGATGAAAGAGCATTTAATTTCAAATCGCCCACGTATAGAAGACGTGTCAAGGTATAGTTTCAAGCCTCCTGTATATCAGCGAGACCCTACATAGACTGGGAGACCGCTTCACTGAGCAACTACGCTTCTCCTGGTAGCCACTCATTTCAATTCGACTTCTCATTCCCATTCCGATGTGTCAGTCCATGGCCTCCTCTACTACCACAACGAGGCCACACTCGGGTTGGAGGAGCAACACCTTATATTCCATCTCGATAACCTCCAACCTGATGGCATGAACCTTGATTTCTCAAACTTCCGGTATTGTGCAATCCCCTTCATCATTCCCCATTCCTGTTTCCCGCTCTCACCTCTTCTCCTTACCTACCCATCACGTCCTTCTGGTTCTCCTCCCCCTTTCCTCTCTTCCATGGTTTTCTACACTCTCCTAACCAGATTCCCTCCTCTCCAGCACTTTATCTCTTTCACCAATCAACTTTCCCGCTCTTTACTTCACCCCTTCCCCTCTCCTGGTTTCACCTATCACCTACCACCTTGTATTTCTTCTTCCTTTCCCCCCACTGTCTTCTCATTTTCTTTTCCCCAGTCCTGATGATATTAGACCAAATGTTCATTATCTCTGTATTTATTGGTAATTCTAGGTTGGTAACATCTTGGTGCGTTGCTAGGGTTGGTAACATCTTGGTGCGTTGAATTTAGTTTCAATGTCCTGTATAAATCCTTTCCATTGTTCCTGAACTGATAAGTTTGTTTTCTTCATCTGGTGTACTTCGTGTAACTATTTAGTCTGGCTTTGTATGTACAAAGCATTTGTTTTAGTGTTTCTATAAATTCTACAATATTTTTGTTACATTGATCGTATCTTGTGTGGACCTTATATTTCCTTAGTTTTTCTCTTAACTTTCTTGCTTGTGTTATTCATTAGGTGAGCTATTTCAGCTCTTAAGGTTTCAATTTTGTTTCTTAATCTCTTCTGCCATTTCAGTGTTCTCATTTCATTACATAGCTTTAGGTTGCTATTTTTGAGTGCCTCTATTTTAGACCCATTGCACTTACTGTTACCGTTACTGTTGTTAATTATTGTTATTATTTTTCTTTTCTACAAACCCCATTTCCAGAAAAGTTGGGATATTTTCCAAGATGCAATAAAAACAAAAATCTGTGATATGTTAATTCACATGAACCTTTATTTAACTGACAAAAGTGCAAAGAAAAGATTTTCAATAGTTTTACTGACCAACTTAATTGTATTTTGTAAATATACACAAATTTAGAATTTGATGGCTGCAACACACTCAACAAAAGTTGGGACAGAGTTAAAATAAGATTGAAAAGTGCACAGAAATTCAAGTATCAGTTCAAAAGGAACATTTCTCAACGCAAGATTGCAGAGAATTTAGGTCTTTCAAAATCTACAGTACATAATATTGTGAAAAGATTCAGAGAATTCAGAGACATCTCAGTGCGTAAAGGGCAAGGTCGGAAACCACTGTTGAATGTGCGTGATCTTCGAGCCCTCAGGCGGCACTGCCTAAGAAACTGTCATGCTACTGTGGCAATTATAGCCACCTGGGCTCGGGAGTACTTTGGAAAACCATTGTCACTCAACACAGTCCGTCGCTGTATCCAGAAATGCAACTTGAAACTGTATCACACAAGGAGGAAGCCATACATCAACTCTATGCAGAAACGCCGGCGAGTTCTCTGGGCCCGAGCTCATCTCAGATGGACTGAAAGACTGTGGAATCGTGTGCTGTGGTCAGATGGGTCCACATTTCTGCTAGTTTTCGGAAAAAACGGGTGTCGAGTTCCCCGTGCCAAAGATGAAAACGACCCTCCAGATTGTTATCAGCGAAAGGTGCAAAAGCCAGCATCTGTGATGGCATGGGGGTGCATCAGTGCCCACAGCATGGGTGAGTTGCATGTATGAGAAGGTACCATTGACTCTGAGGTGTATATTAGGATTTTGGAGAGACATATGTTGCCATCAAGGCGACGACTCTTCCCGGGACGTCCATGCTTATTTCAGCAGGACAATGCCAGACAACATTCTGCACGGGCTACAACAGCATGGCTTTGTAGACACAGAGTGCGTGTGCTTGACTGGCCTGCTGCCAGTCCAGATCTATCTCCTATTGAAAATGTATGGCGCGTCATGAAGAGGAGAATCAGACAACGGAGACCACGGACTGTTGAGCAGCTGAAGTCTTATATCAAGCAAGAATGGACAAAATTTCCAATTGCAAATCTACTACAATTAGTATCCTCAGTTCCAAAATGATTAAAAAGTGTTATTAAAAGGAAAGGTGATGTAACACAATGGTAAACATGCCTTTGTCCCAACTTTTGTTGAGTGTGTTGCAGCCATCAAATTCTAAATTTGTGTATGTTTACAAAATACAATTAAGTTGGTCAGTAAAACTATTGAAAATCTTTTCTTTGTACTTTTGTCAGTTAAATAAAGGTTCACGTGAATTAACATATCACAGATTTTTGTTTTTATTGCATTTTGGAAAATATCCCAACTTTTCTGGAAATGGGATTTATATTTGCACAAATTGTTGTCTTTTGCACGCTGGTTGTTGTCCTATCTGCAAGGCGTGGACTTTCCTTGAAACTATTGTGTTTCTACTGTCCTTGCAGTGTCGTGTACAAAGCTAGGCAGGGAGTTAAACACCAGCCGAGGGAGATTGGGACAGAAGTTGTCCCTTGGTTATGAGTGCTGAGCAGAGGATGTAGTGGTGTGTCTGCTGTGCCTGGTTCTGATAATCAGTAGAACCAGGAGGAGAGTGGATCATGTGGATGTTACTGCACTGTGCCTGAGTATAAGGAATTGGGTGTACCTTTCATTTCTTAACCACAGAACGATGCGAGAGTGAGACTGTGAGCAAGTATCACATAAAATTGACTTACGGTCCTCTGTGCAGAAGACTGAAAGATAATCTGATTGAATTGCTTAAAATATGAAAATTATTTGGCAGATACACAGAAGCTAATTTCTTTGGATAACGGCAATGAGAACTACAAGATCATGTTGTAAAGTAGGGCTTGGATGTATGGAGCAGATTTGATAGCCTAATTCAGCTCCTATCTCATATGGCCCTACACTATAGTTCTACCTTCTCAAAAATCAGCAGAGCCTGAAGCTTTCTTCAGGGTTTCTGATAAGAAAACTTCGTGAAAAGATGTTACTGTGTCAAGGGCAAATAAAGACTGCATGGAGATGAATGACTTTCTACTGTGTGTACTTCAAGTCGAAATCCATATTAACCCACGCAGGAAATCATGTAAAAAAACAGCTTATGAACATGAAGTGATGTTTGTACAAAATGAACAGTGTTCCTAGAGACAGATTTCTCCCGATCTGACATACACAATGTCAAACAACCACTGAAATGAAAAGTCAAAGGATCATTTCATTACATCTTTGGTAAAAGAATGGGCAGTCTTGGATGCTACTTTTGAAACAGTCTTACTGCACAGCCTTTAACCGTCTAGCTTCGATTATGTCATCATTGACTGGTGGCGTAGTGCTCACCCAGAATTACAATTGTGTGAGGTACCTCTGAAGTGAGTTGTACCTTCTTACTATGTCCTCCAATTCACTGTGGCCTCTCAAAGTCAAGAAAGGGACAGCATTTACCAAGGTAGCTTCTAAGCAAGCTTCCTCCATGTCTGTGTGTGCTTTCCCTGTGTTTAAACAAACCTCTTCCATTAGCATTTCGACCTCACACTTTACACACACTGCTCTCATGCTTGCCGCTTCAGCTCTGGTATGGGTTCGTGCTATAGCTATGCTGATCGTGGTTTTGCTTGGGTGTCACGGCTGAAAATGCGATCAATGCGTCGCATTCCAACCTGACTTCCAGGGGCTGGAAGCTGACATTGTAGCATACAGCGTTCATAAGCATCTCCAGTTCGTGGGCGATGCCGCTGAAGACAATTAAACTTTCCACTCCACTGCCCACACAGTGCATTGTGTACAAAACGAGGTACAGAATTAAACACTTTCTCAAAAATCAGCCAAGCCGGAAGCTTTCTTCAAGGCTTTTAATGAGAAAACTTTGTGAAAAGATGTTACTGTTTCAAGGGCAAATAAAGACTGCGTGGAAATAAATGTCTTTCTACCGTGTTTGGTCCAATTTGAAATCCAAATTAACCTACATAGGAAATGATGTTTAAAAAAAAGCGTACAAACAGGAAGTGATGTTTGTACAAAAGGAGTAGCACCTCTAGAGGCAGAAAAGTGTTTTAAGGATTTATGTAGCAGGCCAGGCAGCATCTCTAGGAAGAGGAACAGTTGACGTTTTGGGCCGAGACCCTTCGTCAGGACTAACTGAAAGATGAGCTAGTAAGAGATTTGGAAGTGGGAGGGGCAAGGGGAGATAAATGATAGGAGAAGACAGGAGGGAGAGGGATGGAGCTAAGAGCTGCACAGTTGATTGGCAAAAGGGATATGAGAGAATCATGGGACAGGAGGCCTAGGGAGAAAGAAAAGGGGGAGTGGGGGAAAAAGCCCAGAGGATGGGCAAGGGGTATAGTAAGAGGGACAGAGGGAGAAAAAGGAGAGAGAGAAAAAGAATGTGTGTATATAAATAAATAGCGGATGGAGTACGAGGGGGAGATGGGGCATTAGGAAGTTTGAGAAGTCAATGTTCATGCCATCAGGTTGGAAGCTACCCAGACGGAATATAAGGCGTTGCTCCTCCAACCTGGGGCAGCAGGCTGAGGGTAACAGATACCAACAGGATCAACAAACTCATTCGTAAGGCCAGTGATGTTGTGGGGATGGAACTGGACTCTCTCACGGTGGTGTCTGAAAAGGGGATGCTGTCTAAGCTGCAGGCCATCTTGGTCAATGTCTCCCATCCACTACATAATGTACTGGGTAGGCACAGGAGTATATTCAGCCAGAGACTCATTCCACCGAGATGCAACACAGAGCATCATAGGAAGTCATTCCTGCCTGTGGCCATCAGACTTTACAACTCCTCTCTTGGAGGGTCAGACACCCTGAGCCAATAGGCTGGTCCTGGACTTACTTCATAATTTCCTGGCATAAATTACATATTACTATTTAACTATTTATGGTTCTATTACTATTTATTATTTATGGTGCAACTGTAACAAAAACCAATTGCCCCCGGGATCAATAAAGTATGACTATGACTATGCTTCATCTTTACAGTAGAGGAGGCCGTGGATAGACATATCAGAATGGGAATGGGACGTGGAATTAATATGTGTGGCCACTGGGAGATTCTGCTTTCTCTGGCAGACAGAGCGTAGGCGTTCGGCGAAACGATCTCCCAGTCTGCGCCGGATCCCCATCGTTATTTATTTATATACACACATTCTTTTTCTCTCTCTCCTTTTTCTCCCTCTGTCCCTCTTACTATACCCCTTGCCCATCCTCTGGGTTCCCCCCCCCCCTTTTCTTTCTCCCTAGGCTTCCGGTCCCATGACCCTCTCATATACTTTTTGCCAATCAACTGTCCAGCTCTTAGCTCCATCCCTCCCCCTCCTGTCTTCTCCTATCATTTTGGGTCTCCCCCTCCCCCTCCCACTTTCAAATCTCTTACTAGCTCTTCTTTCAGTTAGTCCTGACGAAGGGTCTCAGCCCGAAACGTCGACTGTACCTCTTCCTAGAAATGCTACCTGGCCTGCTGCGTTCACCAGCAACTTTTTTGTGTGTTGCTTGAAATTTCAGCATCTGCAGATTTCCTTGTGTTAAGGATTTATGTACTGCATATGCTGCAAGAAAAAGAATCTCAGGGTTGTATATGATGATATATATGTACTTTGATAATAAATTTACTTTGAACTTTGGACTTTCAACTTTGAACTTGGAACTTGAATTTGTATTATAAAATCACAATGAGGTCACTAATAATCTTTAGGAAACCACTTTATATAGGAAAGCAGCATCCATCAACAGTGACTCCCACTGTTGAGACCATGCTTTCTTTCACTGCTGCCATCAAGAAGGTGGTACTGGAGCCTCAGGAACCACACCATCAGGTTCAGGAGCAGTTATTATCCCTCAACCATGAGGCTCTTGAACTGGAGGGGATAACTTCACTCACCTCAACACTGAACTGATTCCACAACCTATGGACTCACTTTCAAGGATTCTGCAACTCATGTCCAATGACTTTACAGTTCATGTTCTGAGTGTTATTTATTTATTTATTCGTTCATTCATTCATTTATTGTTACTTGCTTCTTTTTTACTTGCCCAATTTCTGTCTTTGTAGGCAGTTTTTCATTATTGTACTTCTTTGTTCTACTGTGAATGCCTGCAAAAAATGAATTTCTTAATAGTATTTGGTGACTTTGATAATAAATTTACGTTGAACTTTGTTGACTTGAGCAACACACACACAAAATGCTGCAGGAACTCAGCAGGTCAGGCAGCATTGATAGATGTGAGTATGCAGTCAATGTTCTGGGCTGAAACCCTTCATCAGGACTGAAAAGGAAGGGTGCAGAAGCCTGAATAAGAAGTTGGGGAAGGGGAAGAAGTGCATGCCAGCAGGTGATAGGTGAGACCAGGTGTGGTGAGTTGGGTGGGGTGGGGGAGAAGGGGAATTGAAGTAGGAAGTTGTGAGATGATAGGTGTAAATGGTAAAGGGCTGAAACTAGCAACAGAGGAGCTGAAGGCAGTGTGGACAGGGCCAACGAACTTAACCTGTTCCTTAACAGATTTGACATTGTGGCCCCTGCCCATCCCCCACAAGTCATCTGTTGTCGGCCCCCAACCAACACATATTGCACTCTCCCCTCCTACCCCTCCTCACAGTCCCCCACCCTGCTCTCATGACTATACCCCTTCCCCACACAAAACCACCACGGTGGGCTTCACAGCTGAACAGGTGAGAAGACAGCTGAAACGTCGCAACCCAAGCAAGGCTGCAGGACCGGATGGTGTCAGTACCAGGGTGCTCAAAGCCTGTGCCCCTCAGCTATGTGCAGTACTTCGCCATGTCTTCAACCTGAGCCTGAGGCTCCGGAGGGTTCCTGTGCTGTGGAAGACGTCCTGCCTCGTCCCTGTGCCGAAGACGCCGCGCCCCCGCGACCTCAATGACTACAGACCGATGGCATTGACCTCCCACATCATGAAGACCCTGGCAAGACTTGTTCTGGAGCTGCTCCGGCCTATGGTCAGGCCACACTTAGATCTCCTCCAGTTCGCCTACCAGACCCGACTAGGAGTTGAGGATGCCATTGTCTACCTGCTGAACCGTGTCTACGCCCACCTGGACAAGCCAGACAGCACTGTGAGGGTCATGTTTTTTGACTTCTCCAGTGCGTTCAACACCACCCGCCCTGCTCTGCTGGGGGAGAAGCTGACAGCGATTCAGGTGGATGCTTTCCTGGTGTCATGGATTCTTGATTACCTGACTGACAGACCACAGTACGTGTGCTTGCAACACTGTGTGTCCGACAGAGTGATCAGCAGCACTGGGGCTCCGCAGGGGACTGTCCCGTCTCCCTTTCTCTTCACCATTTACACCCTGAACTTCAACTACTGCACAGAGTCTTGTCATCTTCAGAAGTTTTCTGATGACTCTGCCATAGTTGGATGCATCAGCAAGGGAGATGAGGCTGAGTTCTGGGCTACAGTAGGGAACTTTGTCACATGGTGTGAGTAGAATTATCTGCAGCTTAATGTGAAAAAGACTAAGGAGCTGGTGGTAGACCCGAGGAGAGCTAAGGTACTGGCCACCCCTGTTTCCATCCAGGGGGTCAGTGTGGACACGGTGGAGGATTACAAATACCTGGGGATAGAAATTGACAATAAACTGGACTAGTCAAAGAACACTGAGGCTGTCTACAAGAAGGGTCAGAGCCGTCTCTATTTCCTGAGGAGACTGAGGTCCTTTAACATCTGCAGGATGATGCTGAGGATGTTCTACGAGTCTGTGGTGGCCAGTGCAATCATGTTTGCTGTTGTGTGCTGGGGCAGCAGGCTGATGGTAACAGACACCAACAGAATCAACAAACTCATTCGTAAGGCCAGTGATGTTGTGGGGATGGAACTGGACTCTCTGACGGTGGTGTCTGAAGAGGATGCTGTCCAAGTTGCATGCCATCTTGGACAATGTCTCCCATCCACTACATAATGTACTGGGTGGGCACAGGAGTACATTCAGCCAGAGACTCGTTCCACCGAGATGCAACACAGAGCGTCATAGGAGGTCATTCCTGCCTGTGGCAATCAAACTTTACAACTCCTCCCTTGGAGGGTCAGACATCCTGAGCCAATAGGCTGGTCCTGGACTTATTTCATAATTTCCTGGCATAATTTACATATTACTATTTAACTATTTATGGTTTTATTACTATTTAATTATTTATGGTGCAACTGTAACGAAAACCAATTTGCCCCAGGATCAATAAAGTATGACTATGACTATGAAAGTTGTTGTCTTTGTGGTAGCAGCACAATGCAATACATAATATTAGAGAGAAAAGCACAAATTACAGTAAGTATATGTATATTAAATAGTTAGATGGTAACAATGAGAATAACGCATGACCTGGGTGGTAGGGGTCCTTTTTGAGGCATCGCTCCTTGAAGATGTCCTGGATACTATGGAAGCTAGTGCCCATGGTGGAGCCGGCAAAGTTTACAGCTTTCTGCTGCCTACTTTGATCCTGTGTTAATGCTTATTTATATTTTATTTTGTGATAACTTCAAAATCAACCATCCGCTCTCTTGATTATACCTTGGACACCAATCCAACATCAGGACATTATAAAGAATTATTAAATCTCTTCACAATATCATTGATCTGTAAAGATCTTGACAATGCTTTATCATAAAATATTTCAACCTTAAACTAAGATGCTAAATGGTCGGTCAGTCTTGCCAAATTGAAGAACAATTTTTAAATCTGCAGAAGGAGAAAATAGATGCAACCAACAATCTGTCAAGACTTGTGCAGGTTTTACAATTGAATCAGAAATGGAAAATGAAATCTAACACTAATATATACAGTACAACGTGTTGCATAAAGGTTAAAAAATGTGCATTTTAAGTATGCAATAAATCGTACTAAATTAACACATGGTCTCTGAGAGAGAATTGTGAATATAATAGTAGAAACATTATTTATAATGTCAAGCCAACATGGCAAAGCAATTAAAAAAACTGAAATTGCTTGGATTTATAGTCCGAACGGTGGAATACAAGGATAAAGATTTCTTTTTTTTCCCCTAATAATGCTTTATACTGGTGAAGGCTAACCATTCTGCATTAACACCTGGTGTTGAACCAATCAACTGAAAGGGCTTTAAGAAGAGGCAAAACCACTTTGATGGTGAAAAAGGCGCAAGCAGAACGGATTTGAGTTCCAGAGTCTCGAGGGAGGGACAGCAACATCAGCTATTCAATAGACTGCACTAGCAGGTATGTTAATGCTGGCAAACTAAAGGATTTCATTGCTGATTGTACATAGGACATGGAAGTCCATCAGCCATACAATTATAGAGTTATAAAGCACCATAATACATAGAAATAAGCCCTTCAGCCCGTCTAGTCCATGCCAAACTAATACATCAAACTAGTATTTGTTGTTCATTCTTCATTACCATTGAAAAGATAGATTACAGAGTTTAGAACATAGAACACTACAGTACATTACAGGCCCTTCGACCCAGCATGTTGTGCTGACTTTTCAATCCACTCCAATATCATTCTAACACTTCCCTCCCACACAGCCCTTCATTTTTCTTTCATCCAAGAGTGTTTTAAATATTGCTTTTAAATGTATCTGTCTCTATTACCAGCCCCGGCAGGGCATTCCACATCCCCATCACTCTCTGCGTAAAAAACCGACCTCTGACACCCTTCATACTTTCCTCCAATCACCTTAAAATTATGCCCTCTTGTATTAGCCACTTCCACCCCGCAAGAAACATGCTGGCTGTCTACTTGATTTATGCCTCTTAATATCTTGTACAGCTCCATCTCTCATCCTCCGTTGCTCCAAACAGAAGAGCCCTGAACCTCTCCTCATAAGACATGCTCTCCAATCCAGGCTGCATCCAGGTAAGTCACCTCTGCATCCTCCTTTATACTTTACAGGTATGAGCTATCAGGGAATGTTCAACAAACCTGGGTTGTTCTCCATAGAACGTCGGAGGCTGATAGGGGATTTAAAATCATGGGTAGACAATGACACAAAATACTGGAACTCAGCAGGCCAGGCAGCATCTATAGAAAAGAGTATTGTAAATACTTTGGGCTGAAACGTTGACTGCACTCTTTTCCATAGATGCTGCCTGGCCTGCTGAGTTCCTCTAGCATTTTGTGAATGTTGCTTAGATTTCCAGCATCTGCAGTTTTTCTGTTGTTTGTGGATAGATAGCCAGAATCATTTTGCCAGGGTAGAAATGTCAAACACCAGAGGTAATGCTTTTCAGGTTACGTGTGGGGGTGGGGGGGGGGAGGGCATCTTAAGGCAACATGAGAAGCAAGTTTTTTATGCACTGAGTGATAGATGACTGAAATAGGAAGCAGGCAGTGTGGGGGGAGTTTAAGAGACTTTTCCAGTTCAACAACTTGCTGGCAGTTAACAAAGCAAGAAATACAACTAAATACTTTACTAATAACACTTTTTCTGTCAAGCATGATGGTAAGTGATCACCGCAAACAATGAAGAGGCAAGTGAAGGCGAGGCTGACTCGAGGGTTGAGGCATGTGAGTGCGAGGCAAAGTCAGAGTGAGATCGGGGCACATTCGAGACGGAACAGAGCAGAGGAGACTCGGGGGTCATCCACCCAAACTGAGAGCAAGGTTTGATTGATCTAAACACCGGGCCGATTTAGAAAGGCCAGGTAAGGGCCAAAACGTGGTGGCGGATTCCAGTCTCTGAGTGTATTGATGTGACAGGGCCCAAGTCTAGTGCAAGGGACGACCCACTGTTTGGACGATTGAAACACTGGACCAGACGGATTGAAAAGGCAGGGTGCTGGGACCAGAGGCGTGGGTCAGGCCAGTTCTGCTCGCTATTCCGTGCTGTTTACTCCACTCTTCACTGCACTGAGGCTGATGCTGTGGGTCTGCTCCGTCTGCTCCGGGCTTCGTGCCTATGGACTCACTTCTGTTCTGAATGCCGTTGCTGGCTTTTACTGTTTACACAATTTGTGTGTTTTTTCTCTCTCTGGTCTTGTTTTTAATGGATTACTTTGGGTTTCTTGTTTTGTGGCTGTCTGTAAGGAAACGAATCTCAAGGTTGTATAATGTATACAGTACATAGTTTGATACTCAATGTACTTTGAACTTTGGTGAATATGACAGGAATGGAGGGACGGATGATAAGCAAGAGGAGGGTATTTAGTATAAATTGGCATCAACATTACAGACTAAATGGCCTCTGAAGATCTATTCTGTTTTATGTTTTATATTCAATCAATGGCTTGCTAAACCATTTCAAAGGGTCCTGACCTGAAGTGACAACTATACATCTTCTTCCACAGATGCTGCCTGACCCACTGAATTCCTCCAGCTTCCTATGCATTGATCCTTTCAGAGCATAGTTCAAGGCTCAACCACAGTGCTGGGTTAGGAGTTACAAAGAGGCTAGAGTGGACAAGGATGCCAGGTTTGCTTCTCTACTGACTGAAATTCAGAAGAATGAGGGGTGACCTCATTGAAACCTATTGAATATTGAAAGGCCTCGATGGAGTTGATGTGGAGAGGGTGTTTCCTGTGGTGAGGGAGTCTAAGACCAGAGAACACGTCCTCTTAAAATGGAGATAATGAGGAGGAATTTTTTTAGCCAGAGCGTGATGAATCTGTGGAATTCACAAGAGGCTGTGGAGGCCAAGCCTTTATGTATAATTAAGGCAGAGGTTGATAGATTCTTAATTGTTCAGGACATGAAGACATACGGGGAGAAGGCAGGAGAATAGGGCTGAGAGGAAAAATAGATCAGCCATGATGAAATAGTGGAACAGACTTGATGGGCCAAATGGCCTAATTCTGCACCTACATCTTACAGTCTAATGGTCTTAAAGAACATCAGTGAACCAAATGGATTTTCACTACGACATGATAACTTAATGCTTGTAGTTATTTTCTTGGCACTCAGATTTAATTGAATACCATCACTTAAATCTCCCACAGCCTTGTTGGGATATGAACTCAAAATAGGTCAGGCGCCTGGACACTCATCCAGTAACTTCATGTCAAAGTCAAGTTTATTACCACATGCACAGGTGCATGTGTGCACAGTTGCAATGAAAAACTTACTTGCAGCAGCATCACAGGCACAGAGCATCAGATAAATAGCGTCCACAAGAAATGCATAAACATATATCTTACAAGAAAGAACACAATTAAAACAAAAAAAAGGTCAATTTTAGTGCAGAGTGATCAAGGTGGTCATGGTGTCATTATATTGACCCTTGTCAAACCCCATGTTAAATCCCTTGGTGTGATATTTGATTCCACCTTTAAGTTTGACAAGCAAGTTAATACAGTAGTAAAAGCCAGTTTTTTCCAGCTTCGTACTATTACCAAAATCAAGCAGTTTCTCTCTTTCAAAGATCTTGAGAAAGTCATCTACGCCTTTATATCCTCCCACTTGTACTACTCCAACTCCCTGTATACTGGGATTAGTCAGTCATCCCTGTCCCATCTGCAACTGGTCCAGAATGCCGCAGCCAGGCTCCTGACAGGTGCCCAGAAGAGGGACCATATTACTCCTTTCCTGGCCTCCCTCCACTGGCTGCCAGTGCGGTTCAGAATTGATTTTAAGATTCTCCTGTTTGTTTATAAAGCCCTAAATGGGCTGCCCTCCCTCTTATATCACAGACCTTCTAACCCCTTATTCTACTTCCAGGTCCCTCAGGTCGGCTGACTTGGGGCTCCTGGCTGTCCCACGATCTAAACTTAAGTTCAGGGGTGACCTCGCCTTTGCTATTGTAGCCCCTAGACTGTGGAACAGCATTCCCCTCCCTATCAGATCTGCCCCCTCCATCGACTCTTTTAAGTCCAGGCTCAAAACTTACCTTTATTCACTAGCATTTGAATCTTCCTGATGTGGCTGATTTTTGGCTTGTGTTTAGGCCCTTGTGTTGCTTCTTTTGTGCCTACAAGCTGTTTGCCTTGTTGGTTATGTCTGTGTTTCTCGTATTTGTGATTTTAGCTATTCTGCTCTGATCTGTAAAGCACTTTGGTCAATGTGGGTTGTTTTTAAATGTGCTATATAAGTAAATTCGACTTGACTTGACTAATGATTAGAGTTGAATGGGCTGGTTCAAAAACCGAATGATTGAAGGGAAGTAGCTGTTCTTTATTTCTTTGGTTGTTTGTTTATCTACCTGGTTACTTATTTGTTTATTGAAATATAGCATGCAGTAGGCTCTTCCAGCCCATCAAGCCGCACCACCCAGCAACCCCTGATTTAACCCTAGCCTAATAATGGGACAATTTACAATGACCAATTCACCTATCAATTAGTACTACCTTTGGACTGTGGGAGGAAACTGGAGCACCCAGGGGAAACTCACACAGTCATGGAGAGAATATATAAACTCCTTAGGACAGAAGCCGGAATTGAACCCAGGTCACCGGTACTAATGACTACGCTACCATTCTTGAACCTGGTGGTGTGGGACTTCAGGCTTCTGTACCTTCTGTCTGTTATGTTATGAGGGTATGCTATGGATGGCAGTAAAATGATATTTAAATGTGAAACAGAACTATTAGAGAGTAATCCTTTGTTTAGAGACTGATAAACATTTGTAACTCAGACAGTAAATGGGAAGTACAATGATTATTGAGTGAACTCAAATTGCATGTGGATGTTTAGATGGAAAAATAAAGCAATAAGTGGGATAGACATCAATAGCTAAATGGTTATTATCATATACACAAGAAAGTCTGTAGATGCTGGAAATCCAAAATGTTGGAGGAACTCAGCAAGCCCAGCAGCATTTATGGAAATGAATAAACAGTTGACATTTCAGGCCGAGACCCTTCATCGAGTCTGAAGAGGAAGGGGAAAGATGCCAGCATAAAAAAGTGGGGTGGGGGGGGAGGGAAGGAGGCTAGCTGGAAGGTGATAGGTAAAGCAAGGTGGGTGGGAAAGGTCAAGGCTGAAGAAGAAGGAATCTGATAGGCATGGAGAGTGGATCACAGGAGGAAGGGAAGGAGGAGGTGACACAGGCAGAAGTGTTAGGCAGGTAAGAAGAGGTAAAAGGGCAGAGTGGGGAATGGGGGGGGGGGGTTATTATCATCCTTAATGCTCGTTTGGTTCTTGTTGATATTCTGTATTTTACCAGTCCAAGGGAGGAATATACACTCAGTGCCCACTTTATTTGGTACAGGAGTGGATCTTATTAAGTGGCCATAGGAGTGGAACCCAGTGTGATCTTCTGCTGCTGTAGCCCATCCACTTCAAAGTTCAGCAGGGGTGTTCAGAGATGCTCCTCTGAACACCACTGTTGTAACGCATGGTTATTTGAGTTACTGTCACCGTCCTATCAGTTTGAACCAGTCTAGCCGTTCACCTCTAACCTCTCTCATTAACAAGGCATTTTCACCAACAGAACTGCCGCTCACTGGATATTTTCATGTTTTTTACTCCATTATCTGTAAACTCTGTAGCAGGGATCCCCAACCCAGGTTCCACAGACACCTTGCTTAATGGTGTTGGTCCATGGCATAAAAAAGGTTGAGAAACCCATCTCTGGAGACTGTGGTGCTTGAAAATCCTAGATCAGCAGTTTCTGAGATACTCAAACCACTCCGTCTGCGACCAACAATTATTCCACAGTCAAAGTCACTTAGATCGCATTTCTCCGCCCATTCTGATGTTTGGTCTGAACAACAACTGAACCTCTTGACCACATCTGAATGTTTTTATGCATCGAGTTGCTGCTACATGATCAGCTGATTAGATATTTGCATTAACAAGCAGTTGTACAACTGAACCTAAATAAGTGGCCACTAAGTGTAGAGTAACTCTGGACAGATCATTCTCCAATTGGCCTCTTCAAACATGACCTGGTGCAATTAGGAATTTGGTGCGTTCAGTATTTTTAATTGCTTTGCCTTCATGCCGTGACATTATAAATAATGTCTACCATTTTATCCGTTTCCCATCATTTAAAGCCACATTAATGTACACATTAAAGACCATAAGACCATAAGACAGGAAAGCATTAGTAGCCAGCGATAATTAAAGTAATAACATGCATCTAACAATGATCTTGTGGATTGGAACACTAAGTAATGTTTAATAGATTGAGCGGATGGAAAATTTAAGGATTGATTTTGCTTAATAATAAATACAAGAGATTTTGTAGATGCTGGAAATCCAGAGCAACACATACAAAATGCTGCAGGAACTCAGCAGCTCAGGCAGCAACCACGGAGCCAAGTAGATCCTGAAGAAGGGTCTCGGCCCAAAATGCCGACTGTTTATCTTCTCCATAGATGCTGCCTGACCTGCTGAGTTTTCAATTTACCTTCTGTATGTCTTGTTTAGTAATGCACATACACTCTCTTATTAAAGGATGGCCCCTTCAGGTTGTCATAAGTGAAGGAGGGTGGTTGGTAGAGGGGATAAGCTCCCACTACCTATTAAATGCTCCTAATGGCATGCATCTCAAATAGCCTCTGACAACCAAGTCCAGCTCCTGGCCTTCACAACTGGCTTAGCTACTGTCCCTGGCAGAACCATTTCTAATGACAGGAGAACAAGCATAGGGAAGTTACTGCCACCTTAAAACCAGTGTCTTTGAATAGATGGGGCTCTTCAGCCGTGGTTAGCAGCTCATCTAGGAGAAGGAAAACTCTGATCTCAAACTTCCACTGCCTTGCGGCTATATCCAGTCATGAGGAAGGCTTTGGGACTAAACCCTGAGGAAAAATCCAGAGCTGGTGTCCCTAAGTCAGACCTACATTGGGTTCAATGCTGATAGGTGCCAAACTGCATCAGTCACTGCCGTTCCTTTGGATTTATCAGCTGTGCGGAGAGGGGAAGCCTGCAACATGGACAACAGCTTACTCTCCATATTGTACTGCTCTGGCTTCCATACTTGCTTGAGTATGACAACTAGGATGCAACATTCATGGTCAACTCCAACCAACAGAGGTCCTCAATTCAGGAATACGTCCAGACTCTGAAGGCATGAAGACTGCCTGGTTTAACACAAACTGCAGGAGGAACTCAACAGGTCAGGCAGCAACTATGGAGTGGAATTAAAAAGTTGACATTTCAGAATGAGACCCTTCATGAGGACATTCTCGTGTTTATGGTTTCCTATGCCCTTCACCAACCAGTGTGGCCCAGCTCTGAATCCTAACCTGTTCTGCAGATTCTGCAGATGTTGGATGTCTAGAGTTAAACACACAAGATGCTGGAGGAACTCAGCAGGTCAGATAGCGGAAATGAATAAAGAATTGACGTTTCAAGCCAAGACCCTTCATCAGGACTGGAAAAGAAGAGGGAACAAGCCAGAGTAAGAAGGTGAAGGGGGGGGGAAGGAGTACAAGGCATGTGACTGGGGTAGAGAGTCTGGGTGAGCACATACTCAAACAGGCAGAAAGCAGCAGAGATCACATGGGGAGCAGTGACTCACTGACCTGCATCAAAGAGAAGATTTTAAATTCTTCAGGGTAGGCATTCCTCAGAGAGACTTCACAGTGGAGCGGCATATCATAAACAGTATAAAGCAGGCACACACTGCCTGCCTTATACTGTGACAACTGAACAGTGTTTAGGTAACACCACATTTGCAATCCTACTCTGATGTGAATGACTCAGCCTTCTGCATGTGATTTTAAAAAATCACAGCATGCGTTCACACTTATGACTTCACATTCTCTAAAGAGAAAAAAAGTCACTCAGTAATCTTCCAGATAATTGCCTCACCAGGTGTAATCGTCTGGACCACAAGTTCCAGCCTAGTTTCTGACCTGTTGTGATTTAGTTGAAGTTCTAAATTATCAGCAAACTTGAAGATGGTACTGGAGTTGTGCCTAGCCACACAGTCATATGTCACATACCCCGTGATGGGTTAAAGATCCAGCAGAAATGGAAAACACTTTGAAGTCCAGTATTGCTATTAACTAATGGTATTTATTAGTAACTATGCAATACAGTAATATAAAATCAGATATAAAAACAGATTAGCAATGATTATATATAAGTAAGTGTGGAAATACATGAAAACCAAGCTTCTTCAAGTCTAGGGGTAAATAGATAGTCTTACAATGATGAGTAAAGTGCAGTTCAGTTCGTGGTATTGAGTTGAGTAGTGAGGAAGAGAGAGGGAGAGATTTGAGTCTTCAGGTGAGCTGATGCCGTTGATCTTCCCGTTGTCCTCCAAATTCCTTTAGAAGTCACCGACCGTGACCACAACAAAGGGGACCATTCTTCTGTGGTGGAATTATCAACCCAGATGAGGGTTGGACACACAAATAATTCCCCACTGGTCACACCCTTTTCACACTGCGAGAGCCACTGATCAATCTGCCTGATCGATCCTCTAAAGCCCACCTTTTCTGTGGGCACAACAAAGCTCATTCAGTGTCCAAAACCATGTGTCTGTAGGTCTATCAGTTGACCTTCTATTTATCTCACCGTGCTGAACACCAGCTGTCCATCAAGCAGCCCCTCCCTTCTCTCTCTGTAAGAACTTGGAAGCTGCCAATGTCCTTGCAGAAGTGTAAACATGCTGCAGAGAAACCATAACATCGATTGTCCATCAAATAACTCCACCTCTCTCTCTTTCCATGGCAACCCAAAAGCTGACAGCAGTAGTCAGTGTCCTTGTAAAAGTGTAAACACGAGCTGAAAGACAGACTCTGCCCCTCTCTCTCTCAGCAGAAATCCAAAAGTTAGTCTCAGTTCTTTCTTGTGCCTTAAAATGACAATCCACAGCAAAAAAGAACCCCAGGGGTACATAACATATAGTACATGGCACCACCAGTTACTGCCCCACAACCATCAGGCTCTTGAACAAAGGGGATAACTACATCACTTGCCTATCTACTGAGATGTTTCCACAACCACTGATCTCATTTTAAGGTCTCTACCTCTTTATCTCATGTTCTTGTTATTTATTACTATTTATTTATATTTGCATTTACAAAGTTTGTTGTCTTCTGCATTCTGGTTGATTTTTCATTGATCCTGTTATAGTTTCTATTCTATAGATTTGCTGAGTATGCCCACAGGAAAATGAATTTCACGGTTGTATATGGTGACATCTATGTTCTTTTATAATGAAATTTACTTTGAACTTTGAAGTATGATAAGTATGTTTTATGTCCCTTAGTATTTGTGACATAACCAAGCACTTACCCTGGAATTGGGATATGTGCTACATCTGCCCCTATATCTTCTTTTTCACGACCTTTCAGGGCCCTAAGCAGTAATTCCAGGTGAGGCGACATTTCACCTGAAAGTCTTTTGGGGTTGTCTACCATATATGGTGATCCCATTGTCCACCACAAAAGGCAGGTTTTCCCAGTGGCAACCTATTTAAATGCTACTTCCCATTCCCACTCTAATACGTCACTCCATGGCCTCCTCCACTGCCACTGTGAAGCCACCCTTAGGTTGGAGGAGCAACACCTCATTGCTCCTCAGAGGCTGCCATCTGAGCAGCCTCCAACCTGATGACATGAATATCGATTTCTCTATCTTCCAGTAATTTCTCCCATCACCCCCTTCTCTATCATTCCATTCCCTATCCTGGCTCCCTTCTTACCCCTTCTTTTCTCTTCGCTTGCCCATCACCTCCCTATGGTGACACTCCTCCTTCCCTTTCTCCCATGGTCCATTCGCCTCTCCTATCAAATTCCTTCTTCTTCAGCCTTTTACCTTTCCACCAATCACCTTCCAGCTTCTTATTTCATCCCCTTCCCCTTCCCCTCCCCCACCTACCTGGCTTCACCTATCACCAGCCAGCTTGTACTCCTTTCCCTCCCCCCACTCCCGCCTTCTTATTCTGGCTTCTTCCCCCTTCCATTCCAGTCCTGATGAAGGGTGTCGGCCCACAACGTAGATGCTGTCTGACCTGCTGAGTTCCTTCATCCTTTAGTGTGTGTTATCAAGAAATATGAAGTGTTCTAACTCCTTAATTGCTGTCCACTGAATCCTGCTAGAAGGTGGAACGCACTGAGACAGAGACAAGACCAGGTTCAGATATTCTAATGTTCATGTGGCCCACTGGTCCTCAGGGGAGGGAACTGCCAGATAAGCTGGCTGCATCTTGGTCAGCTGTTAAAGGGTCATAGGTGCTTGCTGTTCAACGCTGTACCAATATAGTCAACTCCTTCAGACAGCACAAGCGAGGAAAAGAAATTATCAAGGGAAGAAATAACGTAAAACACCTGATAATCTGAAAAAGATGTTTGTGACACAGTGGCAGCTGTCAACTGTAGATTGCTTTGCAGCTAGCACAGATGGACCTATAGTTCTAAAGGAGTTTTTCATTCATTGGAGGAATACAATATTTCCAATAAATTATAATTGTTATTTTAAATTGATTCCATCTAAATTCTGACCTCATAAATATTTCCAGCATTTTCCTTACATACCCTTGAGGGGAATGCAGCATTGCTCCAGGTGATATTTGATTTGGTAACCGAGGCTGCAGATCAAGCAAAACTAATTGTAGAGTTCAGAAGAGCTCATATTAGACTGTGTTGCTGCAGAAAAGTTAGTTTCAGAGGAGTATTTATTGGTAAAGAAAATCAAAAGCACAGCATCTTCAAACAATAGAGATACTGTGTGTAGGAAGCAGGTCCTCTTCAGAGTCAAAGTTAAGTTATTGTCATCTGCGCAAGTCCAACTTACAGGTGCAACTTATTTGCAGCAACACCACAGGCACAGAGCATCAGATAAACAGCATTCACAAAAAAAGAAAACACAAATTAAACATAAGTTATACCTCATTTTTACAAGAACAAAATTAGAGCAAAACTTAGAACGGTTAAAACAACTAGAACCGCCAGCTCCATCGTCGAGCACATCTGCAAAAGGCGATGCCTCACAAAGGCAGCATCCATTATTATGGACCCTCATCGCCCAGGGCATGTCCTCTACTCATTGCTACCATCAGGGAGGAGGTATCGGAGTCTGAGGACACACACTCAATGTTGTAGGAACAACTTCTTCCCCCCTGCCATCAGACTTCAGAATGGATGACGTACCAACCCATGAACACAACCTCAATATTTTTGCTCTCTTTGCACTTCTTATTTAATTTAATGTTTTATATATAGGAACCACGTTTCTATTTTCTGTCCATTGGAGCCGTGTATCTATTTTCTGTCTGTATTTTATTCTGTGGTCCGTTTATTATGGTAATCTGTCACGTAGGTTGGGACGTGGTAGAAGCAAATGAGTATAGTATTCTTGCTTGTGGTTAGTTAGTTTAGTTTGGTAGAGTGGGGTTGAACCACAAATAATGTTTTTTTTTGTTGCCCACTAATTAGTTACTAATTGGGATGTTGTTGGAACACTAACTAGATCATTTAAATACGTATAGTACGCTGATTCTGATATCGCTTATTAGAATGCTCAGTTAAGCTGTTTTGAATGTTAAAATCACTATATCGCCAATTTGGTTTCATTAGTTTTTTATTGCTATTAATATGTTTAAATATGTATAGAATGCTAATTTAGTTTGACCATTTACTACACTAATCAGAACACTAACTCCATTAGATCGCTAATTGGAAGGCTTAATATTGCTATTAGACCACTAATTAGACTGTTATATCACTAATTTAGTTTTGGTAGTTTTTCATCACTACAAGATCCTTGGTTTCGTAATAAAGGATCGAACATCCCTTTTTCAACCTTGGAACTTCACTATTCAGAAGTGTGTCACACAGTGTCAATCTTCTGGCTTACTCTCTCAGCAGTTTTGGTTTGTTTTAAAGTAACAGCTACAATATACATTTTTTATCGTAATTTATAGTAAATTTGTATCTGGAGGAGGAGAAGATGGTGGCGCGATGCAGCTCGCAGCAGCCATTCCACTGGTGATGTCTGTTATTTGTCAAGTAGGGTACCGTGCACAATCCTGATTTGATGGAGACGGATGTGAGAGCACGGAGGAACACCTGGTGAAACTTCTGAAATGCCTGCTTCGCTGCCGCTGTTACTGTGTGGTCCAGAATCTCTGGAGGGGAAGGCCCTGAGTCCTCAGCTTTGCTTGTTGCTCGGCGGCCGGGGCAGGGTCGAAGTGCTCGGCAGAGGATGATGCTCGGAGAGGCTGTGTCGGAGGGGCTGGTTGGAGGCTCGAAGTTTTTGGACAGACTCAGAGTCCGCTGCGGTCGGGTGCTTCCAATGGTGCTGGATCGGCAAGTTTGCAGCGCTTAGAGATTCATGGCAGGGAGAGGTTTCTCCCTTCTGCCGTCTGCATGAGATGATGAGGCTATCGGGACTTTGAGACTTTTTTTTTTACCATGCCCATGGTCTGCTCTTTATCAAATTATGGTATTGCTTTGCACTGTTGTAACTATATGTTATAATTATGTGGTTTTGTCAGTTTTAGTCTTGGTTTGTCCTGTGTTTTCTTGTGATATCATTCTAGAGGAACATTGTATCATTTTCTTAATACATACATTTCTAAATGACAATAAACGAGGACTGAGTGTCCTCATAATCTAATCTAATCTAATTTTTTTTACAGTATTATACTGTACTGCTGCCACAAAACAACAAATTTCCTAACATACGTATGTCAGTGATAATAAGCCTGATTTTGAAATAAATGAAATTGATTTTAGTGCAAAGTGATCAAAGTGGTCATGGTGTTGCTAAAAATATAGTAATTAGGGTTTTGCTGACTGATTCAAGAACCAAATGGTAGAAGGGAAGTAGCTATTAGAACACACAATGTAGAACACAGAACAGTACAGTACAGTTGTGCCGACCTATGTAAACTAACCCCATGATCAAACTAACCCTTCCCTCCTACACAGCCCTTAATCCTCCATTTTTCTTACATTCACACACCTACATAAGAGTTCTTTAAATGTCCCTGTTGCATCAGCCTCTACTATAACTGGTCAGTGTGTTCTTGAACCTAGTGATGTGGGACTTCAGATTTCTGTACTACTTGATCCACGGTAGCTATGAGGTGATGGCATGGCCCAAATGGTGTGGATCTTTGATGATGGATGTTGCCTTCTTCAGACAGGGTATCTCCCAAAGATACAATAGATGCCAGGGTGGGTTATGCCTGTGATGTACTGGGCAATTTGAGGCAGGGAGAGCAAAAAGAAGACGGATAAATGGATAAAGACTCCCCAAGCTGAAGATGAATCAAAAGATGAAAGATGGGTAGACGAGGAGGGGAAGTAGGGAAACCATGTCCCTAATCTTGGCTGAAAACTCTGCCACATAGAGTCATAAATCAACAGAGCACAGAAGTGGGCCTTTTGACCCATCTAGTCCATGCAAAATGTTTATTCTGCCTTGTTCCACTTACTAGCACCTGGACCATAGCCCTACATATCCCTCCTATCCACGTACTCATCCAATCTCCTCTTAAGTACTGTGATCGAACCTGCATCCACCACTTTCACTAGTAGCTCATTTCACACTTTCACCACCTTCTGAGTGAAGAAGTTCCCTTTTACGTTCCCCTTAAACATTTCATCTTTCACCCTTAACCCATGATCTCTAGTTCTCGTCTCACCCAACCACAGTGGAAAAAGTATGCTTGCATTTATCCAATCTATACCACTCATAACTTTCAATACCTCTATTAAATCTCCCCTCAATCTCCTCTGCTCCAGGGAATAAAATAATAACTTATTCAATCCTTCCCTGTAAATTCAGATCCTCAAGTCCCAGCAACATCCTTGTAAAATTTCTCTGCACTCTTTCAATTTTATTGATATCTTTCTAGTAGTTAGGTGACCAGAACTTCACATAATGCTCCAAATTGGGCCTCATCAACATCTAATATAACTTCAACATAACATTCCAAATCTTGTAGTCAATACACTGATTTAGAAGACCAATTTGGCAAAAGCTCTCTTTGTGACCCCACCTATGTAACTGTAACACCACTTTCAAGGAATTATGGATCTGTATTCCCAGACCCCTTTGTTCTACCACAACCTGCAGTGTTCACCATGTAAGTCCTATCCTGGTTGTCTTGTGCAACACCTCACCCTAATATATCACACTTTGTACCTCACCAAGCGCATCATTTGGAATGAGAACCCCACGGAGCAAGATAGTGGGACGAGAAAAAGAGCAAAATAAGTAAGTAGATGTCACTTCATTTCAAACTAGCTCCCTAAATTCAAATCATTCTCATTTATACAGATTAGAGTTGAGATAATTGGAATCAGAATCAGAATCAGGTTTAGTATCATCAGCATATGTCGTGAATTTTTTGTCTTTGCGGCAGCAGTACAGTGCAATACATTGTGAAAACTGTGAATTACAGTAAATAGAGATATATACAGCTATATATTAAATAGTAAAATTGAATAAGTGGTGCAACAAAAGTAAAAATAAAAAAGTAGTGAGGTACTGTTCATGGGTTCAATGTCCATTCAGAAATCTAATGACAGAGGGGAAGAAGCTGTTCCTGAACCATTGAGTATGTGCCTTCAGACTCCTGCACTTCCTTCCTGATGGTATCGATGAGAAGAGGGCATGTCCTGGGTGATGGGGGTCCTTAATGATGGATGCCACCTTTTTGAGGCATCACTCCTTGGAGGTGTCCTGGATACTATGGAGGTTAGTGCCCATGATGAAGTTGACTAAGTTCACAACTTTCTGCAGCTTCTTTCGATCCTGAGCAGTAGCCCCTCTCCACCTCAGAGATGTTAACACCCAGGAACTTGAAAATCCCCACTCTTTCCACTTCTGATCCCTTAATGAAAACTGGTGTCTGTTCCCTTGTCTAATCAGTTCTTTGGTCGTATTGACGCTGTGTGCAAAGTTGTTGCTGCGACACCACTATCACCATCTATAATTCCTAAATTGAATTTGATGTTCAAATGCAAAGGGGTTTGCCTAACTTCTATTATAAGCACTCCCCTCAGGATACAGCTGAAAATATGAGTGGAACTTGGAAAGTTCTACTTTATATTTTCTGAATTAGAGGCACCAGAGACGGCATTCACAAGATGCTGGAGGAACCCAGTGGGTCAGGCAGTATCGATGGAGGGATATGTGAAGTTGGCATTTCTGAGCTGAGACACTTAATCCAGATTGAAAAAGTAGAGGGGAGATAGCCTGTGTAAAAAGGTGCGAGGATGGGCTGGCACAAGAGCTAATATTGAAAGGCTTAGATGCAGTAGGTGTGGAGAGGATGTTTTCTATAGTGGTGGAATCTAGCACCCAGAGGGCACAGCCTCAGAAAAGAGGGACATTCTTTTAGACCAGAGAAATTTCTTTAGCCAGAGGGTGGTGATTCTGTAGAATTCATTGCCACAGATAGCTGTGGAGGCCAAGTCATTGGGTAAAGCAGACGTTGACAGGTTCTTGATTAGTAAGGACATCAAAGGTTACAGGGAGAAGGGAGAAGAGTGGGGTTGAGAGGGATAATAAATCAGCTATGATGGAGCAGATTCAATGGACCTAATTCTGCTCCTATGTCTGACTGAGAGGTTGAATAAGAGGTTGTTGCTGTGACACCACTTTGCCAAACTTTCAATCTCCCTACTATATGCTGATTCATCACCACCTATGATTCAGCACACAACAATGGTGTCATCAGCAAACCTGAATTCAACATGACATCTAAAACTTTGACAAATTTTTGCAGATTTGTGGTGGAGAGTATATTGCCTGGCTGCATCACAGCCTGGTATGGAAACACCAATGTCCTTGAATGGAAAATCCCGCAAAAAGTAGTAGATACGGCCCAGTACTGATAAAGCCCTCTCCACCACTGAGCACAGCTACACAGAGCATTCTCACAGGAAAGCAGCATCCATCATCAGGGACCCCTACACCCAGGTCAGGCTCTCTTTTCACTGCTGCCATCAGGAAGAAGGTACAGGAGCCTCAGGACTCACATCACCAGCTTGAGGAACAGTGATTACCCCTCAACCATCCCCTCCTGAATAAGATGGGATAACTTCACTCACCACCACAACTGAACTGATTCCACAATTTATCGACTCACATTCAAGGACTCTTCATTTCATGTTCTTGATATTTATTGCCTATTTGTTTATTAATTAGTTTATTTTCTTTTTGTGTTTGCTACAGTATTTGTTGTCTTTTATACACGGGTTGCCCGCCCTGGTGCTATTGATTCTACTACAGCTGTCAAACTTATTGAGTATGCACACAAGGAAATGAATCTCAGGGTTGTATATGGTGACATATATATGTACTTCGATTAAAAAAAAATTACACTTTGAACTTTGGCAAAGGAGGAGACCCAGGTGAAGGAGTGTGTGGGCAATGGCGAGACAGTGGAGGAGGAGGAGGGGAAGAAATAGGATGGGAGGGGTTGGGTAAGTTTAAGAAAACATGGAGGAGAGAAAAAGGGAACAAAGAGGTGCAGTTTACCTGAAATTGGAGAATTCAAAACATAAATTATAGTATATACTGCAGAATAATACAGCACAGTACAAGCGTTTCTGCCCACAATAGTTTGCCTAACTACAACCTGCTCCAAGATCGATCTAATCCTTCCCTCCCACATAGACCTTCACTTTTCATTCAACCAACTGTCTATCTAAAAATCTCTTAAAGCTCCTCAATGGATCTGTTTCTACTGCTACTCCTAGCAGGGCATTCCATGTACCCACCACTCTGTGCGAAAAAATCCTAGCTCTGACATCGCCCCTATACTTCCCTCTGATCAGCTTAAAATACGCCCTTTGTATTAGTTAATTCTACCCTGGGAAAAAGTGCTGGCTGTCCACTCAATCTATGCCTCATCATCTTGTACACCTCCATCGTCACCTTTCATCCTGCTTCAAAGTTCTTATATAACAGAAACAGGCTGCAAACTAATATGGATTAAACTTCTTTAGAAGCAGAGAGAAGAGAGAGAGTTGGCTGAAAAATATGGAAGAAAGTATCAGGGAAACACTGGAGAAGCTGGCTTGTGAAGAAATATGAAGTAATGTGACTGAAATGGCTTATTATTATGACAACCATTCATAAACAATCTCTTCTCACTGACATTGGATGTAAACTAACTTCTATAACATTCATCACATCCTCAAGACAAACTAAACTATTTCACCAGCAATTACTTATTTCCAGAAGTAGTTGCCTCTGTTATAAAGCAAATGTAGCAGATAGAGAGAACTCAACAAGATTCCGCAAACAGCGCAGAGAGAAATCTACATTATTCAAAGGTTAAAAGTACATTTATTATCAAAGAATTTATAAATTATACAACCTTGAGATTTGTTTGCTCACAGATAACCACAAAGCAAGACACCTAAAAGAACCCAGTTAAAGAAAAAAAAAAAGATAAAAATGGTTGGTAAGTTGATGGAGAAAATTCTGAGAGGCAGCATTTATGAACATTTGGAGAGGCATAACATGCTTAGGAATAGTCAGCATAGCTTTGTCAAAGGCAGGTCGTGCCTTACGAGCCTGACTGAATTTTTTGAGGATGTGACTAAACACATTGATGAAGGAAGAGCAGTAGATGTAGTGTATATGGATTTCAGCAAGGCAGTTGATAAGGTACCCCATGCAGAGAAATAAAAAGGCATGGGATCCAACGGGACCTTGCTTTGTGGATTCAGAATTAGCTTGCCCATAGGAGGCAAAGAGTGATTGTAGACGGGTCATATTCTGCATGGAGGTCGGTCACCAGTGGTGCGCCTTAGGGATCTGTTCTGGGACCCTTATTCTTCATGATTTTTATAAATGACCTGGATGAAGAAGTGGAGGGATGAGTTGAAAATTTGCTGATGACACAAAGGTTGGGGGTATTGTGGATAGTGTGGAGGGCTGTCAGAGGTTACAGCGGGACATTGATAGGATGCAAAACTGGGTTGAGAAGTGGCAGATGGAGTTCAACCCAAATAAGTGTGAGGTAGTTCATTTTGGTAGGTCAAATATGATTACAGGATATAGTATTAATGGTAAGACTCTTGGCAGTGTGGAGGATCAGAGGGATCTTGGAGTCCGAGTCCATAGGAAACTTAAAGCTGCTGAGCAGGTTGACTGTGTGGTTAAGAAGGCATATGGTATATTGGCCTTTATCAACCGTGGGATTGAGTTCAAGAGCTGAGAGGTAATGTTGCAGCTATATAGGACCCTGGTCAGACCCCACTTGGAGTACTGTGCTCAGTTTCGGTCACCTCACTACAGGAAGGATGTGGAAACTATAGAAAGGGTGCAAAGGAGATTTACAAGGACGTTCAAGCAACACACATCAAAGTTGCTGGTGAATGCAGCAGGTCAGGTAGCATCTCTAGGAAGAGGTACAGTCGACGTTTCAGGCCGGGACCCTTCGTCCTGTTCACCAGCAACTTTGATGTGTGTTGCTTGACTTTCCAGCATCTGCAGAATTCCTCGTGTTTACAAGGATGTTGTCTGGATTGAGGAGCATGCCTTATGAGAATAGGTTGAGTGAGCTCGGCCTTTTCTCCTTGAAGCAATGGAGGATGAGAGGTGACCTGACAGAGGTGTATAAGATGATAAGAGACATTAATCGTGTAGATAGCAAGAAGCTTTCTCCCAGGGCTGAAATGGCTAACACAAGAGGGCACAGTTTTAAGCTGCTTGGAAGTAGGCACAGATGTCAGGGGTAAGTTTTTTATGCAGAGAGAGGTGAGTGTGTGGAATGGGCTGTGGTGGAGGTGGATACAAGAGGGTCTTTTAAGAGACTCGGATAGGTACATGGAGCTGAGAAAAATGGAGGGCTATGGGTAACCATAGGTAATTTCTAAAGTATGTACATGTTCGGCACACCTTTGTGGGGAGAAGGGCCCGTATTATGCTGTAAGTTTTCTATGTTCTATGCTTCTATGTTCTAAAAGACCAACATCAATGCACAAGAGAAAGGAAAAAGAAAACATCTGAAGCGAACAACAACATTCTGAACCAAAATGAGTCCTCAGATCTGAACCCCCGAGTAGGCCAAAAGCTTCACTGTCAGTTCATCATATTAGCAGGCACACACAGCACACTTAAAAGATAACTACAAGGCTGGATGGACTCCCAGATCCCTCCCTAGAAATACAGTATTTCGGTTTGACAAGGGGTATGGAGAGATGTGTGACGGGATCCTGAATTATCCCTTATGGACTATGCTTTTACAAGATACAGAGAAGCAAAGACTGCTCACAGTTTGTTTGGAATTTCTGCAAGGACACTGCCAGCTTCTGACTTCCTACAGAGAGAGAAGGGAGGAGCTACTTGATGGACAGCTGGTGTTCAGCATGCTGAGATAAATAGAAGGTCAGCTGGTAGACACACAGACACATGATTTTGGACACTGGATGAGCTTTGTTGTGCCCACAGAAAGATGGGTTTTTGGAGGATCGATCAGTGGCAGTGTGGAAAAAGTGTGACTGGTGGGAAGTTACTAGTGTGTCCAACCCTCGCCTGGGTTGATAACTCCACCACATAAAATGGTCCCCTCGTTGTAGTCACATTCGGTGACTTCTAAAGGATTTCGGAGGACAACGGGAAGAATCGACGGCATCAGCTTACTTGAACAACCACAACACCTCTCTCTCTCCATCACTATTCAACTAAATACCACGAACTGAACTGAACTTTACCCATCACCGTAAGACTGTATCCATTTACCCCTAGGCTTGAAGAAGATTGTTTTTTTATATTCCCACACACAGACATATATATATATATATTCATTGCTAACCTGTTTGATTTATCAGAATTTATATTACTGTATTGCGTAGTTACTAATAAATACATTAGTTAACAGCAATACCAGACTCCAAGGTGTCTTCCATTTCTGCTGGTTCTTTAACCCATCACGGGGTACGGGGTACGTGACAAAAGGTAGAGGACAAGAGCTGAGGCCAACATAGATCACCTATGATCTTGTTAGCTGGTGGGACATGCTTGAGAGGCCTGAGGCCTAATCCTGCTACTTTCTCGTATTCTTGTGGTCAGGACAGCATTGCTGATACTGATACCTCAGCCAAAATTATAAGGTAAAATGCTCTAATGCCTTTTAAGCTGATACAGCTGCCTTTCTTTTAATACACTGTATAAATATGTAAGAAATCACTGCAACAACAGGACATTTGGCTCCTCAAGCTGGCTGTAGTTGTCAGTGACAGCATGACCGGGCTTTTACCTCAGCATTACTTCAGATTCAGATTTATTATCACATGTACAGAAATTCAAAGGTTCAAAGTACATTTATCTTCGAGGTATGTATGCAGTATACAACCCTGAGATTCATCTTCCCACTGCCAGTCATAGGGCAAAGAAAACCATGGAATCCAGTCGAACAAAAACATCAAGCCTCCTCCCCCTACACACTCAAAGCACGCAAATGGCACAAGAAATGAGTGAAAAATACAGAATATAAAACACAAAATCGAAAGAGCCCAAGCATATTCAGTTCAGCTCAGTTCTAGTTCAATCTAGCGCTGTGTCATTCGTTATCTACAGCCTGCCCCAATCAAAGTTGCTCAAATTAGCAACAAAAAAAAGGAGTGACCAGAAGCCAGAAACACATCATAATATGAACTACAGAGTCCAATCCACAAACCACATCCATTAAACCTTGCCTAAGACCCAGGATTCCAGCACCATCCTCCAACGGCATCAAGCAAGAGGGAGAGAGAGACCATTCAAGCACAGGTCCTTCCTCTGGGATCAGCGAGCAAGAGGGAGAGATTGTCAGCATTGAACACCTTTTTGCCTTCCTTCAATGATTTCAATCATCTTCAGTGCTTTAATCAGCATGATCAGCGAGAAATTAAGCTGATTATGTATTCTTGAAATACAGGACTATGCAAAAGTCTCAGGCATGTATATATAGCTAGGTTATCTAAGACTTTTACACAGTACTGTAGTAATTTTATGTATGGCACCATAGTATTGCTTAAAAAAAAACAAATTTCATGACATACGTGGGTGATGATAAACCTTATTCAGGTATGGATCTCTATCATGGACTGAAAGTGGGAAGGGGAGAAGGAAAGGGGAATCATGGTTGGGAAAAGGGGAAAGAAGAGGGGAGAGAGCAGGAAGCACCAGAGAGACATTCTGAAATGATCAATAAACCAATTGTTTGGAATCAAATGACCTTGCCTGGTCAGGGTTGGGTGTGTCTGCACCCACGACACCCTCCTCCTGCTGCTGCCTCTAGTACCCCTTTCTGCCACCCCTCCCACGGCGCTCCACCTCACCATCCCCAACATCCTTTGCTCCTGCCAGATTTACAAACTCGCTCTCTGCTCCAGGTTGACAAATACAGTGTAGTGCAAAAGTCTTAAGCATCTGAGCTACATATACATATCTAAGACTTTTGCAGAGTACTGTAGCATTTCTGACGATCACCTTCTTGGTAAAAGCTGTCACTGGCCCATCATTACCCTCAATTGTATGGGAAACCAATTTACTATGACCATGTTTTTCCAGTTTCTTTTCACCCTAAGCAGTGCCGTGATTGAGTACCTCTGCTGTGCACTGATATCAGCCACTCATAATTACTTGTGCTGGGCGCTGCAAAGCATTAGGCAGGACATCTCAGGTTAATCCCACAAACTTCCGTCAGGCACGCCGGCTTTGTCTGTCAGCACTATCACCGGGACAAATCTGCTGCAATCCTTACAACATTCATTAATCCCCCCAGCACTATACATTAATCTTCGTGACAACACGGACATGTTTATAGATACTGAGGTGTCAACGTATTGAAGTACAAGTGATTCTGTTTGAGAGAGTGCTTCTCTTGATTTTTAAAATGAACCATCTTGTCAACTGCAGAAACTACAAAAGCGGCCAGAAAAAAAATTGCTTTGGATTGATCACAAGCTAAGAATGTCAGTAGTGGAAAGGGGAAGATAACCATAGATTTAAAGCAATTAAAAATATCAAGCAGCCTTTTATTTAATGGAAATACAAGCTTTCAGTGCCAGCTCTGACTCATGCATAATCTATAAGCACAGTACTGTATATAATGTCCTGCCGTGCGGAGTTCCAATAAGAAGTTAAGGATAATATTTTGGAAAATTGAATATTTATTGAAGAGTCATCCAGGGTTGGAGAAGAATCAATGACAGCTTTCTGCCTATTTACTCAGGAGAGAGCAAATTTTGGCAGGGCATGATAGTAAAGAGATCATTTAATAAGAGCGACACATTCTGAGACCCTTCATCAGGACTGGAGGGAAGGGGAAGAAACCAGAACAAGCTGGTAGATAGCTTTCCACAGATGCTGCCTGGCCTGCTGATTTCCTCCAGCATTTTGTGTGTCAAGCTGGTAGATGATAGGTGAGTCACAAACAAGAAAAAAATCCAAGGAACACACAAAATGGTGGAGGAACTCAGCAAGCCAGGCAGCATCTATGGAAAAGAGTATGGTTGACGTTTCGGGCCGAGACCCTTCATCAGGGCTGGAGAAGAAAGAGATGAAGAGTCAGGGCTAGAAGGTGATTGGCGAGACCTGGTGAGGCGGAAGGTGGGTGGGGGAGGGATGGAATAAGTTTATTTATTTACTTATTGAGCTACAGTGCAAAGTAGGCCCTTCTGAACCTTCGAGCTGCACCGCCCAGCAACCTCTGATTTAACCCTTGTCTAATCACAAGAAAATTTATAATGACCAATTAACCAACCAACCAGTACTTCTTTGGACTCTGGGAGGAAACCAGAGCATCAGGAGGAAACCCACATGGTCACGGGGAGAACATACAAACTCCTTACAGATACTGATAGGAATTGAACCTGGGTTTTTGGTATTGTAAAGCATTGTACTAACCATTCTGCTACCATGCCGTCCTGTAAAGGGCTAAAGAAGAAGGAACCTGATAGGAGAGGACAGTGGACCATAGAATCCCAATCTTGTCTGCAAAGGTCCTCCTCAGCATCTACGGAGAGGAATAAACGGTAGACATTTTGAGCTAACACCCTTCATCGTGACCCCTCGGGCTGAGATTCTTCATCAGGAGTCTGCCGGAAATGGCGACTGTTTTTATCTCTTCATGGAGGCTGCCTGACCTGCTGAGTTCCTCAGCATTTTGTGTGTGTTGCTTTGGATTTCCAGCATTTGCAGAATCTCTTGTGTCTACTGTTTAATAAGAGACTACAAACAGCAAACGGTTTTCACTGCAAAATGACTGCGATTGCTCCCGCTAAAAGTGGTGTGTATTCACCAAGACTGAGTGGCACAGAATGTGAAAATCAGTGTGGAAATTCACGGTCATGTAACTGAACAGTGATCACTGGGGATGTGAGCGACAAAGTGAGGAGATGCCTCTCAGCACCAGAGAGCTAGGTTCAATTGTGACCTCAGGCACGACCTGTGTGGGGTTTTTTGTACTCCCTGTGACCGCGTGGGTTTCCTCCTGTGCTTTCCATCTCAAAGATGTGCAGATTGGTAGATCAATTGTCCACTATATAAGTCGACCCCAGCACATAGGTTAACAGGTAGAACCTGGGAAGAGGTGGAGAAAGTTAATGTGGGAGAAAGAAGCATCCTGCAGCACAGAAACAGGCTCTTTGTCCCTTCTAGTCCACGACAAACTGTTACTTTGCCTTGTCCATTGACCTGTGCGACAATAATTGCCCTCCATACTCGTCCCATCCATGTTGTTATCCAAACTTCCCTTAAATGTTGAAATGGAACCTACATCTACCACTTCCACTAGCAGCTCGTTCCATTCTTGCACCACCTTCTGAGCAAAGAAGTTGCCCTTCAGGTTACCCTTAAATATTTCACCTTCAATCTTTAACTGATGACCCCTAGTTCTAGTCTCACCCAATCTCAGTAGAAAAAGCCTTCTTGTATTTATCCTATCTAAACCCTTCATAATTTTGTATACCTCTATCAAATCTCCCCTCATTCTCCTACACTGCAGGAAATACATTCTTAACCTATTTAATCTTTCCCTATAAACTCAGGTCAAGTCCTGACAACATCTTTGTAAATTTTGTTCTGTACTCCTTCAATTTTATTGATTTCTTTCCTGTAGTTAGGTGACCAGACCTACACACAATGTTCCAAATTAGGCGTCATCAACATCTTACGACAACTTCAACATAACACTGCAACTTCTGAACTCAGTGCTCTGATTTACGAAGGCCAATGCTTTCAAAAACTTTCTTTATGACCCTCTCTATCTGTAATGCCACTTTTAAGGAATTGTGGGTCTGTAACTACTATTTGAGCAAATAGATTTTTAGATTTAGATTTAGATTCAACTTTATTGTCATTGTGCCGAGTACAAATACAAAGCCAATGAAATGCATTTAGCTCTGACCAGAAATGCAGAGAATAGTGTTACTTACAAAATAACTGCGAATAAAAAAAGTGCTACAGCATGCAAATATAAAAGGACTGAGACAGTACAATACGGATGCAATACTGCTTAGTGCTGTGCTGAGAGGTTCAGCAGGGTCACAGCCTCAGAGAAGAAGCTCTTCCTGTGCCTGCTGGTGCGGGAGCGGAGGCTCCTGTAGCGCCTACCGGATGGGAGGAGAGTAAAACGTCCATGGTTAGGGTGTGACGCATCCCTGATAATGCTTTTCGCCCTGCCCAGGCAGTGTTTATGGTAGATGTTCTCAATGGTGGGCAATTGGGTGCTGATAATCCGCTGGGCAGTTTTCACCACACGCTGGAGTGCTTTGGATTCCTCCAAAGCACATGTTGGAGTGCTCTGGAGTGAATAGGATTCCTCATTTGCTTTCTGTATGTTTTACCCAAAATATTCAATCTTTGCTGCCCGTCTGCCTATAGGAACAGTTTCCTTCTACCACTCCTATCTGCAGACACAGTCTATTTCACCTCTATCAGAGCTGCTCTCGACTTCCTTGCCTTATAGATAAAATCTTTCATCCCTCAGACTTCTGAGATTCAGATTCACTTATCACATGGGCATTACAAGTACAGTGAAATGCATCATTGCGCTAACAACCAACACATCCAACTATGTGTTGAAGGCAGCCTGCAAGTGCCACCAGACATTCCAACGCCAACACAGCACGTCCACAATGTTCCACAGAACAACACAAGCAGCAACAAGACAAAACAACAACAGCATAACAAGTCCTTTTCCCAGCCCTCCCACCCACCCACCCACTGAATCACACTCCAACCCCGGAACCGATTGCCTCTGTGGCTCCAGTCCTTGCCCCCAGAACTTCAGACTCGCAGACATTAGGTCTCCAACTTTGGACTTCACCCCAAGATGCCAATCATGGTTTGACCTTCAAGCCTTGTCTTGTGGACTCGCACGGACATCCTCCTTTGGATCTTCACATCCTTTCTGAAGCTAGGTGCTCAGATTTGGACACACTAATCGAGCTGTGAACTCCGCCATGAAGGGTCCCAAGACCCTTCAATTTTCCATGTATTCATGCGCATATCTAAATAAGAATCAAGCTGTGGCCTAGCCAGCGTTAATTCAACATAACGTTTGCTTTTAGGCCGCAAGCCTCAATTTACCAATCCTCCACAAACCTCTCAATATGCACTGTTTCTTCCAAGATTTATGCACCTACACACACAGTGGTAACTTTATTAGGTCCATCCATATATCTGCTTGTTAATGCAAATACCTAATCAGCCAATCATGTAGCGCCAACTCAATGCATAAAAGTATGCAGAGATGGTCAAGAGGTTCAATTGTTGTTCAAACCAAGCAACTCTTCACCATTTACACCTCGGACTTCAACTACTGCACAGAGTCTTGTCATCTTCAGAAGTTTTCTGATGACTCTGCCATAGTTGGATGCATCAGCAAGGGAGATGAGGCTGAGTACAGGGCTACGGTAGGAAACTTTGTCACATAGTGTGAGCAGAATTATCTGCAGCTTAATGTGAAAAAGACTAAGGAGCTGGTGGTACACCTGAGGAGAGCTAAGGTACCGGTGACCCCTGTTTCCATCCAGGGGGTCAGTGTGGACATGGCGGTGGATTACAAATACCTGGCGATACGAATTGACAATAAATTGGACTAGTCAAAGAACACTGAAGCTATCTACAAGAAGGGTCAGAGCCGTCTCTATTTCCTGAGGAGACTGAGGTCCTTTAACATCTGCTGGACAATGCTGAGGATGTTCTATGAGTCTGTGGTGGCCAGTGCTATCAAGTTTGCTGTTGTGTGCTGGGGTAGCAGGCTGAGGGTAGCAGACACCAACAGAATCAACAAACTCATTCGTAAGATCAGTGATGTTGTGGGGATGGAACTGGACTCTCTGATGGTGGTGTCTGAAAAGAGGATGCTGTCCAAGTTTCATGCTATCTTGGACAATGTCTCCCATCCACTACATAATGTACTGGGTGGGCACAGGAGTACATTCAGCCAGAGACTCATTCCACCGAGATGCAACACAGAGCGTCATAGGAAGTCATTCCTGCCTGTGGCCATCAAACTTTACAATTCCTCCCTTGGAGGGTCAGACACCCTGAGCCAATAGGCTGGTCCTGGACTTATTTCCTGGCACAATTTATATATTGCTATTTAACTATTTATGGTTTTATTACTATTTATTATTTATGGTGCAACTGTAACGAAAATCAATTTCCCCCGGGATCAATAAAGTATGACTATGACTAAAATGAGGAGGAAATATGACCTAAGTGACTTTGACCATGAAATGATTGTTGTTGCCCAATAGGGTGATTTGAGTATCTCAGAAACTGCTTGATCTTCTGGGATCTCATGAACAACAATCTCTAGAGTTTCCAAAGAATGGCAGTTCTGTGGTTAAGAATGCCTTGTTAATGAGAGAGGTCAGAGAAGAATGGCCTGACTGGTTCAAGCTGACAGCAGGGCACAGTAACTCCAATAACCATATGTTACAACAGTGGTGTGCAGAAGAGTATCTCTGAGCACTTAATTACTTACTACCCATTACACTGCTGCTGTTTAAGGCAGCAATGAAAGTCCCCCATCTCTGGCAGTGTTCATCATGTCAGTAATTTTCTCTTAGCTTTCACTGCTGTCAGTCATGCAAGTCCCAGATGGAGTTTCAGGAGTACCATCACACTCAGATGTAGAAGGTATCTTCATTGCTGTTTCCATAACAATTTTGTTTTATCAGCCAGTGTTGTTAGCCCTGAGCTGAACCCCCAAACCTCAAGGACAGGTGGACTACTCTTAGTCTGGCCTCTGCCCTTTGGTGTGTTTGGCATGAGTGACCCTACCAAGAGCCAAAGCATAAAGCCCTGACTCCAGCCAATATAGCTCTTTGGGTCATTGAGGCACACAAGCCTCCAAACCAAATGAAAAGGCTGTGGTTCTCTTGGAGGATCTCTGAACACACAACACATTATACCTTGAAGTGGATGGGCTACAGCAGAGAGGACCATGAACATACTCGGTGGCCACTTTATTAGGTACAGGAGGTACCCAATAAAGTGAACACTTAGTGTTGGTCTCTCTGTCCCTGCACACCCTATGGAATAGTGCCTGAAAATGAAATTTTTTGACTTTGAGGGCGGACAGGATGGGCATAATTGATTTTACCCTCCACAGAAGACACAAGGGAATGGATATTTGGGTATCTACCTTTCTGGATCTTACCATGGATCAGGACAATTCAAGGGAAAAAAACGATCAAATAACACAGATTACTCAGTTTGCTTTCAGAATCATTAATTTTTTGAGTGAATAATTAAAAGTTATGCCAGACTAAAGGCCTGGATAATCTTAGAAGCAAAAATAGTAAGTGCTTGGTTGTAATTCTTCATCTGTAGTCAGATCACAATTGTTAATTAAATGAATCTAATTTACTGCATGGTTTCACACACTGGTAGAACAATGAGAGCTGGCCTATGTGTTAACGCTTAGGTTAGTGCGAATGTCAAATACTTAAAAATTATTACATGGCAATAGTAAATATGCATAAAGCTGTGTCATATTTTACAAATATCACATTTATTCTTATTTATGTCTGGCTGTACAAATCTGTTGGGGGATGGGACAGGCTGAGTGCGGATTTGTTTTATAGGCTCTTCAGGTTTTCCCATAACACGCAGAAAACTCCAGCTTTACCTTTCAGTCCACACATATCATTCCCATTTTCGGTCAGGAAGTACAAAAGCCCGATGTCCAAGTTCAAGAACAGCTACTGCCCTTCAACCATTCAAGTTCCTGAGCCAACCTGGCACAACCCTTATCACTACCTCAGTTTAGCAACACTATGAGTACTTTACGGTGACGGCGTGGAGGTACCTCTCAACCAAAGAAGGTGTAATGTGCTCCTTCCCACCAATAACATAGAGGTCACCCTTGGGTAAGGTGTAACACCTGCTTAGCTCCCCCCTCCCCCGCTCAGGATCACATGAAGCCAAGGAGCAGGGGGTGGATGGTCGTATGAGCAGTTGGTACCTATCATAACTCCTGGTTATGCGAGCTCTCAGGCCAGGCAGACAATCTCTGCAGAGTATTGATAATGGCTGGGGAACACTTGTCTTGTAAAGACACTGCCCAGAGAAGGAATTACAAACCATCTCTGTAGAAAAATTTGCCATAGTCATGGAAGGCCACGATCGCCCACGTCCTACAACACAGCACATAATGAACGAACAATGACCACTTTGATCACTTTACACTTCAAAGGATGTTGTTGTTGATTACTGACTTGTTTGGCTCAGCACAACACTGTAGGCTGAAGGGCCGATTCCTGTGCTGTACTGTTCTATGTTCTTCATTCTATATTCTATTACAAATGCAACTCAGTGTTTGTAAAGAACAACTACTTCTCTTCAACCATTCACTTCTCAAAGCAAACAGCAAAATCCTGATCACTAGTTTAGCAATGCACAATGACCACTTTGCACTAAAACAGAATGTTTTTTGCATTATAATTGTGTTCCTTTTTATAAAAGTTGTGTACCATTTATGCTTCTCTTGTGAAAGTTGCTTACCTGATGCTCTGTGCCTGTGATGCTGCTGCAAGTAAGTTTTTCATTGCACCTGTGCATACATGGATTTGTGCAGTTGACGATAAACTCGATTTTGACTTTGCTAATACAGGGCTTCTCTCATGTACTTGATATTTATTGTTTATTTATTACTATTTCTTCTTTTTGTATTTGCAAAGTTTGTGGCCTTCTACACACTGTTTGAACACCCAAGTTGGTGCAGTCTTTCATTGATTCTGTTATGGTTATTATTCCATAGATTTATTGAGTATGCCCATAAGAAAATGAATCTCAGGGTTGTATATGGTGACATATACATACTCTGATCATAAAATTTACATAAAACTTTGTACTATGAACTTTGAACATTCTGACATGGGAAAAGATTAGAAAGGTAAGGGCAAACGGGACAATATAGGTGGAATAGATCTTAGCTGGAATTTATGTTTCTGTGCTGTATTAGTCGATGACTCTATGATGCACCGTCTCAGAGACATCAACAGTTGAAGGGCAACATTACAAGTCTCTAAGTTTGCATCCTAAACTAGGTTAACCTTCAACCCAAAAGAAGTGCCCCAGTCTCTGAAATGTTGTTTTTGAGATGAGACTTTAAATGGAAGTCAAGGATAACCTGTGGAATTTTAGTAGTGTCCTGGCCATTATTCGATCTCTGAAAAAAAAACATTTTCGAAAGAGACCATTTATCTTATTGCTGCCCTGGGAGCAAGCTTACTTTGTGGATGTTAGTTGTGGCTTAGGGTAGAACTTGTCTGCCTGTCAAGCCTGTTTGATGGGCCATAAGCTGATTGGACCTTGAGTGATGGTGTAGTTGTAAGGTTAAAGGATACTAACAAAGACAGCAGTGTTAGTAAGTGGACCCTGGTCTAAATTGTGAAACATATTATGTTGTTGTCATCACTTTCCCCAAGGCAAAACATTGCTGTATCTGTGTTGGTGCAGACATTTTTACCTGAGCTTAGTACATCAATCATCCACACTCAAGAATGACAAAGAAAGTTCACTACCTTTAATGATTAAAGGTTATCTTAAACACCCAATAGGTGTTAGGGCAGCATAAAGCTTAGTGCAATGCTGTTGGGGTTCAATCACTGCCACTGTCTCTAAGGAGTGTGTAAATTCTCCCTATAATTGCATGAGTGAAATATAGCACGTCCCCTTTGACCCTCACTCATTTTTACCCATATTGTGAGCTCAGTCAGCTCCATCATGGGCACTAGCCTCCATAGTATCCAGGACATCTTCAAAGAGTGATGCCTCAAAAAGGCGGCATCCATCATTAAGGACCCCCATCACCCAGGGCATGCCTCCTTCTTATTGCTACCATCAGGGAGGAGGTACGGGAGCCTGAAGGCACACACTCAATGATTCAGGAACAGCTTCTTCCCTTCAGCCATCTGATTTCTGAATGGACATTGAAACCATAAACACTACTTCACTACTTTTTTTTCCACTACTTGTTTAACTATTTAATATATACAGTATTCTTATTGTAATTCACGTTTTTCCTTCTATGTATTGCATTGTACTGCTGCCACAAAAACAATGAATTTCATGACATGTCGGTAATATTAAACCTGATTCTGAAGCATCCTATCTGAATGCATACCAGCTTGGTGTGGCAACTGCCCTGCCCATGACTCCAAGAAAATGCAGAGAGATGTGGACACACCATATCACATACACGGTAGCCTAGCAGCTATCATAATGCTTTATAGCACCAGAGACCCAGGTTCAAATCCTGCCAATGTCTATAAGGAGTCTGTACGTTCTCCCTGTGGCTGTTCCGGTTTCCTTCACATTCCAAAGACGTATGGGTTGGGTTTAGTGTGTTGTGGCATGCTATGTGGGCGCCTGAAGCATGGCAACACTTGCAGCCTATCCCCAGCAGATATTCTGATTGAGATGGTTGTTGACACAAAAGATGTCTTTCATTGCATGTTCCAATGCACATGTGACAAATAAAACTAACCTTTATCTGTAGACCAACTTATCCAGGGCTTTTGAAATGTAGTCACTGTTATAATGTAGGAAGCAACTTGCACTAATAAATCACCAGATCATCCAGTTTAGGTATTGGCTTAAAGAACAAGAAAAATTCCCTTACTCCTAGGACTCTCCTCTTTGGAGTGAAGGAGAATGAGAGGTGACTTGATAGAGGTGTACAAGATGATAAGAGCCATAGATAAAGTGGACAGCCAGAGATCTTTCTCCTGAGCAGAAATGGTTAATATAAGGGGGCATAACTTTGAGAGATGAAAGTAAAAGGGAGAAATTTGTGGTAGGTTTTTCATATAGTAAGAGATGAGTGAGTGGAACATGCTGCCAAGGGTGATGGTAGAGGCAGATACTTCAGGAAAATTTAAGAGACTCTTAAATAGGCACTTAAATATGGATGAAAGAAAAATAGGGGGCTATGTGAGAGAAAAGGATTAGGCTAATCCTGGACACAAGAGATTCTGCAGATGCTGAAAAAGCTGAGGTCACTCTCCAGTAGCCGCCAACCTGATGGCATGAACATCAATTTTTCCAATTTCCGGTAATTCACTTCGACTCCCCCCCACCCCCTCTTCAGTTCCCTATTCTGGCCTCTTACTTATTCTCCTCACCTGTCTATCACCTCCCCCTGGTTCCCCCCTTCCTTCTCTTTCTCCCATGGTCATTCCTTCTTTGCCAGCCATTTACCTTTTCCACCTATCACCTCCGAGCTTCTTACTTCATCCACCCTCCCTCACCTAACTGTCTTTACCTATCACTTGCTAACTTGTCCTCCATCCCCACCCCCCACCTTCTGACTCTGGCATTTTTCTCCTTCTTTTCCAGTCCTTTCCTGATGAAAGGTCTCTACGTGAAACATCAACTGTTTCTTCATTTCCATAGAATCTGCCTGATCTGTTGAGTTATTCCAGCATTTTCTGCAGATTGATCTTGGAGTAGGTTGAAAGATCAGCACAACATCACGAGCCGAGTGGCCTGGACGGTGCTGCGTTCTATGTTCCTCTGATTTGTGCCATGTGATTTCCTGCATCCAGCTGGAAGGACAGACATCTAGTTTAATGCCTCAGCTGTCACATAAGCACCATTACAAAGATGACACAATCGCACATCTACTTTCTTAGAAGTTTGCACAGATTCAGCATGTCATCTAAAATTCTGACAAACTTCCACATATGCACGGTGGAGAGTATTCTGATGGATGCATCATGGCTTGGTATGGAAACACCAATGCCCTTGAATGGAAAAGTCTACAAAAGGTCATGAATGCAACACACATGGACAAGGTGGGGGCACATTACCGGAAGTTTGAGAAATTAATGTTCATGCCATCAGGTTGGAAGCTATCCAGTCGAAATATAAGGTGTTATTCCTCCCACCTAAGTGTGGCCTCATCTTGACAGTAGAGGAGGCCATGATGGGAATGGGAATGGGAAGTGGAGTTAAAATGGGTGGCACTGGGAGATCCCACTTCTTCTGGGGGACGGAGAGTAGGTGCTCGATGAAGCAGTCTCTCAATCTACGTCAGGCGTCACTGATGTACACCGCCACCAACCTCATAGTTCCTGCACCCCGCACCTACCCAAGATCCATAAACCTGCTTGTCCAGGTAGACCCATTGTTTCATCTTGTTCCTACCCCACTGAACTCATATCTGCATACCTCAACTCTGTTTTATCCCCACTACTTCAGTCCCTTCCTACCTAACTCCATGACACTTCACATGCTCTGGATACTTTCAATGATTTCAAGTTCCCTAGCCCCCCTTATCTTATTTTCACTATGGATGTCCAGTCCCTATACACCTCCATCCCCCACCAGGAAGACCTCAAAGCTCTGTATCTTTCTGGACACCAGACCCAACCAGTTCCCCTCCACCACCACTCTCCTCCATCTGGTGGAACTTGTCCTCACTCTCAATAATTTCTCCTTCCACTTCCTTCAAACAAAAGGTGTAGCCACACTCTGTTCCAAGCCTACACTGGCATTCATCCCTCCTTTTCCTACGCTACACTGACGACGACTTTGGTGTTACTTCCTCATCGACATCATCAACTTTGCCTCCAATTTCCACCCTGCCCTCAAATTTACCTGGTCCATTTCTGACAACTCCCTCCTCTTTCTCAATCTCTCTGTCTCTGGAGATAGCTTATCTATTGATGTCTATTATAAACCCACAGACCCTCACAGCTACCTGGTCTATACCTCTTCCCACCCTATTACTTGTAAAAACACCATCCCCTTCTCTCAATGCCTCTGTCTCCACCACATCTGCTCTCAGGATGCGGCTTTTCATTCCAGTACAAAGATGTCCTCCTTTTTCAAGGAAAGGGGCTTCCCTTCCTCCACCATCAACACTGCCCTCAACCGCATCTCTTCAATTTTATGCACATCTGCTCTTACCCCATCCTCCAACCACCCTACCAGGGATAGGGTTCCTCTTGTCCTCACCTACTACCCCACTAAGCCTCCGGGTCCAGCACATAATTCTCTGGAACATCCGCCATCTCCAACAAGATCTCACCACCAAACACATCTTTCCTTCCCCCCAACTTTCTGCTTTCCGCAAGGATCTCTCCCTACACAACTTCCTTGTCCATTCGTCCCTCCCCAATGATCTCCCTCCTGTCAAGTGGAACAAGTGCCACACCTGCTCCTACACCTCCTCCCTCACTATCACTCAGGGCCTCAAACAGCCCTTCCAGATGAGGTGACACTTCACCTGTGAGTTTGTTGGGGTCATATACTGTGTCCAGTGCTCCCGGTGTGGCCTCCTGTAGATTGGGAGACTGCTTCACCAAGCACCTATATCCCATCCGCCACAAGAGGTGGGATCTCCCAGCAGCCACCCATTTTAACTCCACTTCCCATTCCAATTCCGATATGTCAATCCATGGCCTCCTCTACTGTAGAGATGAGGCCACACTCAGGTTGGAGGAACAACACCTTATATACTGTCTGGGTAGCCACCAACCTGATGGCACGAACATCATTTTCTCGAACCAGTAATGCCCTTCTCCTCTGTCACCGTTCCCCATCGTCTTTTCTTTCTCTCACCTTATCTCCTTGCCCGCCCATCACCTCCCTCTGGTGCTCCTCTCCCCTTTTCGTTCTTCCATGGCCTTCTGTCTTCTCCTATTAGATTCCCTCTTCTCCAGCCCTACATCGCTTTCACCAATCAAATTCTCATTTCTGTACTTCATCTCTCGCCCTCCTGGTTTCACCTGTCAGCTTGTATTTCTCTCTCCCCTCCCCCTACCTTTTACATCTTTCCTCATCTTTTTTTTCTCCAGTCCTGCCAAAGGGTCTCAGCCCGAAATGTCACAGTACTTTCTTCCATAGATGCTACCTGGCCTGCTGAGTTCTTCCAACATTTTCTCGGTGTTCCTTAGATTTCCAGTATCTGCAGATTTTCTCTTCTTTCTGAAAAGTAATGGATACAGCCCAGTCCATCACAGGAAAAGCCCTCCCCACCACTGCCTGCTACTAAAAGAAAGCAGCATCCATTATCAAGGACTCCCACCATCCAGACTATGCTCTCTTCTCGCTGTTACCCTCAGAAAGCAGGCACAGCAGCATTAGGTCCCACCCGGTTCAGCAGCAGTTATCACCCTACAACCTAAGGCTCCTGAACCAGTGGGGATAACCTCACTCAACCTCAACTCTGAACTTATTCCGCAATCTAGGGACTAACTCTTTACAACTCATGTCCTCAGTATTATTTATTTATGCATTTACTATTATTGTTATTATTTTTGCATTTGCACAATTTCTCTTCTTTTGCACATTGGTTGTGTGTAGTTTTTCATTGATTCTATTGTATTTCTTTGTTCTACTGCAAATGCCTGCAAGAAAATGAAATTCAGGGTTGTGTATGGTGACATACAAAGTACTTTGATAATAAATTTACTTTGAACTTTGAAAGAGAGTGCTACAGCCAGCCCAGAGGTGAGATTTACACAACGATGCAGAGGTGAAGATGCTACCAGTCCACTGTCATTGTAACTCGTGTAAGACTAAACATTTCTTACTGAGCCACGTCAAGAACTGAAACATTTTAATGCATTCTTCATTATATACAGTAAATAATTTTCAGTTGTTGCAGTAAAGACACAGTCACTCAAACACTCATTTCACACCTTGTGACCCCATGGCTTAAGTTCCAGCATAGGGTGACATTTAAACTGACTGAAGTGTATTAGGTGCATCAGTAAATACTGGTGACATTTTTGCCCTTTCTATCAGCAGGCAGTCAGGCTCTGCATACAGTGAACTTGCAGCAGTTCTAATTTAAGTTTATACCAAACAGCAGGTTAATTTCAGTGCCCCTATTTAATGAAATTGATTTAATTAAGCTCAATTTTATTTAAATTAATTTAAGCAAATTAATTCATTCAAATAGCCTCAAGCCTCTCTCTCTATGTCACATTTTTGTCTCTATTTTCTCAACACCATTATAAGCAACATTCCTTTGGATGTCTTTCCAAAGTTCTGTTCACCATACATAAAATGCTGGAGGAACTCAGCAGATAAGGCAGTATCTATGGCGGGGAATAAAGAGTCAACCTCTTGGGCCAAGCCCCTTCATCAAGACTTTTTTCCTATTGTCTAACTTATTGTGTTGAAATCAGAAACAACATCTTATTTCCTGCTTATACACTTGTTTCCCAAAATACTAAAGCTTGCATTTATTATTCAGGGATACAGCACGGAACAGGCTCTCCCAGCCCAACGAACCACACTGGCCAGCAACCCACCTATTTAACCCTAGCCTAATCACAGGACAATTAACCTACTAACTGGTATGTATTTGAACTGTGGGAGGAAACCCACACAGCTCACGGGGAGAACGTACAAACTCCTTACAGACAGTGTTGGAATTGAATTCCGAACTCCAACGCTCTGAGCTGTAATAGGGTTCCGCAAACCATTACGCTGTCGTGGCACCCATAATTACCTAAGTACTACCCTAATCCAACAATCGAAAAGCCAAACTAGGTCCACAGTATCCAAATCAAATCAGTATTCATTTAATTTCCACTCTGATTAATAAATCCTCCTCTCATCCACTACTTCTCTCATCCACCACATTGGAGACCCACCAATAAGCAACAGCCTCTGTTCTATGGAGACACAAGAGATGCTACAATCTGGAGCAGCAAACAATCTGCTGGAAAAATTCAGTGTGTCCAGCAGGATCTGTAGTGAGAGAGGAACTGTCGACATTTCAGGTCGAAACCCTGCAGCAGAAAATACTTGACCTTGGTGCAGGAAGGGTAAGATGAAGGAACACATACCAATCCTCATAGAGGGATCAGAAGTGGAGAGAGTGAGCAGTTTCAATTCCTAGGTGGTGTCAAGATCTCTGAGGATCTAACCTGGTCCCAACATATCGATGTAGTTATCAAGAAGGCAAGATAGCAGCTATACTTCATTAGGAGTTTGAACAGATTTGGCATGGAGAACGTCCTGACAGGCTGCATCATTGTCTGGTATGGAGGGGCTACTACACAGGACCGAAAGAAACTGCAGAAGGTTGTAAATCTAGTCAGCTTCATCTTGGGCACTAGTCTACAAAGTACGCAGGACATCTTCAGGGAGCAGTGTCTCAGGAAGTCAGCGTCCATTATTAAGTACCTCCAGCACACAGGGCATGCCTTTTTCTCACTGTTACCATCAGGTAGGAGGTACAGAAGCCTGAAGGAACACACTCAATGATTCAGGAACAGCTTCTTCCCCTCTGCCATCCGATTCCTAAATGGACATTGAATCTTTGGACACTACCCCAATTTTTTTTAATATACAGTATTTCTGTTTTTGCACGTATGTTAAAATCTATTCAATATACATATACTGTAATTGATTTACCTGTTTGTATATTTTTTTCTCTGCTAGATTATGTATTGCATTGAACTGCTGCTGCTAAGTTAACAAATTTCACGTCACATGCCGGTGATAATAAACCTGATTCTGATTCTGATATTGAAGTGAAGTGAGTCCCCTTGGAGGTCGAATTTGAAGGCAGAGTACAGAGTTAATGGTAAAATTCTTAGCAGTGTGGAGGACAGGAAGGATCTTGGGGTCCATGTCCATAGACCTTCAAAGGTGCCATGCAATTTGACAGGGTGGTTAAGGAGGTGTATGATGTGTTGGCCTTCATTGGTCGGAAGATTAAGTTCAAGAGCCATGAGGTAATGTTGCAGCTCTGTAAACCCTGGTTAGACCACACTTGAAGTATGGTGTTCAGTCTGGTCACCTCATCGTAGGAAGGATGTGGAAGCTTTAGAAAGGGAGCAGAGGAGATTTACCAGGATGCTGCTTATATTGGAGAGTATGTCTTATGAAGACAGGTTGAACGAGCTAAGGCATTTCTCTTTGGAGTGAAGGAGAATGAGAGGCAAATTCATAGAGATGTACAAGATGATAAGAGGCAAAAATGGCTAATACAAGGGAGCATAATTTTAAAGTGACTGGAGGAACATATGGGGGGAATGTCGAAGGTGAGCTTTTTCCTGACTGGTGGCTGTATGGGACACCTTGACATGGTGGTAGTTGAGGAAGATACATTAGGGACATTTAAAAAAGTCTTAGGATAAGCGCATGGATGATAGAAAAATGGACTATGTAGGACAGAAGTATGAGATTGATCTCAGAGTAGGTTAAAAGGTTGACACAACATTGTGGGCCCATGGACCTGTACTGTGCTGTAATGTTCTATGGTCTATAATTGAAAATCTTACAGTCAGTGTCCTCAATAGTGAAAGAAATGCTTTGCAGGTTGGGATATGTACCAGTCATCAATGACAGCAACATCAGAACAATTCCGAACCTCAGGTTGGACTGTAAGCTTGCATGTTAAGTACACTGAAGGCAATTGTACTGCTGTGTATCAGGCTTGCCAAGTCGCTAATGGAACTACAATAACCTCACTCTAGAAGCATGTAGCTGACCTGATAGAGATAATACAGAGAGCTGCTATAATAAGAGGTGAATAAACCATTCGATATAACATAAAAGGATAACTTAATGAAATTGGAACCTCTCTCATAGGAGAGGGGATGAAGAAGAGATATTTAATTGAAGGTACATTTAACTTTAACATATTTGTCAAATTTAATCATTAACAGACTCAAAGAACTTGCTGTATAACCTTGCCTGTTAAATTACAGAATCTGAAATTTAAAATGAAAGTGCTGGAAATATTCGGCAGGTCAGGCAGCATCTGCAGAGAGAAAAGTGATTAACATTTCCGGTTTCTGACCTATCATCACAGGTTGCTAACCTGTGTTTCACACTATTCAAATTCCTTAAATTCCTGGGTGTTACTATCTCATAGGACCTGTCCTGGACCCATCATATAAATGTAATTACATAGAAAGCACAACAGTGCTTCTACTTCCTTAGGAGTCTGCAAAGATTCAGCATGACATCAAAAACCTTGGCAAACTCCTATAAATGTGTGGTGGAAAGTGTATTGACAGGCTGCATCACAGCCTGCTATGGGAACACCAATGCCTTTGAATGAAAAATCCTACAAAAGGTAATGGATCTGGCCCAGATTTCAACAAAACACTCCCACCATTGAGCATTTCTACATGAAACACAGCTGTAGGAAAGGAGCATCCATCATCAAAGATCCTCACCACACAGGCCATGCTCTTTTCTCACTGCTGCCATCAGATAGAAGGTACAAGAGCCTCAGGACTAGGTTCGAGAACAGTTACTACCACTCAACCATCAGGATCTTGAATAAAAGGGGATAACTACACTCAACTTCACTTGCCCCATCACTTTAGTGACTCTTTCTCTTGTTATTGCATGCTCTCATTATTTATTGTTATTTATTTATATTTGCATTTGCAGTTTGTTGTCTTCTGCACTCCACTTGATTTTTCATTGATCCTGTTATAGTTATTGTATAGATTTGCTGCGTATGCCCTCAGCAAAAAAGAACCTCAGGATTGTATGTGGTGACATATATGTATCCTGTTAATAGAATTTACTGTGAACTTTGAACTATTTTGTGTTTGTAATGCAAAATCTAACCACCTTACACTTGAAATAATTCCTTCTCAATTCTATTTCAATCGTTTCTTTCAGAATTCGAATCACAATCAGAGAACAAAATAGTGAGGTAGTGTTCACAGGTTCATGGACCGTTCAGAAATCTGATGGCAGAGCAGAAGCAGCTGTTCCTAAAACATTGAGTATGTGTCTTCAGGCTCCCGTACCTCCTCTCTGATAGCAGCAATGTCCTGGGTGTGGGTGTCCTAAATGATGGATGTTGACTTTTTGAGGCATCGCTTTTTGAAGATTTCCTTAATGGTAGACAGGGTAGTGCCCATGATAAAAATGACTGAGCTTACAACTTTCTGTAGCTTTTTCCAATCCTGCATAGTGTAGTACTAGATGGTGAAGCAACTAATTAGAATGCTCTCCACAGTACATCTATAGAAATTTACTTGAGTCTTTGGTGACAAACCAAATCTCCTCAGACTCCAAATGAAAAATACCCATTGGCATGCCTTCTTTGTAATTGCATCAATATGTTGGGCCCAGGATAAACCTTTGGAGATGTTGACCTTCCCCCCACCCCCACCCCCCGGAACTTGAAACTGTTCACCCTTTCCACTGATGCCCCTCCCCCCAATGCCCAATGAGGACTGTTGTGTGTTCTCTTGAATTCCCCTTGCTGAAGTCCACAAGCAACTAATTCCTTGGTCTTACTGATACTGAGTGCAACACCGCACAACCAGAGAATCTATCTCACTCTTGTACACCTCCTCATCACCATTTTCCCCTTGTGCCCACCATTCAATATCAAATGATGAAGGGTCTCAGCCTGAAATAACAACCATAGATGCTGCCTTCACCTAAGCTCCTCCAGCCCATTGTATCTGTCACTCTAGACTTTCAGCATCTGCAATACCTCTTGTGTCTATTCAACATCAAATTTTCTCTTGAACTTGATCGGCAGAGTATTTCCTGGGCATTGCAAAGTCCCATGCTCCCCACTTGTCCAACACCACTCTTACCTTAAGTGGTTCCCTGGCATGAAACGCTTGAACAAAATGGGCCCTGACCCAATCAGCAACCCTACCAATCGTAAATCCCACAAACACCCCGTGGCAGTCAATTAAGCTACTCCGTGAAGTTAAAAAAGGTGTCAAGGCTGCCTATCAACTAGAGTGTGTCTGACATTACACAAATATTCAAATAAATTTACATTAACAGCATGGAAAAGATACTTGGACAGGAAAGGTTTAGAGGGATATGGGCCAAACACAAGCAGGTGGGACTAGCTTAGTTGGGTGTCTTGGTCTGCGTGGACCTGTTGGGCCAAAGGGCCTATTTCTGAGCTGTATGAGTCTATGACTCAAAAACTTCAATTCAAAAATGACTAAACATATCATTCACTTTTTATATTATCAAAACGAAGAACAGGAAAGCACCTGAAAACTACTAAATATATGTAAATCAATTCAATTAAAATAAAAAATTGTAAGTGACATGAAATTGATCTTTCTTTCTTTATTAGTTTTGAGATATTGCATGGTCACAGGCCCTTCCATCCCAATGAGCCCACGCCATTCAATTATACCCAATTAACCTATTTATCCATAAATCTTTGAAATGTGGGAGGAAACCCATGAAGTGACAGGGAGAACATACAAATACTTTTCAGACAGACAGCAGTAGAAGGAGAAACCAGATTGCTGGCACTGTAATAGTGATACACTGCTCTGCTACCACATTGCCCACTTGTACCTACTTGTTGCCTCACTTCTAGTGGAGTGAATGGTTTTAGAGCTTCACTGAGTGTTCCATTATCCAGATTGTCGCTCTTCACAGATCATTTACCTCACCTAGTAGCAAAGGTTACACCAATCTGTAGGTCTACCCTACCACAATTTGATTCGTCTGCATGCTGCATGTCAAGTCCATTCCAGATAAAGCCCTCACCAACATTAAGCACATTTACAAGGAGCGCTGTCTCAGTAAAGTATCATCTAGCATCAAGGACCCCCACCATCCACGCTCTTCTCACAGCTGCCATCAGGAAGGAGATTCAAGAGCCTCAGGACCCACACCACCAGGTTCAGGAACAGTTATTATCAAACCTCCTCACAATACCCCAAGTGAGGCCTCACCAGTGCTTTATAAAGTTTCAACTTTACATCCTTGCTTTTAAATTCTAGTCCTCTTGAAATGACGTTAACATTGCATTTGCCTTTCTCACCACAGACTCAATCTACAAATTAACCTTTAGGGAACCATGCACAAGGACTGTCAAGTCCCTTTGTACCTCAGTTTTTTGTATTTTCTCTCCATTGAGAAAGTAGTCAACTTCTTCATTTCTTCTGCCAAAGTACATGACTGTAGAGTTTCTGACACTGTATCCCATCTGCCACTTCTTTGCCCATTCTCCTAATCTGTCTAAATCCTTCTGTAGCCTCTCTACTTCTTCAAAATCAGCTGCCCCTCCACCTATCTTCATATCGTCTGCAAACTTTGGAACAAAGCCATCACTCCCATCATCCAAATCATACAACATAAAAGGAATTGGCCCTAACACAGACCTCTGTGGAAAACAACCAGTTACCAGCATCCAACTAGAAAAGGCAGCAACCAACCCTTTATTCCCATTCCTTGCCTCCTGCCAGTTAGCCACTGCTTTATCCATGCTAGAATCTTTCCTGTAATAACATGGGCTCATAGCTTGTTAAACAGCCTCATGTGTGGCACCTTGTCAAAGGCCTTCTGAAAATCCAGGTACACAACATCAACCGATTCTATCCTGCTTGTTATTTCTTCAAAGAATTCCGACAGATTTGACAGGCAAGATTTTCCCTTGAGGAAACCATGCTGATGATGGCCTAGTTTTTCAGACTTTCAGTCCCTTCAGTTTCCCAAGAACCTTCTCTCTAGTAATGGTAACTTCACACACTTCATGACCACTGACACCTGGAACTTCTGCCATATTGCTAGTGTCTTCCACAGTGAAGAATGATGCAAAATACTTATTCAGTTCATTCACCATATCCTTGTCCCCCATTACTAGCTCTCCTGTATCATTTTGCAGTGGTCCAATATCCACTCTTGTTTCTCTTTTACATGTTATGTATCTGAAGAAACTTTTGCTATCCTCTTGAATAGTATTGTCTCGTTTACTTTCTTATTCCAACTTTACCTTCCTAATTACATTTTCAGTTGCCTTCTGTTGATTTCTAAAAGCATCCCAATCCTCTAACTTCCCATTAACTTTTGCTTTATTATATGCCTTCTCTGGCTTTTATGTTGGCTTTGACTTCACTTGATAGTCACAGTTATGTTATCTAACCTTTAGAATATTTCTTCCTATTTGGATGTATTTCCTGGCCTTCCGAATTTGTTTCCAGAAATTTCAGCCATTGCTGCTCTGCCATCATCCCTGCCAGTGTTCTTTTCCAATTAATTCCAGCCAATTAAGACTCATTAAAACTAAGTAAACCACCATATCAGATCCTCCTTTCATTGTCCTCACACGAATTCTGCCACTGGCATGCAAACTGGTAGACATGCTTGTCATAATCTTATTTTCCACATCCTGATGGCAGACTAAGAGATAAGCTAGAAAATAGAAGAGTAAAGAACTGTTGTGCTGATGAATGGTCTCAGCCCAAAAGATCAACTTTTTATTCATCCATAGATGCTGACCTCCAAGAGGACCACAGCCTTCTAACAGCATTTGGAGGCTTGCGTGCCTCAATGGCATGGAGAGCTATATTGGCTGGAGTCAGGACCTTGTGATTTGACCCTTAAAAGGGTCACCCATGCCAAACCGGTCAAAGGGAAAAGGCCAGACTAAGAGTGGTCCACTAGTCCTCCATGTTTAGGGGTTTAGCTCAGGGCTAACAACCCTGACTGGTCAAAAGTAAATTGTTACAGAAACAGAAATGAAGCATTCTTCTAATCTGTGTACGATGATATTGCCCAAGGACAGACAGAGATGGGGACCTTTGTTGCTGTCCTAAACGTCAGCGGCGTAACAGGGAGTAAGTAAATAGGTGCTACCTGACCTGCTGAGTTCCTCCAGCATTTAGTCTGTGTGACACCACATTTCCAAAAGCTGCAGAAACTCTTGTGCATGCAGTAATGTTAAGATATTCAGCTCAAAATATTGCATTAATCTTGATGCAGCACACATCAAAGTTGCTGGTGAACGCAGCAGGCCAGGCAGCATCTCTAGGAAGAGGTACAGTCGACGTTTCGGGCCAAGACCCTTCGTCAGGACTAAATGAAGGAAGAGTTAGTAAGAGATTTGAAAGTGGGAGGGGGAGGGGGAGATCCAAAATGATAGGAAAAGACAGGAGGGGGAGGGATGGAGCCAAGAGCTGGACAGGTGATTGGCAAAGGGGATTTGAGAGGATTATGGGACAAGAGGCCCAGAGAGAAAGATAGGGAGGGGGACCCAGAGGATGGGCAAGGGGTCACCCTGTCTCCTGCAAAAATGCCATCCCTTTCTCGCAATTCCTCCGTCTCCACAGCATCTGTTCTCAGGATGAGGCTTTTCATTCCAGGACATGGGAGATGTCCTCCTTTTTTAAAGAAAGGGGCTTCCCTTCCTCCACCATCAACTCTGCTCTCAAATGCATCTCCCCCATTTCACGCACATCTGCTCTCACTCCGTCCTCCCGTCATCCCACTAGGAGTAGGGTTCCCCTGGTCCTCACCTACCACCCCACCAGCCTCCGGGTCCAACATATTATTCTCCGTAACTTCCGCCACCTCCAACGGGATCCCACCACTAAGCACATCTTTCCCTCTCCCCCCCCCCACTTTCCGCAGGGATCACTCCCTACACGACTCCCTTGTCCATTCATTCCCCCCCCCCCATCCCTCCCCACTGATCTCCCTCCTGGCACTTATCCGTGTAAGCGGAACAAGTGCTACACGTACCCTTACACTTCCTCCCTTACCATCATTCAGGGCCCCAGACAGTCCTTCCAGGTGAGGCGACACTTCACCTGTGAGTCGGCTGGGGTGATATACTGCGTCCGGTGCTCCCAATGTGGCCTTCCATATATTGGCGAGACCCGACGCAGACTGGGAGACCACTTTGCTGAACACTTACTCTCTGTCTGCCAGAGAAAGCAGGATCTCCCAGTGGCCACACATTTTAATTCCACATCCCATTCCCATTCTGACATGTCTATCCACGGCCTCCCCTACTGTAAAGATGAAGCCATACTCAGGTTGGAGGAACAACACCTTATATTCCGTCTGGGTAGCCTCCAACCTGATGGCATGAACACTGACTTCTCTAACTTCCGCTAATGCCCCACCTCTCCCTCGTACCCCATCCGTTATTTATTTTTATACACACATTCTTTCTCTCACTCTCCTTTTTCTCCCTCTGTCCCTCTGACTATACCCCTTGCCCATCCTCTGGGTTCCACCCCCCCCCCACTTATCTTTCTGCCTAGGCCTCCTGTCCCATGATCCTCTCATATCCCCTTTGCCAATCACCTGTCCAGCTCTTGGCTCCATCCCTCCACCTCCCGTCTTCTCCTATCATTTGGATCTCCCCCTCCCCCTCCCACTTTCAAATCTCTTACTAACTCTTCCTTCAGTTAGTCCTGACGAATGGTTTCGGCCTGAAACCTCGACTGTACCTCTTCCTAGAGATGCTGCCTGGCCTGCTGCGTTCACCAGCAACTTTGATGTCTGTTGCTTGAATTTCCAGTATCTGCAAAATTCCTGTTGTTTGCATTAATCTTGATGCCACTTTAAACTAAATATCCTCCCCTTGTGTATCATCTGTATCCCTCCATTCCCTTCATATTCATGTGCCTATCAAAAAACCTCTTACTCTTATTTAAATATTTGGTTTTTTTTATATAGTTAGAGATGCAGTGTAGTAACAGGCCCTTCCAGCCCAATGAGCCTTTGCCAACCAATTACACCCATGTGACCAAGTAACCAATTAACCCATATGCCTTTGGAATGTGGTTCAATAACAATTCAGCAAAAGCTGCCCGTCTGACCAATCCCAGCTCTGTAACCCATCTGGTAATCCGTGAAGGGCAATAAGACAACTAATATGCTCTGTAAATTAGCAGGATTTTCTGCATCCTGCGATTGAATTATATCTCAGAAACTAAGACACAAAAGGTTGCCTTAATCCGTTGATCGATAGTGTCTGAGAAAGGCATAATTATGTTAAAAAAGTAGGTTTTAGCAAGTTCTTCTTCCGCAGGAGGTCATTATCTCGTGTATAGGTTCATTATTGTCACATGTTCAAAGAAACAGTGCAAAGCTTGTTTTACATACTGTTCATACATATCAGATTATTACACAGTACATTGAGGTAGAACAAGATAAAACAATAACAATGCAGAATAAAGTGTAACAGCTACAGAGAAAGTGCAGTACAGGCAAACAGCGAAGTGCAAGATTGTAACAAGGTAGATTATGAGGTCAAGAGTCAATCGTATTGTACTTGGGAGCTATTTAATAGTATTCTAACAATGGGATTAGTGACGGGGTGGAGATACATCTTCATCAAAGGAGGTGTAAGGCGCGCCTTCCCAATGCTAGCCTGCAGGTCACCCTTGGGTAAGGTGTAGCACCTGCTTAGCTCCCCAATCAGGGTCACATGAAGCCCTGGAAGCAAGTGGTGGATGGCCGTATGAGCTGCTGGTAATATCACAAGTCCTGGTTATGTGACCACTATCAACAGGCAGACGATCTCTGAACAGTATTTATAATGGCTGGGGTCACCCATTTTGTAAAGACACTGCCCTGAAGAAGGCAATGGCAAACCACTATTGTAGAAAAATTTGTCAAGAACAATCATGGTCAAAGATCACGATCACTCACATGATACCACACAACACGTAATGATGATGACAAGGATGATGTTCCTGAGCATACTGTTCTACTTTCTTTGCGTCTAAGGGGGTCAGCATGTGTAAGTACAGTGGTATTAATATTGATTTGTTTACTGTTACCTCATGGGGTAAGTGGGATCTTTGATTATGCTGGCTGGCTGCTTTACTGAGGCAGCGAGAAGAATAGACAGAGTCCATAGAAGGGGCATAATTCCCCTTTCTCTTCCAGTCCTGAAGAAGAGTATCAGCCTGAAAATTTGACTGCTTATTCATTTCAATAGTTGCTGTCATTTAATATCCATTTAATAGTCTTAGCACATTGGGGTAGAAACTGTCCTTGAGCCTGGTAGTACATATAATCTTAAAGCAACTTTCTGCATTAAATATAGCTTCAGTGTATGGTCAATTATAATCGATTGTTACAAGGTAGCATCTAGATTTGTCAACTTTAAGTCTGCTAAAAACCACTGCATAAGACATGCACTCCTTCTCTTGCCAGTGAAAGGCCTCAACAGAGTGGATGTGGAGAGGATGTTTCCTATGGTGGGGGAGTCTAAGACCAGAGGACACAGCCTCAGAATAGGACATCCTTTTAGAGCAGAGATAAGGAGGAATTTCTTTTAGCTAGATGGTGAATCTGTGGAATTCATTGCCACTGTTGCCACAGGTGGCTGTGGAAGCAAAGTCACTGGGTATATTTAAGGCAAAGGTTGATAGGTTCCTGATTAGTCAGGGCATGAAAGGATACAGGGAGAAGGCAGGAGATTGGGGCTGAGAGGGAAATGGATTAACCATGATGAAATGGCAGAGTAGACTTGATGTGCCAAATGGCCTAATTCTGCTCCTATATCTTATGGTCTTAATAATAAGCAGCTTCCAAGCTTCTCACAAGTGCTGCAAAAATGTAGACCTTTTATCACCTTTAATCCAGCTATTATTTCTGAATCCTCTCTGTCCGCTACCTGTCAACGTTGGTGGTCTTTGGCCTTGACCTTTCCCTTGGCTTAATCAATAAAACAAACTACCCGTTAGAGAGAAAAAAAATGACACTATGGAAAGGTATACAGGCAGCTGTTATGTCATTTCAGTCCCATTAAGTATGTATGAAAACAATAGCAATTTATGCATAATTTAGTATTTCAGACATATTTCCGTTTCGAAGTATAATATAGAAACTTCAGTGAGGTTTTTATTTATATTCCTTTTGCACTGACATACAATAACCAGCAGGGTGTAAGGCAAAGCATGCATGATTTATATTAAAGTAGCCTCCACAGTAGATAGGATGTTAGCCATTTATAATGATTTCACCTGAAGATTTTCCTTTTATTTATCTGAGAACCAGATGGATTGCACACATTCTTAACCTTTCCTCATGCTCTTCCCTGCAGATATCAACTCTAACAAGAGTGTAATATCAGAATTAGAATCAGAAACGAGTTTAATATCACTGGAAAACGTCAAGAAATATGTTGCTTTTCAGCAGCAGTACATTGCAATACACAAAAACTATGAATTACAATAAATATATATATATAATTAAATAATAAGTGCAAAATGAGAGCATAAAAGAAAAATAATAATGTGGTACTGTACATAGGTTCATTGTTCATTCAGAATTCTGTTGGTAGAGGGAAGAAGCTGTTCCTAAGAAGCTGTTCCTAAAACGTTGAGGCTTCTGTACCTCCTTGTTGATGACGGCAATGAGAAGAGGGCTTTTGTCCTGGGTGATTGGGGGTCCTTATTGAGGCATTGTGCTTTGAAGAAGTCCTTGATGGTGGAAAGGCTAGTGCCCGTGATGGAGCTGGCTGAGTTTACAACTTTCTACAGCCTTTTCTGATTCTGCGCAGTGGCCAAACCATACCAGACAGTAATACAACCAGTTAGAATGCTCTTTATAGAAATTAGTGAGAGTTGCTGTCAATGTATGAAGTCTCGTCAAACTGTTAATGAAATATAGCCACCATCATGTCTTCTTTGTAACTGTATCAATATGTTGGATCCAGATCTTCAGAGATGTTGGCACCCAGGAACTTGAAACTGCTCACCCTTTCCACTGTTGATCCCCTGATGAGGACTGGTGTGTGTTCCAATATCATAGTTGCCAGGCAATCACAGAAGAAGGCCTTTCAGCCCATCGTGGCTCATATCCCTTGTTCAATCAATCCAAGTAATCCCATTACCCTGTTCTTCCTTTACACCAGCAAACGATGTCTATTTTTTAAGTAGTTTTAATGTAATGAGCCGGTTTTCATTAGGGGATCAGACGTGGAGAGGGTCAGTAACTTTAAATTCCTTGGCATTGAATTACAAGATCTGTCCTGGGACCAGCACAATGAAGGCATGACAGCACCTCTACTTTCTTTGAAGTTTACATAGATTCGCCATTGACAAACTTCTGTGCATGCACAGTGGAGAGTATCCTAACTACTTGCACCACAGCTTGGTATGGAAACACCAGTGTCCAGGAATGGAAACGTCTACAAAAAGTGCTGAGTATAGCCCAGTCCATCACAGGTAAAGCCCTCCTCACCATTGAGCATATTTACAAGGAGCGCTGCCACAAGAAAGTAGCATCCACAATCAGGGACCCCATTAACCAGGTAATGTTCTCTTCTTGCTGCTGCCATCAGAAAGAAAGTACAGGAAGCTCAAGACTCACACCACCAGGTTCAGGAACAATTATTAACCCTCAAGCATCAGGCTACTGAACCACTTTCAGACAACTTCACTCACTTTCATTTGACCCATCCCTAAACTGTTCCCACAACCTATGGACTCACTTTCAAGGACTTTTCATTTCATGTTCTTGATATTTATTGTTTATTTATGTATTATTATTATTTCTTTCTTTTTGCATTTGCATAGTTTGTTGTCTTCTGCACTCTGGTTGAACGCCAAAGTTAAGCAGTCTTTCACTGATTTTATTATCATTATTAATCTATAGATTTACTGAGTATGGCTGCAAGAAGATGTATCTTAAGATTGCATATGGTAACATATAAGTACTTGGATAACAAATTTTACCTTGACTACTTTGAATTTGAATTTAAAAGGTACTTGGACAGGTGCATGGATAGGAAGTTTAGAGGGCTAATGGGCAAATTCAGGCAAATGGGGCCAGCTTAGATAGGAATTTTGTTTGACATGGACCAGTTGAGTCGAATGGCTTGTTTCCATGCTGTATAACTCCTTGACTTTTTGGCCAAGTTTGTGGACAATATCAAGGTGGGTGCAGGGTCAAGTAGTGTTGAAGAAGGAGGGAGTCTGCAGAAGGACTTAGACATATTAGGAGAGTGGGCAAAAAATGGCAGATGGAATACAGTGTGGGGAAGTGTATAGCCATGCACTTTAGTGGAAGGAATAAAAGTGGAGACTATTTCTAAACAGTGAGAAAATTCAGAAACCAGAGGTGCAAAGGGACTTGGGAGTTCCAGTGCAGGATTCCCAAAGGTTAATTTGTAGGTTGAGTCAGTGGTAAGGAAGGCAAATACTATGTTAACATTCATTCCAAGAGGACCAGAATATGAAAGCAAGTATATAAGGCACTTATGAGGCATTGGTCAGACTGCATGGAGTATTGTGAGCAGTCTTGGGTTCCTTATCAAAAAAAAAAGGATGTACTGGCATTGGAGAGGGTCCAGAGGAGGCTCATGAGAATGATTCTAAAAATGAAAAAGTTAATATATGAGGAGTATTTCATAGCTCTGGGCTTGTACTCATTCGAGTTTAGAAAAATAAGGGGGAGGGGGGTCTCATTGAAACCTATCCAATATTGAAAGCTCTGGATAGAGTAGATGTGGGGAGGATGTTTCTTGTAGTGGATGAGTCTAAGATCAGAAGGCACAGCCTCAGAATGGAGGAACATCCATTTAGAACAGGGATGAGGAGGAATTTCTTGAGATAGGTGGTGAATCTGTGGAATTCATTGTTGTAGACAGCTATGGAGGCCAAGTCATTGAGTATATTTAAAGCAGCGTTTGATAGGTTCTTGATTAGTCAGGGTATCAAAGTATATGGGAAGAGTACAGGAGAGTGGAACTGAGAGGGATAATAAATCAGCTATGATGGATGGCAGAGCAGACTCGATGGGCCAAATGGCCTGATTATGCTCCTATATCTTATGATCTTATGGACGCTAGCTACTCACAATTGAGTCAGAGTCTTCCCTGCTCTCAGACAATCCCTATAACTCACTGCAAAAAAAAAAACTCTTCACATTCACTCTGCCTTTATCACCAATTAAATATGATTTGTGCTCTCTGGTTGTAGCCTCATGTCAGTAGAAAGAGCTTTTCCTAACTTACCCCATTGAACACATTATTCTCAAGTTGAGTTTCTTGTCATGTGCCCAAGTACAGTGAGATACCTGTGCAATGTAAAACTTGCAACAGCAATAGGCGCATACTGTAGGTTCAGATAATACACAGAATATAAATTATACAGTACTGTGTAAACATCTTAGGCATACATATAAAGCTAGGGTGCCACAAAAATAATAAATTTCCTGACATATGTGAGTGACGATAAACTTGATTCTGATATGGCTCTACCGTGGACTACAGTGGGAAGGGGCAGAGAGAGGGGAAAAGGGAAAGAGAGAGGGAAAGGAACAGGAAGCACTGGAGAGACATTCTGTAATGATCAATAAACCAATTGTTTGGAATCAAATGACCTTGTCTGGTGTCTCAGGGCTAGGTGTGTCTGCACCTGTGCCAACTCCCACCTCTGGGATTCCTTCTCTGCCACCTGTCCCACACCCCTCTCACGGTGCTCCACCCTCGCCATTCCCAACATCCTTTGGTCTTGCTGGATTTACAACTCGCTTGCTGCTCTATGTTGACATATGCTATACTGTGCAGAAATCTTAGGTACCCTAGCTATCTATATATATATACACACAGTTAAAGTCAGAAATTTACATACACCTTAGCCAAATACATTTAAACTCAGCTTTTCACAACTCCTAACATTTAATCCTAGTAAACATTCCCTGTCTTAGGTCAGTTAGGATCACTACTTTATTTTAAGAATGTGAAATGTCAGAATAATAGTAGCGAGAATGATTTATTTCAGCTTTTCTTTCATTACATTCCCAATGGGTTAGAAATTTACATTCACTTTGTTAGTATTTGGTAGCATTGCCTTTAAATTGATTAACTTGGGCCAAACGTTTTGGGTGGCCTACCACAAGCTTCTCACAATAAGTTGCTGGAATTTTGTTCCATTCCTTCAGACAGGACTGGTGTAACTGAGTCAGGTTTGTAGGCCTCCTTGCTCGCACACACTTTTTCAGTTTTGCCCACAAATTTTCTATTGGATTGAGGTCAGGGCTTTGTGATGGCCACTCCAATACCTTGACTTTGTTTTCTTTAAGCAACTTTGCCACAACTTTGGAGGTATGCTTGGGGTCATTGTCCATTTGGAAGACCCATTTGCTACCCAGCTTTAACTTCCTGGCTGAAGTCTTGAGATGTTGCTTCAACATATCCACATAATTTTCCTTCCTCATGATGCCATCTATTTTGTGAAGTGCACCAGTCCCTCCTGCAGCAAAGCACCCCCACAACATGATGCTGCCACCCCCATGCTTCACGGTTGGAATGGTGTTCTTCGGCTTGCAAGCATCACCCTTTTTCCTCCAAACACAACGATGGTCATCATGGCCAAACAGTTCAATTTTTGTTTCATCAGACCAGAGGACATGTCTCCAAAAAGTAAGATCTTTGTCCCCATGTGCACTTGCAAACTGTAGTCTGGCTTTTTTGTGGCAGTTTTGGAACAGTGGCTTCTTCTTTGCAGAGCAGCCTTTCAGGTTATGTCAATATAGGACTCGTTTTACTGTGGATATAGATACTTGTCTACCTGTTTCCTCCAGCATCTTCACAAGGTCCTTTGCTGTTGTTCTGGGATTGATTTGCACTTTTTGCACCAAAGTATGTTCATCTCTAGGAGACAGAATGCGTCTCCTTCCTGAGCGGTATGACGGCTGCGTGGTCCCATAGTGTTTATACTTGCATACTATTGTTTGTACAGATGAACGTGGGACCTTCAGGCGTTTGGAAATTGCTCCCAAGGATGAACCAGACTTGTGGAGGTCCACAATTTTTTTTTTCTGAGGTCTTGGCTGATTTCTTTTGATTTTCTTTATAAACTTCTGACCCACTGGAATTGTGATATAGTCAATTAAAAGTGAAATAATCTGTCTGTAAACAAGTGTTGGAAAATTTACTCATGTCATGCACAAAGTAGATGTCCCCAATGTCTTGCCAAAACTATAGTGTGTTAATATGAAATCTGTGGAGTGGTTAAACAATGAGTTTTAATGACTTCAACCTAAGTGTATGTAAACTTCTGACTTCAACTGCATATATGTAAGTCTTTTTGCACAGCACTGTACATAAATTATACAAGACAATGAAAAGAGAAAGAACTAAAAGACTGCAAAAATAAGACCTTACTGCAAAAAAAAAAAACAAAACACAGTCAGAGACAAGTCCATGGTAGTGCAAGAGGTGGTCTGTAGCATTCCATTGCTGAGGGAGGGTTGGGGATGCGCAGGTCAGTTCAAGAGCATGATGGTTGTAGGAAAGTAGCTACTTCTGAACCTGGCAGTGTTGGATTGCAGGCTTCTGTTCCGCCCACCTGATGATAGCTGCGAGAAGACAGTACGACCCCTATCAATGAGCCCAGGTTCAATTCCCACCACTGCCTGTAAGGCATTTGTGCCCTACCAGTTCACAAATGTAAAGGAGTTGTTTCCTCCAGGTTCTCTGGGTTCCCTCCCACAGTCCAAAGTCGTACCAGTTGGCAGGTTAATTGGTCATTGTAAATTGTCCCGTCCCGTGATTAAGCGCGGGTTAAATCGGGGACTGTCAGGCGGCACAGCTCAAAGGGCCAAAAGGGACTGTTCCGCACTGTCGCCCAATAAATAAATGTAGGAGGAACTCAGCAAGTCAAGCAGCATCTAAGGAAATGAATAAACAGTCAACATTTTGGCCAAGGCCCTTCATCAGTACTCTGATGAAATTGATATTTCCTTTCTACATTTAAAGCTGGTGAGGTCAAAAGCAGTAGCTGAAATGCTATACCATTTGAGAATGGCTCCTGCACAAAATGAATCCACAACATCTCGGCAGCCATTCAGCATAGATAGAGACCATTCTCCTTCCCTCACTCTTTCCCCAAAACCCTGTACAATGATACTCCCAAGAATTTAGTTAACTTACTTTATGAAAGCTATAATTGAAATGCTTTCTCCATCTTTTCAAGGCAGCAGAGATTTTCAGAACCTATTGTGTCAGAAAAAAACTTTCTCATCTCCTCCCCGGGTTTTGCAATAAAAAACCAGAGGGAAATTGATCATTTTCACTCTGTGAGACAGTGGCTTTGTGGATAAGTCAATGGGAGTTACTGCTGGATTAAGATTTCAAAAAGGCTATTTAAAGGATGGGTGAGACAATTATAATATTTCAACTTCTGATTCAAATCAAAATAGTCAAACTGCCAGGGTTTATTTCAGCAGAAGGGTAGATGAACAGGTGAGAAACAAGGTGGGAGGTGGTGAATTAAAGCGTGTGAGTGTGTGTGTGTGTGTATATATATATATATATATATATATATATATATATATATATATATATACACACACACACACATATACACACACACACACACACACACACACACACACACACACACACGCGCACATATCTTCTCCAGGAATAATCACCTTGTTATGGTGGAGAGGCTAGAGAGCTCCTGAGATCCCCAGATGGATGCCATCTGGCACCTAGCTCCTGGTAGAGTCACTCATGGCAGTAAGGTCAAGGATGAGGTTCCGGACAAATAGCGATCCAACCAAGACCTCAGCAGTGGCAGAAGATGATGACACATCACAAAGGCAGTGAAGGTGGAGCAAGGCTGCAACAGTGAAGGACCCTCAGCTGTCTTGCATGCCATGCCACTGCTCTCTGAGCCCAATCAATGAAGGACCATGTGGTGGCTGCCTGTGAATCAGCTTCCCCATGATTAACAAAGTAAATCCACCCTAACATTTCGGATTAAATCCCATGGTGATCAGCAAGGGGGGGAAGGGGACAGGATTGTGAGGTTTGGATGCTCCTCAGAACACGTGCATCCCGAACAGCGAGAATTGAGCTGAGGGCAGCCCACGAGTGTCACCATGCTTCTGAGGCCAACAAAACACATCCACAACTCACTCCCTCTAGCACACGTTGAAGTGTCTCCGGAGGAATCCCATGAGGTCACAGGGAAACCCATGAGGTCAGCTGGCGTTATAAAGAGATTTGTGTGTGTTGCTCAGATTTCCAGCATCTGTAGATTTTCTCTTGTTTCCAGAAGATAATCTATTTTGCTTTAGCAGTAATAAATAATTTTGCACAGATTTGTCATTTGCTATATGTGTATTTGCAGTATATCATTCGGTATCTTCTGTTTTTGTTGTGTTCGGTGTTGTTCTGCTGAGCATTGCGGGCATGCTATGTTGGTGTCAGAATGTGTGGTGATACCTGGGGGCTGCCCACAGCACATCCTTTGGTCATCTTGGTTGTTAACGCAAATGACACATTTCACTATATGTTACAATGTATGTGTGTCGTTGGGCGTCATTGAGGCGGGCCAGTAGCATAGTGATTAGCACAATGCTTTACAGTACAGGCAACCCGGGTTTAATTCCTTACCATTACCTGTAAGGAGTTTGAACATTTTCTATGTGAGTGCGTGGGTTTCCTCCAGCTGCTCGGTTTCCTCCCACAGTACAAAGACGTACCAGTTGATAGGTTAATTGGTCATTGTAAATTGTTCATGATTAGGCTGGCATTAGATTGGGAGATTGCTCAGCAGCATGGCTCGAAGGGCCAAAGGGTCGATTCCATGTTGCATCTCAATAAAGAAATAAATAAATCAATCTGAATCTGAATTTGGCAGAGAGAATGTTCAAGAATCAAGATTCAAAAATTCAAGATAGTTTATTAATCATTGTTCCATTCACGAGTGTAAAGGAGAACAAAATGATTGTTACTCTGGATCAGATGCAACATAAAAAAACACAGTATGCCATGGTCCGGTCCATGAAATCCATATTCCGGTCCATGAAATCCATATTCCGGTCCATGAAATCCATATTCCGGTACATGGTCCGGTCCAACGACCCTTGCTCCAGGTTTTCCTATCTACCCTGTTTCTGTTCTTGTTGAGCTAATTGAGGCAGCTGACACTAGCTGGGGCTGGCTGCATAAATACCTCCAGAGACCAGGGCGTGGCTGCTGGATTGTTCTTGTCTTTACTCCTTGCATCCTTTCCCCTGCCTTCTGTTTCCTCGCCTGAAGCCCTGCCTTGTCTTGCCAGTAACTCTCGCCTCACCTGAAGTTCTCGTCCTGCCTTGCTTTGCCAGTAGCCTTGCCTTGTCTTGCTGTCTGGTCCTGGAGCCACCCCGTACCCAGCTCCTTTCCTGTCCCTTGCCTCCGCCCAGGTAAGCCAGGCCGTCTTGCCATTACCTGAGGTTGGTTCTGTCCCTTCCTGTCCCTGGCCTCTGTCAGGTGGTGATCCGCACCCTGCCCAGGAGGAGCCTGCCCAGCCTCGCCTCAAGCCTCCTGCCTCGCCTCCAGCCCTCCTGCCACCAGCCTCGCCTCCAGCCTCGCCTCCAGCCCTCCTGCCTCCAGCCTCGCCTCAAGCCTCCTGCCTCCAGCCCTCCTGCCTCGCCTCAAGCCTCCTGCCTCCAGCCTCGCCTCAAGCCTCCTGCCTCCAGCCTCGCCTCAAGCCTCCTGCCTTGCCTCCAGCCCTCCTGCCTCCAGCCTCGCCTCAAGCCTCCTGCCTCCAGCCTCGCCTCAAGCCTCCTGCCTTGCCTCCAGCCCTCCTGCCTCCAGCCTCGCCTCAAGCCTCCTGCCTCCAGCCTCGCCTCAAGCCCCCTGCCTCCAGCCTCGCCTCAAGCCTCCTGCCTCCAGCCTCGCCTCCAGCCCTCCTGCCTCGCCTCAAGCCTTCTGCCTCCAGCCTCGCCTCAAGCCCCCTGCCTCCAGCCTCGCCTCAAGCCCCCTGCCTCCAGCCTCGCCTCAAGCCTCCTGCCTCCAGCCTCGCCTCAAGCCTCCTGCCTCAAGCCTCCTGCCTCCAGCCTCGCCTCAAGCCTCCTGCCTCGCCTCAAGCCTCCTGCCTCGCCTCCAGCCCTCCTGCCTCCAGCCTCGCCTCAAGCCTCCTGCCTCCAGCCTCGCCTCAAGCCTCCTGCCTCCAGCCTCGCCTCCAGCCCTCCTGCCTCGCCTCCAGCCTTCTGCCTGCAGCCTCGCCTCAAGCCCCCTGCCTCCAGCCTCGCCTCAAGCCCCCTGCCTCCAGCCTCGCCTCAAGCCTCCTGCCTCCAGCCTCACCTCAAGCCTCCTGCCTCCAGCCTCGCCTCAAGCCTCCTGCCTCGCCTCAAGCCTCCTGCCTCGCCTCAAGCCTCCTGCCTCGCCTCAAGCCCCCTGCCTCCAGCCTCGCCTCAAGCCCCCTGCCTCCAGCCTCGCCTCAAGCCTCCTGCCTCCAGCCTCGCCTCAAGCCTCCTGCCTCCAGCCTCGCCTCAAGCCCCCTGCCTCCAGCCTCGCCTCAAGTCCCCTGCCTCCAGCCTCGCCTCAAGCCCCCTGCCTCCAGCCTCGCCTCAAGCCTCCTACCTCCAGCCTCGCCTCAAGCCTCCTGCCTCCAGCCTCGCCTCAAGCCCTCCTGCCTCGCCTCAAGCCCTCCTGCCTCCAGCCTCGCCTCCAGCCCTCCTGCCTCCAGCCTCGCCTCAAGCCTCCTGCCTCGCCTCAAGCCCTCCTGCCTCGCCTCAAGCCCCCTGCCTCCAGCCTCGCCTCAAGCCCCCTGCCTCCAGCCTCGCCTCAAGCCTCCTGCCTCCAGCCTCACCTCAAGCCCTCCTGCCTGCAGCCCTCCTGCCTCCAGCCTCGAACCTCTTGCCAAGCCTCTAGCTTCTAGCTTCTAGCCGGAAGACTCCAGCCTCCTGCCTCCTGCCAAGCCTCGTCCTTGCCTAGTTCTGGGGTCCGAGCCAGAGCCAAGACCCAGGTACTGGGTCCTTGTCCAGTCTCTGGCTCGGAGTCCAAGGCCAGGCTCCTAGCTCTTTTGTCCAGTCCCGTTCCAGGTTCCTGGTTTTCCTGTCCATGTCGTTGCCATCGCCCTGTATCCTAGTCCTGTCCCTGGTACTCCAGTGTCTGTGTCTTGCACTTAGGTCCGTTCCCAGCCACCGCCCATATGACAAAGTACAATGAACACAATAAATATAAATATAAAATCAAACCTATAAAGTGCAATGTACAAGCAACAGAAGTATCTAATCCCACCTTTTCTTGAAAGAAAAGGAAGTTGGTTACAGCCCTGATAGATCAACATCCCAGCAGCAGATAGACTGTTAGTGTTTCAATTGTGCGAATGTCTCTCCAGTTCTCTATAATTGGCACAATAAAGGATGTAGCAAGTTCACACTCTGTACAGATCCACAGATGAATGAAATGCCATGTGTTCTAACAGGACAAAATAATTCCAATTCTCCTTGTTAGAAATGACCAGACTCAAGAACAGTTTCTTCCCCACTGCTCGGAGACTCCTGATCCAGGCACGTCTTTCACATCCCCTTCCCAGTGGTGCTGTCACATTCTCAGATCCTTATTTCTATTTAGTGATACAGTTAGGAAGCCAGGAAACAGACCTTTCAGACCATCTTGTTGATGCTATACAAGATGCCTATCTAAGCCAGTCCCATTTGCCTGCATTTAGCCCATATCCTCAAGGGTTTCCCAACCATTTTTATGCCATGGACCCCTACCATTAGCCGATGGGTGGGTAGATGACAGGTTGGGAACCCCTGGTCTGAACCTTCAAAGATCCAAAATACATTTATTATCGAAGTATATATGTCGTACACAATCCTGAGATTTGTCTTCCTGCAGGCAGCCATGAACCAAAGAAACTCCATTTTCAAAGAAAACATCAAACACCCAAAGCGCGACAAAAGGACAAGTTATGCAGTCAGCGAAAAGAGAGCAAACAACACATAGAATACCAAACATTGAAGCAGGGGTCCAGGAGCATTCAGTCATTTCAGTTCTGTGCAGTGCCACGCTGCTAGCAGACTGCAGGCCGCAGAGCCATTCTTCGCTGAAGCGTCTCTGTCCGCTTCAAAGCGTCCCAATCAAACCGTTCAAAAACAGCAATTAAAAAAGAGTAACCAGAATCCAGAGACACATGCAACATGAACCTCAAAGTCCCCCAAAACGAGTCCACAGCCATGAGCCTCGCCGATCAATCCCTACAACATGGAACCCAAAACTCCTGCACTTCCCTCTGACAGCAGCTAGCAAGAGGGAGATGTAGGCCTTATCAACAATGCCCACACTTCCAAAAAATGTCTGAACATCCTTTGCACTATTTTGTGCTTTTTGCTGCAATTATTGTTACCATGCACACTGTTTACACTGTGATGCTGAGATAAGTGGTGGCACATCATCAGTGACGTAACCTGGGGTCATTGGGTGTTTTGAGTCTTTCAACATCAGACAGCCTTGCCCAGCAGCACTGGTCCATGGGTCACACTTCTTGATCCATAGCCGTCCGGAGATTCGCTCAGCAGCCTCTGTGGCGGTCCTGGTGGCTCTTTTTATTGCAGTCCCCATAATGTCAAGGGGAGAGTAGATTCTGCAGAGCAAGCAGCCAGCAAAACCTCTATGCCCAGCTCTATAGGCTTGCATTGTGCCCTCCACCCATCCCTAGCACTGCTCTGCCAGTTCCTGGTATCTGATTTTCCTGTGCTCAAATGCCTCTTCAATCTGGTCTTCCCAAGGCACTTTGTTCTACCATGACTACCTGATTTGAGATTTCTGACAGAGTGCTCACATGAGGAAGGAATTGTATTGTACTCTGGTGTATCAGTCAATAAACTAATCCCAATTTGAATCTGAATTGTGGAAGTCAATCAGAAGTAAACTCAGAGTTATTATAACTAACTTTATGTGTAATTTGTTGTTTTCTAATTTAGAGATACAGCATGGTAACAGGCCCCTTCCAGCCCGATGAGCCCACGCCACCCAATTACTCCCCATGTAAACAATTAACCTACTAACCATACAGAGCACTGCAGAAGTCTTAGGTACATATGTATAAATATATACTACATTTGTCAACATCGAGCGGAGAGTGAGTTTGTAATTCTGGCGGGAGCAAAGGATGTTAGGAATGGCAAGGGTGGAGTGCTGCAGGAGGGGTGTGGGACAGGTGGCAGAGAAGGAGTGCCGGGGCAGGGAGGAGGGGCACAGATGCAGACACACTCAGCTCTGAGACACCAGGCAAGGTCATTTGATTCCAAACAATTGGTTTGTTGATTATTACAGAATGTCCCTCCAGTGCTTCCCACTCCCTCCTCTCTCCCTTCCCCCTTTCCCAACCATGATTCCCCTGTCCCTGCCCCCTTCCCACTCTCAGTCCACAATAGAGACCCAGATCAGAATCAGGTTTATCATTACTCACATGTGTCATGAATTTTGTTTTTTTTTGGCGGCAGCAATACAATGCAATACACAAAAGTACAACAGTACTGTGCAAAAGTCTTCGGCACCCCAGCTATATATATAGTATGTGTCTAAGACCTTTTGAGAGTACTGTACATACATGGGAAGGTGGGTGGAAATTGGGAGCACACAGAGTAAGCCCACGCAGTCACAGGGAGAACAAACAAACTCCTTACAGACAGTGATGGAAATTAAACCAAAGGCACCAGCGCTAGAACAGCGTTGCAGTAACTGCTATGCTACTTTTGTTTTATTTTGTGGTAGCAATACAGTTAGTCGGCGACTAAACCAGCTCCCCCACCAGGCTTGCCTGGTGAAGAGGGTGGCTAGACACCCTGCAGGGTGAAAAACAAGACCAGTCAAAGGGCGGATGAACCCTCTCGTAGGGTCAAAGCCATCTAGCAAACACGTGCCGTGAAGCGCGGAAAGGGCATCCCTTGCATCGAAGCTTGGTCCGGCCATTCACTGCAACAGAACTTCCCCCCAGCCGTCTTGGACCCCACCATGCTGCTGGATCTGGGAGGGGATGTCGAGAGGGTGGGTCTGGACCTGTGCAACCCCCTACTCACCTAAATCCATTCACGCACACGCTGTTCCTTTCTGAGGAGTGGGGTATCTTATATCAAACCCCAATAACTGACTGAAAGGAACCATCATCATCCTATGGGATGGGTAGCCAGAGAGACAGTGCAAAGACATAAAACTACTAAAAATTGTAGAATGAAATAAATTCTGCCAAAAATGGGAAATATGAGGTAAAGGTCATGGGTTCATGGACCATTCAGAAATCTGACAGTGGACACAAAGACATTGTTTCTCAATCGTTGATTGTAGGCCTTCAGGCTCTACATCTACAGGCCCCTGAACCAGTGTGGATAATTTCACTCACCACAACTCTGAACCGATTCTACAACCTACGTTGAAGGACTCCTTACAACTCATGTTCTCAGTATTATTTTTTATTTGCATAATTTGTCTTCTTTTGCACATTGGTTGTTTTTCAGCATATGTTTTTATCAAGTTTTTCATAAATTCTACTGTTTTTCTTTGTGTTCCTGTAAATACCTGGAAAGAAATGGTAACATACAGTATACATATACAGGCCCTTCAGCCCACAAAGTTGTGCCGGATATGTCCCTACCTTAGAAATAACTAGGGTTACCCACAGCCCTCTATTTTTCTAAGCTCCATGTACTTATCCAAAAATCTTTAAAAAGACCCTATCGTATCCACCTCCACCACCGTCGCTGGCAACCCATTCCACGCACTCACCACTCTGCGTAAAAAACTTACCCGACATCTCCTCTGTACCTGCTTGATAAGAAGTTTACTTTGAATATTTAACTCGTGTACCTGCTACCTGATGGTAGTAATGACAAGAGGGCATGTTCCTATGATGAGGGGTCCTTCGTGACGCATGCCACCTTCTTGAGGCACTGCCTCAAGTTATGTGAAAACAAAATAGAGCCAGTCCTTAGGGCAGCCAGCTTGTCAATGTCTCAACTCCTGTACAGCTGTCCATCACCACTCATTAACTCCGATTGCCAGCATCGACTCAAATGTCAAATTCTGATCCTTCCCCGAGCCGTTTACTTCCTCCAGCTGGGGCCCAATCCTCCTAACTGTGAAAGCTGAGCCCTTATCATTTCCTCCATCGTTTTTCTACAGGATTGGTGTCTATACCCTTAGCTCTCCGACCCTCTGGAATTTCATCCACAATCTCCTCCACTTTCACCGAAATTTTGCCCAAAACATTGTTACCCTGTCTCTGCTCTCAGCATCATTCAACAGCTATTTTTTTCAACTTTATTTTCACATTTAAGGTGAGAAGGGGTAAATTCAAAGGAGATGTGGGGGGGCAAGTAGTTTACACGGAGAGTGGTGGGGGCCTGGAATGTGCTGCCAGGAGTGGTGGTAGAGGCAGATACATTAGGGACTTTTAAGGGACATCTTGTTAGGCACTTGAATGTGAGGAAAACAGAAGGATGTGCATTCCTTGTGTGAGAACATTTGTAAGTTACTCTTGGCAATGAACATAGAATAGTAGAACAAAGATGGGCTGAGGTGCCTGTTCCTGTACTGTACTTTTCTATTGACTCTATGACATTAACAGTGTGCACAAGAACAGGCCCTTCTGCCAACAGTGTAGTGCCAAACCAATTAAATTAGTAATGAAATGGCCAACTAAACTATTGCCTTACGCCTGGGCAATGTCCATATGCTTTCATTTCCCTTACATTTACGTGCCTAACTAAAGGTCTCTTAAAAGTCTCTAATGTATCTGCCTCTACCACCACCCCAGGCAGTGTATTCCAGACACCCACCACTCTCTGTGTAAAAAACTTGTCCCTCAACACCTTTGAAATGACTCTCTCACACCTTAGATGCATGCCCTCTGGTATTAGACGTTTCAACCCTGGGAGAAAAATATTGTCTGTCCACACTACCAATGCTTCTCATAATCAATCATCCTCCAATCTCAGGTAAGGCCACTTTATAGCTGCCAGTGGACTTGTGGATTCACAGAAACTGGGGGCCACTTCCCCAGTAGACCTGCAGGCCCAGTCTGTCACTGGTTTCTAGACTTCCGATCGACCTTCAGGATTCGATCTTTGGTATCGATCCCTGGACTCACCAATGATGATGATCTTGTCTTGATCATCATCCTAATCAAGAACTGTTCTGTTCATCTAAGCTACACCAGGAGCAAAACCAGCCTGTTCACCTGTTCCAGGTATTTGCGCAATAAATCTTCCCTGAACCACTCTAATATTCTAAGGCAACGCACACAAAATTCTGGAGGAACTCAGCAGGCAAGGCATCATCTATGGAAAAGAGTGATCAGTCAATGTTTTATTCCAGGGCCCTTCATCAGGACTGCAAGGAAGGTGAACAGTCAAGAGTAAGAAAGTGGGGGTAGGGGAGGAAGAAGTACAAGGTGGCAGGTGATAAGTGAAAACAAGGGGAATATGATAGGAGAGGACAAAAGACCCAGAAGGGGAAAGGGGAGCACCAGAGGGGCAGTTAAGAAGAGAAGGTGTGAAAGGGAAACAAGAAAGGGGAATGGTGAAACGGGGGGGCAATTACCAGAAGTTTGAGATAGCGATGTTCACGTCATCAGGTTGGAGGCTATCCCAGACAGATACCCTAATTTCTTTCAGCAAATACAGCTCTGTGCATGTGTACACAAATGCCACCCCATCAATGTCCCTTTTTACTGAAGTATAACCTCCCTACTTTTGTATTCAATTCCCCTGGCAATAAATAATAGCATTCTATTAACTTTCTTGAATATTTGCTGTACCAATACAGTAGCGTTCTGTGAAACATGTATTAATTAGGGCCTCCATTTACCCTGCACCTCATAGGTTAACATTCACATGCTGTTTACATAATATATTCCTTGTTATTTTTCCAGCTAAATGGAGCATCTCTCATTTTCCCCACACTTCACCCCACTTACCTTCACCCCCCTTTTCAATTTTCTTGGATGTACAGTGGATGAGATCATAAAGAACCAGAATCAGGTTTATTATCACTGACCTATATGGCATGAAATTTGCTACAAATAAGATAAGGTAGCGGTTATAGTGCATTTGAAGTTTGAGGAGATTTGGTATGTCATCAAAACACTTGCAAATTTCTACAGATATACCATGGTTCCTTAGGTTTGATACAGCCAGGGTGGTAATGGGGACAAACTCCCACTACCTATTAAATGCTCCCAATGGCATGTGTCTCAAATAGCCTCTAACAACCAGGTCCAGCTCTTGACCTTCATGTGTGGCTTAGCTATTAAGCACGGCGGAACTATCTCTACTGACAGTAGAAGGGGCAAAGGCAGGTTACTGCCGCCTTAAAACCAGCCACTTCGGGCATGTGGGGCTCGTCAGCCATAGTTAGCAGCTCATTGAGAAGGAAAACTCTGGCCTCAAACCTCCGCTGCCTTGCGGCAATACCCACTTATGAGGAAGACTTCAGGAGTAAACCCCAAGGGAAAAATCCAGAGCTGGAGTCCCTAAAGCAGCCTTGCGTTTAAGTTCAAGTTTAAGTAACTAGCAACTCCTGTGGTGCTGCTGGTACCGAACTGTATCGGTCTCTGCCGTTCCTTTGGGTTCATCAGATGTGTGGAGAGGGAGAGGCTAAGCATGGGCAACAGCTTGCTCTCCATATCGTACTGCCAGGCTTGTATATCTACACAGCTAGGACTCAACATCCGTGGTCGATCCTGACTGATGGAGGCCTCGCTCACTCACTACCGTGAAGAGCATTCTAACTGGCTACATCACCGCCTGGTATGGTGGGGGCGGGGGGGCACTGCACAGGATTGAAATAAGCTGCAGAGACTTGTAGACTTCGTCAGCTCCATCACAGGCACTATTTTCCATTAATCCAGGACATCTTCAAGGAGCGATGTCTCAGAAAAGATGGCATACATCATTAAGGAACCCCCATCATGCAGGTCATGCCCTCTTCTCATCAGGAAGGAGGTACAGGAGCCTGAAAGCTCACACTCTACTATTCAGGAACAGCTTCTTCCCCTCTGCCATCAGATTTCTGAATGGACATTGAACCCATGAACTCTAACTCATTCCTTTTTTATATTTTCGTTTTTGCATTACTTATTTAATTTAACTGTTTAATCCATATACTTACTGCAATTCACAGTTCTTTTTAACTATTATGTTTTGCATTGCAGTACTGCCGCAAAGACGACAAATTTCACGACATATGCTAGTGATCCTGATTCAGTGTAGACATACAATTACTATAAATTACATAAATAAAGAAATAGTGCAAAAAAATAATGAGGTAGCGTACATGGTCATTCAGAAATCTAATGGAGGAGGGGAAAGAAGCTGTTTCTGAATTGTTGAGTGTGGGTCTTCAGGCTCCTGTACCACCTCCTCATGGTAGGAAGAAGAGGGCATGTCCCAGATGGTGAGGGGTGCCACCTTCTTGAGGCACTGTCTCTTGATGATGCTCTCAGTGTTGGGAGGGTTGTGCCCACGGTGGAACTGGTTGAAACTATAACATTGCAATTCTGCACATTGACCTCCGTGTCAGGCAGTGTCAGAATGCTCTCTATGATACATCTATAGAAATTTGTAAAAGTATTCAGTAACATACCAAGTCATCTCAAACCCCATATGAAGTAGGAGTTTCTACAAAATAGGATCCTTTCCCATGACTACGTCAATGTATTTATTTTTATTTATTTAGGGATACAGCACAGTATCAGGCCCTTCCAGCTCAATGATCCTGTACTGTCCAATTACACCCGTGTCCTGTACTGCCCAATTACACCTGTGTCCAATTAACCTCCTGATTCATACACCTTTGGAATGTGGGAGGAAAATAGAGCACCCGGAGGAAATACACGCAGTCACGAGCAGAACATACAAACTCCTTACTAACATTGACAGGAATTGAACCCAGGTCGCTGGTGCAGAAATAGCACAACGCTACCATGTGTTGGGTTCAACGTAGATCATCTGAGAAGGGCCCAACACATGGAGGAAGTAAAGGACAAGGCTAAAGAGGAAGTTAAAAGGTAGCATAAGAATATTATGATCAATATTCTAATGAAGTGTTAGATAGTGAACCTTTAGGAGGAAGATCAATAAATACAAGGAAACAGTTAGGCCTATGTCTGGGACATTCTTGACATACAGCAAGAGTTTGCAACCTATTTTATGCCGTGGACCAATAGCATTAAACAAGGGGTCCGCTGACACCAGGTTGGGAACCTCTGACGTAGAGGAACAGTTCGGAAAGGAGAGCTACATTCAAAGAAATGGGGTGGTACAGTAGTATAATACTACTACTGTGCCAACGACCTGGGTTCAATTCCCATCACTATCTGTAAAGAACTTGTACGTTCACCCTGTGACCACATGGGTTTCCTTTGGGTGCTCCAGCTTCCTCCCACATTCCAAAGACGTACAGATTAGTAGGTTAATTGTTCACATGAGTGGAACTGGACAGCATAAGCTCACTGGGCAAGAAGGGCCTGTTACTGTACTGTAACTCTAATAAAAAAATATTGGAACAGTTAATAAATGTATGAAGACTAAAAGAAAGCATTCAGATAAAAAAAGAACACATAAAATTAGCTATAGTTGAAGGATAACAATAGCAGCTAATTTTGGAGTGGGAATAAAGTATTAGATGCAGCAGAGGCTGACTTTGTCATCTCCTCCCCGCCCCTTTCATGCAGGACGAAATTACTAAATAACTTAAATTTGAAAGTGAAACCGTAATGAAATTTGATTTTTGTGGAATACATCGTGGGGTGCACAACATTATCATTTTCAATTCCACATCAGATTCCTCCCCTGACATTTTGTTTTAATTGTCACCTATTCTGTTTGCTAAACTCATGTCTATAATGGCGTTCTTCCTGAAGCATATCCACACATAATTGTCATTTTCTTGTCCAGCCTATCTAAAGGACATTAAAGGAGAAATTTAAACAAGATTTCTGCCTTTTTCCATCACTAAACCATTAGTTCTGATTATTTAAGGTTTATTGCATTTAATTGGTTAGTTTGAGTTCTGCCAGGCTTGTAAATATTGCTTTTTTCCTTAAATGGCAAGAACTGCACAGTTTAAAATGCTATAATGTTTCAAGGTACTCAATGCCTATACGTGCCCTGATTTAGATTTTAAGTGGTTCTTCCCTGGGATCTTGCTGAACTGCACTGCAATCACATCAGGTCAAAGGCTCTGCCAACTCTACTCTCTCTACCCAGGTCTGTGTGTCTGGGCACAACCCATTCACCATCTTTACATTTGCCAACAACACAACTATTGTTGGCAGAATTTCAGATGGTGGCGGGGAGGCGTACAGGAGCGAGATGGATCTGCTGGTTGAGTGGTGTTTTAGGAACAGCTTCTTCCCCTCCGCCATCAGATATCTGAATGGACAATGAACTCATGTACACTACCTCACCACTTTTTCTTTGTACCCCATATTTAATTTAGTATTTGAAATATACTTTATATTGTAAATTAGTTTTTATTATGTATTGCAATGTACCGCTACCACAGGGCAACATATTTCACAACATACTGTATGCCAGTGATATTAAATCTGATTCTGATTCTTTCAGAAAGGGACAAAGTAATCAGGGTCATTGCGAACTGTTGTTGTGCAAGGAAAAGGGATTTGAGGTTTACTCTTACGACAGTAATTGCCTATATGTCACTAGTAGTCCTACATCTTTATTAGGTACATCTGTACACCTGCTCTTAATGCAAATTATCTAATCAGCCAATCATGTGGCAGCAACTCAAAGCATAAAAGCATGCAGACATGGTCAAGAGGTCAGTTGTTATTCAGACCAAACATCAGAATGGGGAAGAAGTGTGACCTAAGTGGCTTTGACAGTGGAATGATTGTTGGTGCTTGACGGGGTAGCTCGAGTGCCTGAGAAACTACTATTTTCCTAGCACTTGTATGCACAACAATCTCCAAAGTTTATAAGGTGTGAAAAACAAAAAAAAAAACACACCCAGTGAGCAGCAGTTCTGTGACTGAACGCACCTTGTAAATGAGACAGATCAGAAGAGAATGGCAAGACTGGTTCAAGTTGGCAGGAAGGTTACAGTAACTCAAATAACCACAGATAGCAAAAGTGATGTGTAGAATAGCATCTCTGAATCCCTAACATGTCGAGCTTTGAAGTGGATGAGCTACAGCAGCAGAAGGCCAAACTGGGATCCAAGATGAACCTCATAAAGTGGCCACTGAATTTAGTCCTCATCAGTTCTCATTAATATTTTGTAAACGTTCAACAAACAGAATCATACAGCAAGGAAAAAGACCCTTCAGCTCATCTCATCCACGCTGGCCAAAGTGACCATCCAAGCTCGTCCCACTTGCCTGCACTTGGTCCATATCCCTCTAAATCTTTCCTATCCAAATGCCTGTCCAACTGTCTTTTGAAAGTTGTTCAAGTACCTGCTATAACCACTTCCTCTTGTTTTGTAACTTGTTAATTTTATGTCTTTGCACTGTACTGCCACCACAAAACAAATTTGATGTCACATGAAACAGTGATGATAAACTTGATTCTGATTTTGCTCCTCCCCCCTTTTCTGTCCCTACATTGTATCATCTTCCCCTGTCAAATTAACTTAACCCCTCACAACAGCACCAACAAGCTCCGCAACCCCATCCCACACCACCCTTGGAAGGATGTTGGTTAGGCCCTTTCTGGTGCACGTACAACCAATATGACTTACCTCTGCACCTTTCGCAGACACAGTCCTGGAAAACCCCTAACACCTGCCCCACCTCATCCAGCAGATCCACCCTCATATTCTTCCACTCACTATCACACAGCACTGGAGACAATCCAGAAATCACACCTGCTGGATCTGATGATATTGTGATTCAGAGGTTCTTTGAAAGTCAAGGAATGAGGCCTTAACTATGCTGAATACTACTGGTTTGATGTTTGTTATTCAATGTATTGTTTGCTCGATTTTGCCGATTGTGCAATTTGGTCTTTTTTTTCACATGTCGGGTGTTTGATACTTTCTTTGAACAGGTTCCATGGTATTTCTTTGTTTCGTGGCTGCCTGCAGAAGGAAGAATCTCAGATTGTATTCTGTATACATATTTTGATAATACATGGACTTTGAATCTTTAAAACTTGATGAATAGTGTTTTTTTTGTATTTATAACACAGGAGTGGCGGGGTGGAGATACATCTCTACCAAAGGAAGTGCAATCCACTCCTTCCCTCCACTAGCCTAAAGGTCACCCTTGGTCAAGGTGTAGCACCTGTTTAGCCACCCCCGCCCTCCGATCAGAGTCACATGAACCCATGGGAGCAGCTGGTGGATAGTCATATGAGTAGCTGGTGCATATCATAAATTATGGTTATATGGCCACTGACACCAGGCAGTCAATCTCTGAAGAGTATTAATAATGGCTGGGGTTAGTTGTCTTGTAAAGACACTGCCCAGAAGAAGGCAATGGCAAACCACTTTGGTAGAAAAATTTGCCAAGAATAATCATGGTCAAAGACCATGATCACCTACGTCATATGACACAGCACATGATGATGATGAAAATATTGTTTGAATGGACAGGCGAGGTTTCAGGTTGAGACCCTTCATCAGAATTGGATGAAACCAGGAGAGTCAATTCTCCAATTCCCTCCTTAGACGCTGCATGACCTGCTAAATTCTTCTGGCTTCTTGTGTGTATTACTACAGATTCCCAAACTCTCTAGTCTCTTGTATCTTCAGAATTGAAAGCAATTTGCAACAATTAAAACCCCGTGTAATCTGATGTTTTCAGTGCTGCCTCTGATATATTGCTTTCCATTCTATTATTTAGTCTTAACTAAACCAGATTTTATAGATAAAGATTAACTTTATTTGTCACACATACATCAAAACATACAGTGAAATGCATTGTCTGCAATGTGCTGGGGGCAGCCTGTACTTCCAGCACCAACACAGCATGCCCACAACTCACTAACGCTAACCTGTATGCCTTTGGAATGTGGGAGAAAACGCAGCACCTGAGGGAAACCCATGCAGTCATGAGGAGAATGGCTCATTACAGACAGCAGCAGCAATCGAATCCCACCCTGTGATAAACTGCACTGACCATTATGCTGTAAATAGATAAAGTATCAGCATAAATCAATTGGAAAAGATACAAATGGCATATTGCCTACAACGTTCTCAATTTCCTGATTCCATTCTCCAAACCCTGCCAAAAACATACCTTAATCTTCAAAGTTTGTGAACATTCTCTTAAGAAGAATTTTATCAAATGCCACTAGGAAGTACAGCTAACTAATGTCTTGAACAGATCCTTGTCCCTTGCTTCAGTTAGCCCAGGCATGCCCCACTCTGCTTCTTGATGATCGGTTAAAAACTTTCAAGCTGACTAAGTGATTTGCTGATTCTGTTTTTAATCACCGACTCCCAGTGAGATGTTAGGCCAACAGATCCAATTACTTTGCCTCCCTCTCTCACCTACTTTAAACTGCAGATAACACTGTGGAATTTTCCGAGTTAAAGGAACAGCTTCAGAGCTGAGAGAACTTTGAAGATTATAATTAGTGTATTGGCATGATTCAAACAACTTCCCAAGACAGAAACCATCTAGTCCAAGGGATTTTTTATCTTTTAATTTATTTATGTTAACTTAATGAGCACCCATTCTAATTCAATATTGGTTTTCTTCGGCATGTTCAGAATATTATGTTCTGCCCATACTGTAACCACTCATACTGTTATTAATTTCCTTGCTTTTATTTATTATAGCATCATTAGTAGCATCATATTGCTTCTGTCTCACTCTTCATACAATTTCCAAAGCTTTTGAACATATTGTTAAAGAGTCATAGAGTCTAAGGGAACAGAAACAGGTCCTTTGGCCCATCTAGTCCAAGCCAAACTGTTAATTCTGCCTAGTCCCATCGAACCACACCTGGACCACAGCCCTTTATAATCCTCTCATTCATGTACTTATCCAAACTTCTCTTAAATATTGCAAATGAACCCGCATCCAGCACTTCCAATGGCAGCTCATTCCACACTCTGAGTGAAGAAGTTCCCTCTCAGGTTCCTCATAAGTGCTTCATCTTTCACCGATGTTGATCACTGACGTAAAACAACACATTTTACTATATGAGCCGAGTGACTGCACTCCAATGGGATGACATGGTGCAGAATCTCGGCTCATCCAAGAAAATCAGTGTTAAGTAAATCTAGAATCTAAATCAGCTGGTGTCAGAAACATGATGACACTTATTGGCTGTCTCCAGCATGTCCTGGGACTGTATTGGTCATTGACACAAACGATGTATTTACTGCAAGTTTTAACGTTTCGACGCACGTGTGACAAATAAAGCTAATCTTTGGTTCTAAGAAGAGCATGAGTAACATTGTTGGGTCTGCACAAGAGATTAGAATTACAGGTGCTGAGAGAGTTTAATAGAGTTGGGGTGTTGCATGGCTGTAAAGTCCACAGCTGAATGCAATTACCTCAGGTTAACTAGGCACTCATTCCTAGAGGATCGTCACCTTGTCATGGTGGAGAGGTCCCAAGATGCTGTCTGGAGTTTAGCCATATGGTCTGAGAGAACAGACGACAGAAGCTAATGACACATCACAATGGCAGTGAGGCAGAGGAAGGCTGCAGCACTCACTGGACCCAGCCATTGATCTGTCAAGGACCATGTGATGGCTGCACATGCATCAGCCTCCCCATGTTAAACAACACCACGCACTGGCATTCTCCTTAACATCCCGGACTGGCCTCTACAACCACCTGAGGACTCACCAATGGTCAACCCCTTAGGGGAATATCATACTCAGCTGGAATGATCACACTATTACATTCTAGGAATGAGATCAAGAGAAACTTCTACGAAGATTTGTGAATCTTCGTTCTTTTTACAGGAAGGTCGTTGTTGCTTAGTCTTGAACAGATTTTTGGAATGAAGAATTTGGGGATTGAGGGGGAGAGTGGACGAGAAAAGAGAATGTGTCTTACTGAGTGACTCAAGGAACTGAACGCCTTTCTACTATTGCTAATTCTTGGTTTTAGCTCTGCTTAATTTAACCAATATGCTTGTTAAAACTTCAATTAATAACTCTTCTGCCTTTACTATACGCTTGCCTGGTCTTTGCAGAAATATATTTCTCACTGTCAGTGCTGGGGAGACTAGTTGAAGTCTTAAATCCACTTTCATTTCTTAAATCTATCCATAAAGTTTCAACTGCCCCCCTCTTTCTTGTTTTATCATCCATTAACATGGAAGTAATTTCATTCTTAATTATTAATGCTACTCCTCCCCCTACCCGATCCCTTCTCCTTGCAGTAAACCTTGTAGCCATGTTCATTTTCCAGTCCCTACTCTCTCGCATCTGTACTTCAGAAATGGCAACACAATGCACTCTCCAAATTGAATTTACAATTCAATTTAGGACCCAGTGCTCCTCTGTCTTAAATTGTCTTGCAGTAATAATGTTGATTATCACACACATTTCATTTAATGTTCCTAATTTAATTTATTTCCATCTTTTATTTTTTTGTATTTCTATCCCCTGCAAGACATTCGCATTATTTCTCTTACTCTACTCTGAATTATTTGAGACTATTGCCTGCATATACTTTCAACTAGGGCCTCCCCACTCATTCAGATTTTAACGTCTGATTTATCAATTTGACTAAGAAGTTGAGGTCTCAGATCTTTTACCACAGACCCTTGCTCTACCTTGGTGCTACACCCATGTGTTCATCTCCATAATTCCATCGTAGGAAGAGTCCTCCACACCATTCCCATTCCAACATGTCAGTGCAAGGCCTCCTCTACTGCCACCATGAGGCCACACTCAGGTTGGAGGAGCGACACCTTATATTCCATCTGGGTAGCTTCTAACCTGATGGCATGAACATCGATTTCTCAAACTTTGGGTAATTGCCCCCGTTTACATTCCATTTACTCCTCTCACCTTACCTCCGACATCACTTCCCTCTGGTATTCCTCCCATTCTCTTTTTTCCATGGTTTTCTGCGTTCTCCTATCATACTCCTCCTTCTCCAGCCCTTTATCTCTTTCACCAATCAACTTCCCAGCTCTTTATTTCACTCCTCCCTCTCTCACCATTTCATCTATCAACTGCCACCTTGCACTTCTTCCTTTCCTCTCCCCATCTTCTTACTCTGACTTCTACTCTTCCTTTGAAGTCTTGAAGGGGGGGGGGGGTCTCGGCCTGAAACGTCAGCTGTTTACTCTTTTCCATAGATGCTGCTTGGTCTGGTGAGTTATTCCAGCATTTTGTGTGTGTGGCATTGAACGCTTCTGCAAGGAGTGCTGCCACAGGAAAGCAGCACCCATCGTCAAGGAGCCCCACCATTCAGGCCATGCTCCCTTCTCACTACTACCATCAGGAAGGAAGTACAGAAGCCTTAGGTCCCACAGGAACAGTTCAGGAATAGTTATTACCCTATCTCCATCAGACTCATAAACATAGAAAACCTACAGCACAATACAAGCCCTTCAGCCCACAATACTGTGCCAAACATGTATTTACTTTGGAAATTACCTAGGGTTACCCACACCCCTCTATTTTTCTAAGCTCCATGTACCTGTCCAGGAGTCTCTTAAAAGACCCTATCATATCTACTTCCACCACCGTTGCCGACAGCCCATTCCACACACACAAACTATCTGCGTAAAAATCTTACCCCTGACATCTCCTCTGTACCTGCTTCCAAGCACCTTAAAACTGCGTCCTCTCGTGTTAACCATTTCAGCCCGGGAAAAGCCTCTGACTATCCACACGATCAATGCCTTTCATCATCTTATACACCTCTATCAGCTCACCTCTCATCCTCCGCCACTCCAAGGAGAAAAGGCTGAGTTCACTCAACCTTTTCTCATACGACATGCTCCCCAATCCATGCCACTCCTCAACCAGCTCGTATAATTTCACTCACCTCAGCAGCAAATTGACTCCACAATCTACGTACTCACTTTCAAAGCCTCTACAACTCATGTTCTCAGTATAATTTATTTACTTATTTCTTATTATTTTTGAGGTTTTTTGTATTTGCAGTTTGTCTTCTTTTGCACATTGGTTGTTTGTCAGACTTTGTGTGTTGCTTTTCATTGATTCTATTGTATTTCTTTGTTCTACTGTGAACATTTGCTAGAAAATGAATCTCAGGGTAGTATATGGCAGTGGTCCCCAACCACCGGGCCGCAAAGCATGTGCTACCGGGCCGCGAGGAAACAATATGATTTGGCGATATGAAACAATATGAGTAAGCTGCAACTTTCCTCATTCCCTGTCACGCACTGTTGAACTTGAACACCCCCCACCCCACCCCGTCAGCCGGTCCGCAAGAATATTGTCAATATTAAACTGGTCCGCGGTATGAGAAAGGTTGGGGACCCCTGGTATATGGTGACATATATGTACTTCGATAGTAAATTTTCTTTGAACTCTGAATTTAATGTGCTTTCCCAGTCTCTACGTGCCTCAAGTAATGATCTGAGATTAAGTTAGTTGGGGGCACAAGAATATAGAACATTACAGTACAGTACAGGCCCTTCAGCCCACAGTGCCAACCTTCTAACCTACTCCAAGATCAATCAAACACTTCCCTTCACATTAGCTCTCCATTTTTCTTTCATTCATGTGCCTGTCTAAGAGTCTGGTAAGTGACCCAATGTCTTTAACCCCACCCTTAGCAGTGCATTCCATATACTCTGTGTGAAACAGTTTACCTCTGACATCCCCCTATACTTTCCTCCAATCACATTAAAATTATGAGCAATTGTATTAGCCATTTCCAACCTCAGAAAAAGCCTCTCCAGTCCATTCGATTCATGCCTCTTATCTTGTATATCTCTGTCAAGCCACCTCTCACTCTTGAGTGAGCTCAGAAAGGCCTAGCTCACTCAACCTGTTCTAATAAGACCTTCCCTCTAATCTAGGTGTCAGCACAAGAGAGCACAGATGCTGGAATCTGGAGAACACCCAAAGCAGTGGAGGAATTCAACAAATCGGTCAGTATCTCTGAAGAAAAATGAAGGGTCTCAATCTGAAATATTTTCAGAGCTAAAAGGGATTATAAAACAGTTTATAAATTTATTAAAGAGAAAGGACAAAGGGGGACAGAATGGAATGTAAATTACAATCATGTTCTATGCAAGATACCTAATCTGAATCAGGTTTAAAATCACTGACATATGTTGTGAAATTAGTTGTTTTTCAGTGGAGTACATTGCACAGTAAATTTGGTAATAATAAAAACAATAAAATACAATAAGAAATTTACATAAAAATTAAATTAAATAAGTGGTGCAAAATAAGAGCAAAAAAAGTGAGGTAGTGTACATGAGTTCATTGTCCATTCAAAAATCTGATGGCAGAGGGGAAGAAGCTGTCGCTGAATCACTCAGTGTGTGCCTCCAGGCTCCTGTACCTCCTCCTTCATGGTAGCAATGAGAAGAGGGCATGTCCTGTTTGATGGGGGGGGTCCTTAATGACAGATGCTGCCTTTTCGAGGTATTGTCTTTTGAAGATATCCTCGATGCTGAGGAGGCTAGTGCCCATGATGAAGCCGGCTGAGCTTGCAACTTCCTGCAGCTTTATCCAATCCTGTGCAGTAGCCCCTCCATTCCAAATGGTGACGCAACCAGTTAGAATGCTGTCCATACTACATTTGTAGAAATTTGCAACAGTCTTTGGTGGCATACAAAGTCTGTCACCAAATTTGCTGTGCTCATTATATTATCTTTTATAATAAGGCAACATCAATATAAATATGTTTCAGTTAATGACTTAGTTAGAACAATAAATAATAAATCCCATAGAAGGTTCTGATAAAGGATCTCAGCCTGAAATGTCGACTGTTTATTCCTCTCCATAGATGCTACCTGACCTGTTGAGTTCCTTCAGCATTTTTGTATGTTACTGAAGATTTCCAGCATCTGCAGACTCTCTGGTGTTTAATATCAGTGTGCGTTTCTCTTGGATGTACGCTAGGGATTTTCTTTCATGCTTGGTGTAGTTGTCCTCCTTAGCCTTAAGCATGACTTCCAGGTTACCACATACACATGTATACGATGCAGGAACAGCTTCTTCCCCTCTGCCGTCCGGTGTCTGAATGGACAGTGAACCCATGAACATTACCTCAGTACTTTTTTATTTCTATTTTTGCACTCAGAACATACTGAGTGACAAAGGAACAGCAGCAAAGTAGGCCTCATTGCAACCACCCACCCACACACACATCCGCACACCCCTCTAACCCCAAGACAGGCCGTCTTCTTCAGCCTCCAGTGGACTCATGGATTCACAGACATTGATCATTCAATTTCCTCAGCGGACTGGCAGAGATTCACAGATTCAAAGTCCACAGAATAAACACTCTTCACTGTAATAGTACAAAAAATAGAACAGTGTGTCTGAGCTTCCATGCTATAATTCTGGAGATACATACAGGGTTCATTTATGATCAGGAATGCCAAGACTCCCTAAGTCAGCCCCGTTAGGGCTGCCTTGAAGGTCCCAACATTCAAGGTCATGAACTTCACATAAATGAGTGCAAATTGCCCATGCGTGGCCTTCTGTGCAGGATTTTTTAATGCCCATATTGATTGAAGGTTTTACAAAATTGATGATACTTCAAAGCTATATCATTGTCCATAACACCATTTTATTAAAGATGAGTCTATAGTAAAACCATAAGACTAAGTTAGAGGAGCAGAATTAGACCATTCAACCCTTCGAGTATACTCCTCCATTCTATCATTGCTGATATATTATCCCTCTGAATAACCCCAATCTCCTGCCTTCTGCAGTTGGACATCCTGCTAATCCTGTTCATATTCTCTTTCAGGGCCAGGTAACAGACAACTCCTTATATCCCTGCAACAGTAGGCCAGAAAGGAGGTACGGTCACCAGAGAGGCGGTGCAATGAAAAGATATATTCCAGGAACAATAGACTGCGTTAATGGGTCAATTGATACTCAATGGGACTGAAATGAGCTGAAAGTTAAAGTGCAGAAGCAAATGAAAAACTGGAAAAGTGGTGTCCTGGGGAAAGATTAACATATTTGTGAAAGGGAATAACCTGATGGGAATATCTGGACCAGAAATACTGCAAGTTTAAAGACACAATATTCAAAAGGCTTGAAGCAATCCATCTATAAAATATATCTCTACTTTGTGAGGGTAGTGTGTGTCATTTTCCGTGAAGTGTACATCAAGTATTACTCATCCTTTAACTGGAACAGGAGAAAGATAATAACACTGTACATTGAAGTACACATTCAGAATATGTTCAGGCTCCTCACTGAAGAAATAGATTGGTGGTTCTCCTCTGGGTTTTGCCCTTACTTAGAAAATAAATTTGAATAAACACAAGAGATTCTGGGAAAACTAGAGCAACACAAAAAATATGATGGAGAAGCTCAGCAGGTCAGGCAGAATCTATGGAATAAACAGTCACATTTCAGGCCTGTCCTGATGAAAAGGCCTCGGTCCGGAACATTGACTGACTATTCCCTTCCATAGGTGATATCTGACTTGCCGAGATCTTTTTTTTTATATTAAATGCAATCGTGAACAATAGCCAGATGAGAAATGCTGATCAAGTCAACTAGTTCCCAAAGAGAACTCTGATAGGCCAATCAGATGGTTCACTGCTGCTCAGCGATAGAACACAAAAAAATCATATGTATAATTGAAAAATAGTAGAAATACTGGAGTCATGATGATCATGATGAAGTCTGCTGGAGAGAGACATTTATACATCTACTATCCTCCATAATTCAAAGATTGAAGGATAAGGTTGCAGGGGGACAAAACGTGGCAGGAGCACTTGGAACTAAAAACTAATCCCTACCGGGAGAAAACAGCACCTATTCTTTCCACACTGTTCTCCAGCAGTTTAAGGACTAACTCACAAGTGCTCTTGAAAGTCAGGTATTAACCCTACCTACCAACAACCAAGCATTGCCATCCTGGTCCCCTTCATGATAGCTTATGAAGCAGCATGTGACTTCTCTCCCAGAGATGATAGGTGTTTGTGCATTCAGCTCTTGAAGGCTTGGACCCCATCGTCGCAGATGTTTCTAACCACAGCACCTGGAAGGCTGTTCCAAATTCTGATAGCACAGTGAAGGAAGCTTCTATCCAGTGTGTAGGTTCTCGCATCAGGCATAGAAACAGCATGAGCAGGCATAGGTAAACTTGATCATGTGGTGCGCCATCTCTCATAGGATGAAGGCAGCAAGGCGCAAAGGTCTGCAGAGTTGTGGCTGGTGTGCATTTTGTACAGCACAGTAGCTGCAGCAACCTGTCATCTGTGGTGTAAGCTACTGATAGCTAGCTTCTCACAAGCTGTGGCTTCATCTACACCTATAATCCCAAGAGCCTTTCTTTGAATGGAATCAAGCTGGCTGAGGACACTCTGTGAGGCATTCATCCATGATAAGCAGGCATACTCCATGATACTTTATACCTGGGCTTTGTAAACCATGGCTCTGCCCTCTTTGTCGAGTTTGGATGCTACTTTCCACAGAGCTCCAAGCCTTTTGTCCAGCCTTGTTTGAAATAGTGGAAAGGTATTTATCCCACACCAACTTGCTGTCAGTATTAACACCAAAGATTACTAGCTCCTTCTTTAAATGCAGCTTGCAGTTTCCAAGATACAGGTCAGGGTTAGATGGGTTCTTCTTCCTAGACATCACCATCACCTTGCACTTAGTAGGCTCACAGGTGACATTCCAGTCGTCTGCCCAGGCTTTCATCCTGTCAAGGTCCCTATTCAGGCCTGCTGCCACTGTATTACTCTCTCCTGCTCTAATTGGTGCAAATAGTGTGGAGTCGTCAGCGTACAGGTTATAGCTCATTACTGCATGCATCAACCAAGTCGTCAATAAAGATGGCAAACAGAAGTGGCCGGAGTATTGAACCCTGTGGTACAGATGCATTGATGGTTGAAGAATCAGAAGCCTGACCAAAGATAACAACTTTGATGGTCCATCCATGAAGGTAGCTCTGCAGCCATCTAAGCAGCTTTCCAGATATTCCTTTGGATCTCAACTTAACACAGAGTCCATTATGCTAGACCTTGTCAAAAGCTCCTTTGGTATCCAGGGCTATGACACACACTTCCTCCACCTTTGTCTAAGAAGGTGTTCCACGTTTGAGGTAAGGTAGTGAGGAGATCGGCTGTACTGTGATCAGGTCTAAATCCATACTGGCTACTTGAAATTAAGTTGTTACGGAGTAGGTAGTTCTGAACTTGTTTGTGGACTGCTGCTTCCATTACCTTGCTGATGATACTGAGTAAGGATATGGGGTGGTAACTTGTTAGATCAGCTCTGGAATCCCTCGTGTACTGGTGTTACTGATGCTATTTTCCATTGTTCTGAGAATACACCACTCGAGAAGCATAGCTGGAAGAGGTGGCAGAGAGGACTTGCAAGTTCTGCACTGCATTTCTTTAAGACCCTAGTTGGAATCTGGTCAGGGCCAGATGCTTTATCAGGCTGAAGCTGTTGCATAATTTTCCTGATGTCTTTAGATTTGAAGATGATTTTGTTCAGCAGGGTGGTAGTAAGCTGCTTGACATCTGGTGGCTGGTCATTAGCATTTGTGAGCCAATGTTTATCTGCAAAAGCCCGACAGAAAACATTGGCTTTATCCTTTGCTGTTGTATGTACAGACCCATTGTGCTCAATGACAGGGGTGTCAGAGTGGCCTGTTCTTCCAGAGTGGGAGTTCACAACATTCCACCACTTCTTGCTGCTAAGATTACCACTGGTTAAGTCATTTTTGAGTTTGATGTTATGGTTTCTTCTGGCCTGTCTCTCTGCTCAATTGTATGACTGCCTAGCCTGTGCAAACCTCTCCTTATCAGCAGGGGTGTTGCACTTCTTTAGATGGTGGTAGAGACGACGTTTCTTCTTTGCTGCTCATCTGCACTTATCATCAAACCATACTTCATCGCCAGTCTTCTTAGTAACAATTTTGCTGGGAATGTGAATGTCCATGGCCTCACATACAACTTCTGTAAGCTTGGTGCAAGCCTTCTCAGGGTCCTTGTCTTTGAGAATGCTAGACCAGTCGGTTGATGAAAGATGACCACGCCTATCCCAAAAGTTGGCTTTGTCGTAACACCAAACTTTCCTCTTGTATGACTGGTCACGGTAAACCGGAACATCCAACTTCACTAGCACCAGCACTGTGTGTGTGTTACTGCATTATTTGAATACCTGATTTGATACTTCTGTAGCATTTTAAAGATTAGCTTTATATGTCACATGTACATTGAAAAATACAGTGAAATGTGTTGTTCTGCGACATCAACTAACGCAGTCCGTGGATGTGCTGAGGGCAGCCTGCAAGTGGCTCCACGCTTCTGGCAGCAACACAGCCTACTCAGGACTCAATAACCCTAACTGTACATTTTTAGAATGTGGGAGGAAACCCAGGTGATCATGGGAAAACATATAAACTCCTTACAGACAGACAGGAGTTGAACCCCGATTGCTGGTGCTGTAAAGCACTACGCTAAACACTACACTCCCGTGCCACCCTTTCTATTTTCTTTATTAATTTGAGGATTAGTTATTCATACTCGCACAGACCTAAGATCTTAAGCCATACTAATTCTTAGTCCTGAATCAGAATACAAGGTGAAGGTCCACTCCACAATGGCGTGTATGACTTAGGGCCACATATTTCATTGCAGATCTGAAGGGGTACTGCTCTCTTAAAGGTGTCATCCCTTAATTAGATGTTAAAATGAAACTACAGCTGCAGAGGCTTTAAATACCCCACAGCACAGTAATGAGCTGGTATGGCATCCTAACTGGTTGTATCACAGCCTGCTATGGAAAGAGCAAAATCTGGGAATGAAAAAGTCCAGAGAATGTGAGGGACACAGCCCAGTCTATCATAGGAAAACATCATTTACAAAGAATGCTGCCATTAGCAATCAGCATCCATCATCAAGGACCACCACTGCTGTCCTCAGCCAGGAGGTACTGGGTCCTCAGGAATCACACCACCAGGTTCAGGACTAGTTATTACCCAACAACCATCAGGCTCCTGAATCAGCATGGATAACTTCACTCACTCTCTCCTCAACTCTGAACTCACTTTCAATGCCTCTACATCTCATGTTCTCAGTATTATATTTCTTTTCCACATTGACTGTTTGTCATTCTTTATGTATAGTTTTTAAAATAGAATATTGGGGGACCAAGCACTTCCACTTCATTGGCCACAGGCAGAACTTCCCAGTGGATAAACATTTTAATTTGTGTTCCCATTCCTGTTGTGATATGTCAGTGTATGGACTCCTCTTATGCCAAGAGGTCGTCATCCTCAGGGTGCAGAAGCAACACCTTACATTCTGCCCGGGTAGCCTCCAACTGGTTGGTATGGATATTGAATTCTCCTTCCAGTAAAAAAGATTTCCACTCCCCACCTTCCTCTACTTCCCACTCTGACCCCTTACCTCCTCTCACCCACCTATCACTTCCCCTGGGTCCTCCCCTCCTTCCCTTTCTCCTACGGTCCATTCTTCTCTCCCATCACAGAAGGAGGAATCTTCTCCAGCCCTTTAACTTTCTCTCCCACCTGGCTTCATACAACACCTTCCAGCTATCCTCCTTTCCCTCTCCCACTTTTTTATTCTGATGTGTTTCCCCTTCCTTCTCAGTCCTGAAGGAGGGTCTCAGCCCGCAACATCAACTGTTTATTCCTTTCCATAGCTGCTGCCTGACCTGCTGAGCATTTTGTTATGTGTTGCTTTGGTAAGAGACTCTTTGTTCAAATGTAGCTTCCTTAAATGTTCGAATGTAGGTCAGAAATGGACCATTTAATCATACAGCTATTTACACTGTCAGCTCTTTCTGTGTCCAACAACAAAATGGTGCTTGATCATAATCCTCAGTGTGGAAATTTTTCTGAGATCTCTCAGGGAGGCATACAGTCCTACGTCAATACTGTTCAGTCATTACTACTAATGAAAGGTATCAGCAGCAAGCAAGCTAAGTCGGGGATGAATTCAGACAATATTATCTAGATGAATGCAAGTGGCCCTGGTGTTAGAATACAAAACATAACTGCAGCTCTTGTCCTCCTGGGCGCTGAGATTGTTGGTTTGGGAGATGCTACTGGAGCAGCCTAGGTAACTAAACAGCATTTCACAAATGGTACACGGGGCAGCCACAGTGCGCCAGTAGCAGAGAGAATGATTATGTTGGCAGGCTGTTTCCTCTATATTCACACACAGTAGCCAGACTGTCCAGTGTCCGGCTTGGCCTGAAGACCATTATAATTAGATTAGCTCATTCTCATCTATACCACGGTGATGAAATTTCTTGTGTGCACAGAACAAACAGTATACTGTACCAGGTAATAATAAATACCATTTATTAGCTTTACAGCCCCAGTGATCTCTGAGCAGGGTTCAATTGACCACCACTGTCTTTAAGGAGTTTGCATGTTCTCCCTGTAAGTGTGTGGGTTTCCTTCGGGTACTCTGGTTTCAAGGCTCAAGATTCAAGTTTATTTACCACATGTACATCAAAGCATACAGGGAAATGGGTGATTTGAATTAACAACCACACTGCTCTCACATTCCACAGACGTATGAATTAGGGTATGTTGTGACCATGCAATGTTGGCACTGGAAGGATGGCGACATTACGGGCTGCCCCCAGAACAATTCTCAAACAGTGTTGGTCATTGACGCGAAGGATGTGTTTCACTATCTGTTTCGATGTCCATGTGACAAATAAAGCTGATCTTTTATCTTTAAACTTTACAGCAATAAATACAGCAACAGGCATAAAACGGTGGAATATGTGCAATGAGGAGTTGTCAGCCTGCACCCAACAAGTCCATAATCATCTTTTAGGTCACCTTCACATTGAGGTTCATGCTGTGCTCGCACCATTCTACCAGCCGCTCAAGCTGCTCTCCGTACACCGTCTCATTGTCGTCGTTGATGAAGCCACCATTGTTGTGTCATCAGTGAACTTCATGATTTAGTTTAAACTGGATCTAGCAGTACAGTCATGCATCAACAGTGGGCTGAGCATGCAGTCGTGGTGGGTGCCAGTGCTCAGCATAATGGCACTAAAAATGCTGCTGCAACATCTCCAGTACATGTTGGCAGCAAAATCTCTAGTGTCATCATGTTCTGACTATGGTCTTTCTGCCAAGTTGTTCCCAAGTCTGGATACCAAGGCCTTAAAGCTCCTGTATCTTCTCCCAAAAGGAACAAAAGGGAATGACCAGGATGGCAGGCATCCTTGCCAATACGTGTAAGAAGATATACCCCAAGAGGACCATAACCTTGTTGTGGTTTGGAGGCTTGCATGCGTCAATGACCCAGAGAGCTATGTTGGCTGGAGTCAGGGCTTTATGCTTTGGTTCTTGGTAGGGTCACGGATGCCAAACAGGTCAAAGGATAGAGGCCAGACTAAGAGTGGCCCACAAGTCCTACAGGTTTGGGGGCTCAGCTCAGGGCTAACAACCCTGACTGGTCAAACAAAACTGTAATGGAAACAGTATTGGGGAATCCCTCTACATTTGTGTGCAATGGCACTCCTGAGTCTCCATCTGGAACTTGCATGACTTACAGTCGTGAAAACAGCTACTAACACAATGAAGGAAGCCTGAACACTGACAGAGATGGACGACGTTCATTGTTGCCCTAAACGCCATTTAGAGCAGCAGAGAGCAAAGAGATACGTGTATAATATAGCTTCTCTTTCTCTCACTTAAAAACTACCATCATTGTAAAGCCCCTTCCGACTATCGATTAAATGTTTTAAAATATTTTCCAGTGTTGATTTCTGTTGAAATCTGACGTGCAGATGATTTTGTAGTTGAAAGCACTACCTGAATGATTTTATTCAATATCTAAAGAGATTGCTAATTAGTCAAATAAGGCTAGTGCTTCGCAAATAAAAAACTTAATTTCTATATACAGTATGTGCCTAGAAACTTCAGTGCTCCTTTCCTCTGGTATTGAAACAACTCTCTGGGTCACCCAAACGCGAAAGGTCGTCAGCTTCAATTATGAGGTTCAGAGAACAGTATTGTCAGATTTCTGTGTAACACCACTCCAGAACTGACACTGTTGGTTTAGCATGGCATTCTATTGATATGCTGCCAGCTCCCACAATTGTCCATGTAAATTACTGACTGCCCTCAGTGTCAATCATCAAACTTCAAACTTAGGCCTCTGTACCTCCCTCTGCAACTGGATCCTTGACTTCTTCATTGGGAGGCCACAGACGGTGCGGATCAGTAAAGCCATGTTGCAGTTAGTGTAATACTGGTGCAGCACTGGCTGTGAGATCGGGGTCTGATTCCTGACACTGTTTGTAAAAATAGGGGACAAGCTCTCCTCTACAATCACTCTGAGCACCGGTGCCCCACAAGGCTGTGTACTCAGCCCCCTGCTGTACTCACTGTACACCCATGATTGTGAGGTCAAGTTTCCATCAAACTTATATATCAAATATTGCTGATGACACAGTAATTGTAGGCCGTATCTCGGGTAATGATGAGTTTGAGTACAGAGAGGAAATTAAGAACCTGGTGGCATGGTGCGAAGACAATAACCTATCCCTCAATGTCAGCAAGACGAATGAATTGGTCTTGCTGACTTCAGAAGGAGTAGCGGACCGCACGACCCCATTTACATCAGTGGTATGCAAGTGGAACAGGTCAAAAGCTTTAAGTTCCTCGGGGTCAATATCATAAATGGCCTGACTTGGTCCAACCAAGCAGAGTCCACTGCCAAGGCGGCCCACCAGCACCTTTACTTCCTGAGAAAACTAAAGAAATTTGGCCTGCCCTTAAAACCCTCACTAATTTTTATAGATGCACCGTAGAAAGCATTCTTCTAGGGTACATCACAACCTGGTATGAAAGTTGTCCTGTCCAAGACCGAGAGAAGCTGCAGAAGATCGTGAACACAGCGCAGCACATCACACAAACCAATCTTCCGTCCTTGGACTCACTTTACACCGCATGCTGTCGGAGCAGTGCTGCCAGGATAATCAAGGACACAACCCACCCAGCCAACACACTTTTTGTCCCTCTTCCCTCCGGGAGAAGGCTCAGGAGCTTGAAGACTCGTACGGCCAGATTTGGGAACAGCTTCTTTCCAACTGTGATAAGACCGCTGAACGGATCCTGACCCGGATCTGGGCCATACCCTCCAAATATCCAGACCTGCCTCTCGTTCTTTTTTGCACTACCTTACTTTCCATTTTCTATTTTTTAAATTTTTAATATTTACTATTGATTTGTACTCCAGGGAACGGGAAGCGCAGAATCAAATATCGCTGTGATGATTGTATGTTCTAGTATCAATTGTTTGGCGACAATAAAGTATAGTCTCCTCTGGGTGCTCCAGTTTCATCCCACGTTCCAAAGACGTATGGGTTAGGGTTAGTGAGTTGTGGGCATGCTATGTTGGCGCTGAAAGTGTGGTGAGACTTGCAGGCTGCCCCCAGCACCATTTTTGCTGTATATTTCAAGTACATGTGAAAAATTAAGCTAATCTCCATCTTTGTTGACAATCAACACAGGCACACCTCATGAATGTGTGCTTAGCCCACTGCTCTATTTTCTCCACACTCATGACTGTGTGACTAAGCACAGCTCAGACACCATCTATAACTTTTCAGATGACACTACTGTTGTTAGTAAAGTCTCAGATGGCAATGAGGTGGTGTACAGGAGTGAGATAGTTCAGCTGGTTGAGTAGTGTCCCAACAATACCCTCACACTCAATGTCAGCAAGACCAAGGAATTGATTGTGGGCTTCAGGAAGAGGAAAAAGTTGGGAAAGGAACAAAAATGCTAGCAACACACACAGAATGGTGGAGGAAGTCAGCAGGTCAAGCAGCATCTATGGAGGGAAATTAACAGTTGACATTTTAAGCCAAGATTCTTCATCAGGATTGGAAAAGAAGAGGGGACAGAAGCCAGAATAATAGGATGAGCGGAGGGGGACGCACATAACCTGGCAGATAGTAGGTGAGTCCAGGTAGGATGGGGAAGGTGGGTTGGGGAGAGGGATGAAAGGGAATGATGTGAGAAACTGAAGCTGATAGGTAGAAGAGGCAAAGGGCTGAAGAAAAATGAATCTGATAAGAGAGGACTGTAAACCATGAAATAAAGGGAAATAGGTGGGAACCAGAGGGAGATGATAGGCCATTCCTTAGGGTGGGATTGGGGAAGAGAAGGGGTGGAGAGGCTATAGGAATGAGGAAAAACAGAGGGTGGAAGGAAAACAGAGGAAAGAGGCTATCAGAAGTTAGAGAAATTAACGTTCATGCCATCAGATTGGAGACAACCAACAGGGAAAATGGAGTGTTGTTCCTCTAATCTCCATTTAGACTCAACATGGTAGTAGAAGAGGCCATGGACAGACATGTCAGTCTGGGAATGGAGAACAGAATTGAAAAAGGTGGCACTAGGAGAGCAGGATATTTGACAAAGGTGCTTGACAAAGCAATCTCCCTATATTCACCAGATCTCACAGATGTTGAGAAGGCCACACCAGGAGCACTGGATGCAAAAAAATGAACACTAACTTATTATTCATTTATTTTGCGCTCTTTATTTGTTTTGTAATTTATAGTAATGTTATGTCTTTGCACTGCATCACTGCTGTAAAACAAAAAGTCCACACAATACAAATCAGTGTTAATAAACCTGATGGTGATTCTGAATCCCAGCAGGTGCAACCAGCTCTTAAAATCATACAATACAAACAACACTCTTCCAGCCACAAGGTAAGGACGTTGCTATTCATGAGTGGATGTTCCAATTATGCAAGGTGGGTGACAGAACGCTCCCTTGGGACCTGGAGAAAGACAGTGCCTCTTTGAATTATGTAATCACAATTGGCTGGAACTTCTTTGAATCTATGAAAACACATATAAATACCTACAGATGTACCATGGACAGCATTCCAACTGGCTGCATCACCATCTGGCATGGGGTGGCTACTGTACATCATTGAAGTAAGCTGCAGAGTCGTAAAACTAGCCAGCTTCATCATGGACATCAGCCTTCATAGTATCCAGGTCATCTTCAAGGACTGATGCCTCAAAAAGGCGGCATCCATCATTAAGGACCCTTATCACCATGACATACTGTCTGAGATTCAGAAACAACAACCTCTTCCCCTCTACCATCCAATTTCTGAATGGGCACTGAATCCATGAACGTGACCGCACTACTTTTTTCAAATTTCCTATTTTTTGCACTACTTATTTAACTATTTTATATACTTACTGTAATTTGGTTTTCTTTATCTCTGTTAGCATGTAGTCCATTGTACTGCTGTCACAAAGTTAACAAATTTCACAACATATGCTGGTGATATTGAACCTGATTCTGACACCGAATATCTTGCACTTTGGGGAAGGCTGCAATGCAGGCAAATATTTGAGCTACTCTGCCTGCTCCCGTGGACTGGAGGAAAGATCGATGAAAAAGCCTTCTTTCCTTGAAAATGGGAATTGGGAGATGTCAGTAGTTAAGGATCAAGGATCGACTTTATTCATCGTATACTGTACAATTACATGTATTGGGAATTTGCTGTGGTGTGTTGGTGCAACATGCAATGGAAAAAACAACATTCAACAATTTTAAAGGATAAAGAATTGTATAAAAAACAAAGTTAGAGGTTAAAGTATGGATAGGGAATAAAATGTGCATAAATACATAAATACCAGCATGTAAGCAGCATTATAAACAGTGGTTTAAAGTGTTTGCAATGCAGTGCAGAGACAGGGATGATAGATGGTGGGGGGAGGCTAACTAGACTGGTTGATCAGATCAACTGCCTGGAGGAAGAAACTTTAAGATGGCGTGAAGTTTTGTTTTACGAGCCCTATAGTGCTCTCCAGAAGGGAGCTTTTGGAAAAGGCGGTTTGCAGGGTGGGTAGTGTCTGCAATAATTTTTCCTGCCCACTTCTTTGTTCTGGACACATACAAGTCCTGCAGTGACGGTAGACCCCAGCCAATGTTCTTTTCTGCTGACCTTACAGTTCACTGTAGTTTTCATACATTGTGAGAGGATGCCAAACCAAACCAGACAGTAATGGTTAATGTGAGGATGTTGTCTATGATAGCTTAGAATTGCACCAGTATGTTCTGAGGAAGATGGAATTTTACCAACTACCACACCGAATATAGCAGCTGACCACCAAACTCAGAGCTGTGACCTGAGATGCTCCAGGGTTTAAGAAGATGGGAGTCACCAAGATCCAGAACTTCAAGAACAAGATACTCAAGGTCCACATATGTGAGATTGTTATGGACATTTTCAGGGTTTCAGCAAGAACAACAATGCATAACACTCCCCCGCTATAGGAAACATCTTCTCCACATCCTCTCTCTAGGCCCTTTAATAGGATAGGTTTCAATGAGATCCTATCAAATTCTTCCGAAATCCAGCAAGTACAAACTCAGGGTCATCAAACACCCCTCATATGTTAATCCTTTCATTCTTGGGATTGTGAACCTCCTCTGAACCCTCTCCAATGCCAGCACATCACTTCTTATAGTCATACTTTATTAACCCCGGGGGAAATTGGTTTTCGTTACAGTTGCTCCATAAATAATAAATAGTAATAGAACCATAAATAGTAATGTGTAAATTATGCCAGGAAATTATGAAATAAGTCCAGGACCAGCCTATTGGCTCAGGATGTCTGACCCTCCAAGGGAGGAGTTGTAAAGTTTAATGGCCACAGGCAGGAATGACTTCCTATGACGCTCAGTGCTGCATCTCGGTGGAATGAGTCTCTGGCTGAATGTACTCCTGTGCCCACCCAGTACATTATGTAGTGGATGGGAGCTATCGACCAAGATGGCATGCAACTTGGACAGCATCCTCTTTTCAGACACCACCGTGAGAGAGTCCAGTTCCATCCCCACAACATCCCTGGCCTTACGAATGGGGCCCAGGACTGCTCGCAATAATCCAAGCGTGATCCGACCAATGCCTTATAAAGCCTCAGTGTTAAATCCTTACTTTTATATTCTAGTCCACTTTGAGTGCTAACCTATTAAATGGTAATTTTGTGAAAATAGTGCTGGTGAAAACTGTTTTTCAGATACCACTGAGGTTTAAAATCTCACCACATACAAACACTTCATGCAGCACTGCTGTTAACATCACTTGGGGGAAGTTTTACACTGGAAGAGTATCTGAGAATGAATAAAAATTCCATCAAAAAAATAGAGACTATTTTTCTTTTGCGTGTGCCAGTACTCTGCTTCGGGTTAAGCCAATTTTCAACAGAATAAAACCAGTTTCTTTGAAACACACAGAAAATGCTGGAGGAACTCAGCGGGCCAGGCAGGATCTATGGAAAAGAGTGAAGTTTCACTCCTACTTCTCATCTTTTTTTCCCCAGTCCTGAAGAAGGGTCTCAGCCCAAAACATCAACTGTTTCCTCTTTTCCATAGATGTTGCCTGGCCTGCTGAGTTCCTCCAAAATCACGTGTGTCTTGCTTTGGATTTCCAGCAGATTTTCTCCTGTTTTGCATTTTCTTTGGAGTTGTGTGATTGAATTTCTAATCCTCAAGCTACTTAAAGTCACTCAAATAGTTGTTTGAGCTATTGTCATTGGGTGGTTAAAACTGTCCAATGCATCACCTGCACCAGCCTACCCGCTATCAAGGACATACATACATATAGATCATCTCATTACAATGATGCACTGAGGTAGAACAAGGGAAAATATAATGCTGCACATAAGATGGGGACTAAGGAGAGGGAAACCACTGCATAACCTCCGTCATCAGAAGAAGGTGTAAACCTTCTACAGATACACAGTAGAGAGCATTCTAACATGCTGCTTCACTGCATGGCCATGGAAACCACACTGAGGCATACAGCAAGGCTTTACGAGTATTTACAACTGCCCAATGCATCACCAGCACCAGCCTACACCCTAAGAACATATGTACAGAAAGGTGCCGGAAAAGGGCCAACAATATCACAAAGAATCCCACCCTCTCTCCTCATGGACTATTTGTCCCACTCCCCTCAGGGAGGAGGCTACATAACATCCACGCCAGGACCACCAGACTCAAAAACAGTTACTTTCCCCGACCCCTCAGGCTGATCAACACCTCCACCCACCAACCCACCCCTCTACATATCCCCACCACTACTACTTTATCATTTCCTGTCAGCCACCTTACGTACAGACACTCCTGTGCCAAGTGGGTTTACGTACATACCATCAATCTATGCATACAAGCTATCTTATTTACTTACAGTATATTTATTGAGATTTTTATTATTGTGTTCTTTATCTTAGTGTTTTTTCTGTGCTGCATTGGATCTAGAGTAACAAATGTTTCATTCTCCTTTACACTTGTGTACTGGAAATGACATTAAACAATCTCGAATCTTGAAAACAAATTGTTGTGTGCTCTGTTTCATACTGCAATTCAGGCATCAATGCCTAAAGCAGCCACTTGTTCCATTTCACCAACAACAGAACTGCTGGTGAGAAAATCAAGTCATTCTTCATTACTTTCGTTAACTTGTCTCTATCTTTACTGTGTTTGTGACAATCAGAATCTTACCAGATATCCAAGTATTCTTGCCAAGAACTTGACTAGCTGGCTACTATCTGTTCAAATGTTTCAAAGAATACCTTTGATTAGCTATAACCATATGAGACACACTTCATAGATAGCACTGCTGTCTATTTGAACCACTTCCAAACACATAAATCCCAGGAACTAATACTTGATGGAGACCATTCTTCAAATCCTGCATTGTGTTAAGTACTCATACATAAACAGAGATCAGGGAGCGGGGGACTGGTCGACAGGTTGACAGATGAGGACTAATAATACAGCCAGAGTGCACAGCCGTGCACAGTCCTCATTAAGGAGGAACATGGACCTATGCTGGATTTATCATGTAGATTTTGTGTTAATTAGATCCCTGACCCACACTGAACTGAGCCATGTGAAAACAAGGCGGTGTGAGGTGCCATTTCCTGTCTGTACGGAGTTACTATTAATTCTATCTCTGAAAAGCATGTAGATAGGAGGTGAATGGAGAATCCAGGCTCAGTTACAACATCTATGAAGAAGCAATCTTCAGACACCATATCTGAGCTCAGGCGCATGAGGTAGCAAGTTACTGATGATGATGTCTTAAAGCCCACATCAGCAAAAGGCATTATTTCAGGGGCACCAAATGGATAGCACAGTGGAACCTAGAACACAGAACATAGAAATCTACAGCACATTACAGACCCTTTGTCCCATAATGCTGTGCCGACCATGCAACTTACTCTAGAAACTGCACAGAATTACCATTCCACATAGCCTTTTATTTTTCTAAACTCCATGTACCTACCTAAGAGTCTCTTAAAAGACCCTATTGTATCTGTTTCTACCACTATCGCCAGTAATGCATTCCACGCACCCAGCACTCTCTTGGTGGTGAAAAACATCCCCTCTGTACCCTACTTCCAAGCACCTTAAAATTATGCCCCTTCACGTTATTCATTTCAGCCCTGGAAAAAAGCCTCTGACTACCCACATGATCAATGCCTCGTATCATTTTATATACCTGTATCAGGTCACTTCTCATCCTCCATCACTCCAAGGAGAAAAGGCTAAATTCACTCATCCTATTCTCATAAGGCACACTCTCCAATCCTATTCTCAACCTATTAGCATAGCAGTTAACACGACACTGTTTACAATACCAGTGACCCAGGTTCAATTCCAGCTGCTGTCTGTAAGGAGTTTGTGAATTCTCCCTGTAACAGCATTGGGTTTCCTCCAGGTGCTCGGGTTCACTGCAATATTCTAAGATGTACGGGTTAGTATGTTACTTGATCACAGGACAATTACCGAGTCGGTAATGGGCAAATGAGCTTACGCCAGCCAATAATATCCATGTAACCAATTAACCTACTATCCCGTATGTCTTTAGAGTCTAAATAAATTAAAATCAATAAATAAATATTTCTAGTTTCAGACAATATTTTGTGAAAGGCCATATTGCACTGAGATCTGTTCACATTCTGAATGGACTTAGATAGATAATGAGGGGAGATTTCATAGAAGTATACAAAAGTGTGTGTGTGTGTGTGTGTGTGTGTGTGTGTGTGTAGCGAGCTACCAGAAGTGGTGGTTTGCACCATCTACACCTACCAGATTCTTAATCACTATTTCTACTCTCCCCTCCACCCCTCATCACTTGGATCCACCTATCACCACCAGCTCTTGCTCCAACCCTTGCCCTCACCTCTTTATACTAGCTATCTCTCCTCCACCCTTCAGAACAGTTGAAGGGTCTTGATCTGAAACGTTAACTGTCAGTTTCCATCCACAGATGCTGCCTGACTTGATGAGTTCTTCCAGTAGTTTGGCTGTTGATCACATTCTTGGAGGAGCAAGGCACCAGACTCCCTGAGCAATCATTCTGCTCCAGTCCATGAACAGCATGAGATTACATACACAGCACAGTAACAGGCCCTTTGACTCACAATATTGTGCCAAACTTTTAACCTACTCTAAGATCAACCTACCCTTCCCTCCTACATAGTCCTCCATTTTCTATCCATGTGTCGATCTCAGATTCTCTTATAAAAGTCCTTATAGTTCAGAAGAGCAAAGGAAACATTCAAAGGAAAAAAAAATTCCCATCTCTCCTATTTTATGGGAATCCCTCAGCCATGAATGCACAAAGATGGGAAGGGATTCAGTCCCTCCAGTCTCTCCAACAGAAGCATCTGGAGACAATGGGTAAACAATGGAAAGAGCAGACAGCAGATCCACGAACCATTCCATCAAATGCCACCTGCCCCATTTGTTAAAGCCTGCAGATTCTGCATTGGGCTCTTCATTTCTCTCAGAAACTACAGAATTAGAGTGGAACAAGTCTTCCTCAACATCCAGGGAATAGCAAAGAAAAATATTTTGCAAAGTGTGAGATTACTAAATTTTTGTTCTTTCACAACTATCTTTTTAGAAGTACATATGTTCTAGTTTTCATATACGACATCATAATGAGAAGCTGTGATTTTATTTGCTTCTGGCATTCCACAAAAACTGGCTTGGAGTTCAGCTAGGAATAGATGAAATCTAAGTTACAGCATTTCCTCTGCAGAATCAATCAAACTCATGATGAAGATTTAACACTGCATGTCGACAGGATTTTGTGGGAGAATTTTAAACTAGGGACCATTATTTTAGACCCTAAGACCATAGGACAGAGGTGCAGAATTAGACCATTCTGTCCATCAAGTTTGCTCTGCCATTCCATCAGGGCTGATTTATTATCTTTCTCAACCCCATTCTCCTGCCTTCTCTCCATAACCTTTGATGCATGATAGCATAGTGGGTCGCACAATGCTTTATTGTACAGGCAACCTGGGTTCAACTTCTGCTGCTGCCTGTAAGGAGTTTCTACACTCTCCCCGTGACTGTGTGGGTTTCCTCCGGGTGCTCTGGTTTCCTCCCACAATCCAAAGATGTACCAGTTGGAAAGTTAATTGGTCACTGTAAATTGTCCCATGATTAGGTTAGAGCTAAATCGGAGGACTGCTGGGCGGTGCAGCTCAAAGGGCCAGAAGGGTCTATTCCACACTGTATCTCAAAAAAAAAAATAAAACACTCCTCAGTGGTTTGGTGCCAAATTTAATCCAGAGAAGTACCTTGGTACAGCTTACTGCATTAACATTATATAATTGCAAGTTTCTGTCAACACAGGTCAAGGCTTTTACAGGAAATGGGGAACATGAAATCAAAAGATCTCTAACTATACCAAAATTTAAATTGTTATAGAATTTGAAGTACAAGGTTATAGAGCACTACAGCACAGAAACAAGCCCTTCAGCCCATCCAGTCTGTGCCAAACTATTACTTTTCCCAGTCCCATCAACCTACAAATGGACCAGCACCCTCCATACCCCTCGCATCTATGTCCTTCTCTTAAGTGTTGAAATCAAACCCGCGTCCACCACTTACGCTGGCAGTTCATTCCACACTCATACTACCCTCCGAGTGAAGCAGTTCACCCTCAGATTCCCCTTAAATATTTCACCTTTCACCATTAAACTATGACCTCTAGTTACAGTCTCACCCAACCTCAGTGAGACTTTTCTCACTAAGAAATACCTGTTTTTCACTCAGGAATTTGTATAGCAGCGTGCTGCTTCTCACAGATTATCACCATTTAGAGACACAGCATGGTAAAGTCCCTTTGGCCAAACAAGCCCACACCACCCTATTACACCCAGCTGACCAAGTAATCTAATAACCTGTATGCCCTTGGAATGTGGGAGGACACTGCAGCACCCGGAGGAAACCCATGAGGTCACAGGAAGAACATTTAAAAGGCTCAAGGATGTAATGTTGAGGCTTCATAAGGCACTTGTGAGGCCTCACTTGGAATATTGTGAGTAGTTTTGGCACCCTTATCTACAAAAGATGTACCGCCAGTGGAGAGGGTTCAAAGCAGGTTCACAAAAATGCTTCCGGGATTGAAAGGCTTATCATATGAGGACCGTTTAATAGTTCTAGGCCTGTACTCATTGGAATTCAAAAGAATGAGGGGAGATCTCATTGCAACCTGTCAAATGTTGAAAGGCCTCAATAGAGTGGATGTGGAGAGGATGTTTCCTATTGTTGGAGAGTCAAAGACTCGAAGTCACAGCTTCAGAATAGAGGGACATCCATTTAGAATGGAGATGAGGAAGAATTTCTTTAGCCAGAGAATGGTGAATCTGTGGAATTCTTTGCCACAGGAGGCTGTGTAGGCCAAGTCATTGGATATATTCAAGGCAGAGGTTGATAGATTCTTGATTAGTCAGGGTGTGAAGGGACACGGGGAGAAAGCAGGAGACTGGGCAGAGGGTGAAATGGATGAGCCATGACATAGTAGCAGAGCAGATTCGATGGGCCAATTGGCCTAATTCTGCTCCTATTTTTTTTTAATAAAAAAGACAGTCTTAACATACAAATTCCTTTCGGACAGTAATAGAATTGAATCCAGGGCACTGGCGCTGAAACAGCATTACTCTAATGAGCATTACTGGACACAAATTCTTGGACTGGAAGGGAAGGATATAAGAGAAAAAGAACTGAGGGGAGAGGATGTGTTTTTAAGTGAAGGGAATGAAAATTATAATCAAAGAGAGGCATTCGCAATATTATTTAAATAGTTCAGGGGTAAATTGAATCTTTCAAGTTCACCTAGCTCTTGCTGAGCTGGGAGTAGTCAATGGAGCAAAATAAATTTATGCAAAGGAGAAGACAAAATTCCTTTGACCAAAAAGATCCATCGTTTGACAGGTCTAGCAACCTTTGATGTTGCATAGATTTATAGCATCAATCAGGATACGGATGATTTCTTCATACAACATTCCCGAAGGTCAGCTATTCAATTCCCTCTTAAAATTCCTACCAGATTCCCATTAGCACTTTGCTTTATGTTGTGGAGGAGCTAAAAGAGAGACGGAATAAATGAAAGCAAGTTTTATACAAATCATTAGCATCTTTCAGATATTCAGATTCCATCTTGCTTAGGGAGCTGATAACGTGCTTGCTTTCTGAGTCTTACCCGCACTATTAGATGGTCAACAGATAATGAACGCTGGCTCAATCTTTCAAGCCTTTTTAATATTCATAAGATCAACCCCACAGCTATGAGGTAGATTGTTACAGCCAATCATTTATTCATGATCTCGTGAATTTTGGAGAGAGAAAAAAAAATCACAGCAGAGTCAAAGAAACAAACCCCAGGTTTACAAAAGAAACACTGTGGTTATTATTCTTGATTGGTCTAGAAACAATCAAGTAAAAACCTGCATACCTCACATTCGAAGTCAGAGAATCTGTTTTACATGAAAAGGGTCAGATTACCTCAACTACACTGTGGATTGCAGATTTACGCTGTTACAGCTGGGGGAGGCACCAGAGTTTGAAGTTCAATTCTGGCGCATTCTGTAAGGAGTTTGTACGTCCTCTCCGTGACCATGTGGGTTTCCTTCAGGAGCTCCAGTCTCCTCCCACAGTCCAAAGTTATACCAGTTAATAGGTTATTTGGTCACTGTAAATCATCCTGTAATTAGACTAGGGTTAAATAGGTGGATTGCTGAACAGCATGGTTTGTTGGCCCAGTAGGGCAAGTTCTGCATTGTATCGCTAAATAAAATAAACTTAAATTCAAAAAGTAAACCAGGAAATATCTCCTGTGACTCTGCAAGATATTTCCAAATCTACAAGTTCTGCTGGTTCTTTCTTAGTTTTAGATCTCTTTATATGTAAGGACACAGCATCAAACCACCAGCAGCATGACACTGTATGAGAAGAGGTGAAGCTCCACAGCACTGACATTAATACTGAAATTCCACAATCTACACGTTTCTAACTAGTACAGGAAGCAATGGCCTCTTTACAGTACCTTCCAGAGGGCAATGGAATCAGGACCAAAATCGGGTTTATCACTGACATATGTCGAGAAATTTGTTGTCCATGGCAGCAGTACAGTGCAAGGCATAAAAACTACTGCAAGTTAAAATAATAGTGCAAAAGAGGAATAGCAAAATAGAGTTGATGGATTCATGGACGATTCAGAAATCTGACAGCAGAGGGGTAGCTGCTGTTCCTAAAACATTAATGTCCAAACAAAGGGTCTTGGCCCAAAATGTCAACTGTCCATATTTGCACTTTGCTATAATGGGGGAATAGGACAAGTGGTCACAGACTCAGAATAGAAGGATATCCCTTTAGAACAGAGATGAAAAGAAATTTCTTGAGCCAGAGGCTGGATGAAATTTATTGTCACACATGGCTGTGGAGGCTAACTCACTGAGTATATTTAAAGCAGAGACTGATAGGTTCTTGATTAGTAATCAGAGGGGCAGATGAAGTGTGTGAGATCTTCACTGAATATTTCTCATCTATATTCACTCAATTTAAGACGTCACTTTCAAACAGAGATAAAGAGGAATTTCTTTAGCTAGAGCATGGTGAATATGTGTAATTAATTGCCACAGGTGGCTGTGGAAGCCAAGTCATTTGGGTGTATTTAAAGAGGAGGTTGATTAGTAAAGGAGTCAAAGGTTTTGGGGAGAAGGCAGGAGAATAGGGTTGAGAGGAACAATATAACAGCCATGATGCAATGGCAGACTTGTTAGGCCAAATGGCCTAATTCTGCTCCCATGTCTTATGGTATTATGCTGCTTGACTTGCTAAGTTCCTCCAGCACTGTGTGTGTGTTACTCTATCATTGAGTGTGGGTCTTCAGGCTCTAGTACCTTGTATCTGATTCAAGAAATGATAAGAGGGCACATGTGTGTGAAGCAAATCTACAAAACTATAAGACCATAAGACATAAGAGCAAAATTAGGCCATTTAACACATTGAGTCTGCTCCGCCATTTCATCATGGCTGATCCAATTTTCCTTTCAGCCCCAATTTTCACTGCCACTGTGTGGTAACCGGAAACTCTAGAGCTGAAGGCCCTGAAATCCTCGGCTTTATGTGTTTCAGCGGCCAGGGAGAGGTCGAAGGCGCTCGGCAGAGGATGACGCTCAGGAGGCTGTATCGGAGAGGCTGGTCGGAAGCTCAAAGTTTTCAGACGGATGGACTCAGTGTCAGCTGTGGTCGGCTGCTTCCAAAGTATTGGGAAGTTGACAGTGCCTGGAGGTTTATGGCAGGGAGTTTCTCCCTTTTGCCACCTGCTATCGGGGATTCAGGAGTCGATCAACTTGGGACTTTGAGGCTTTTTTTAAAAAAACTGTGCCCATGGTCTGTTCTTCATCAAATTATGGTATTGCTTTGCACTGCTGTAACTATATATTATAATTATGTGGTTCTGTCAGTGTTAGTCTTTGGTCTGTCCTGTTTTCTGTGATATCACTCCAGAGAAACATTATATCATTTCTTAATGCATGTATGCATTTCTAAACAACAATAAAAGAGGACTGAGTGTTCTCATAATCTAATCTGTTGCCTTCTCGCACATGTGATCTAAAAATCTAAGATTTCACCTTATCTGTGGAGGAAATAAAAAGCAAATAATGGGGGACAAAGAAATTAGTGCCCAAAGTCCTTTGTGTAGGCATTACACTCCAACAGTTATTACCCATCAACGATCACACTCTTGAACCAGAAGGGGTAACTTTACTTGTTCAGCACTGAATTGTTCCCACAACCTACGGACTTACTTTCAAGGACTCTTCATCTCATGTTCTTGATACTTTTTGCCTATTGATTTATTATTATTATTTCTTGTTTTCTTTTGTATTTGCAAAGTTTGTTGTCTTTTGCACATTAGTCGCTTGTTTGCCCTGCTAGGTGTGGTCTTTCATTGATTCCATTATACTCTTGGATTGTGATTGACAAGTTTGTGGCCCAAGGTAGAAGGAGATGAGTTATACAGCTCTCGTTACAGGCACATGCACTGCCCTCTAGTTCAACTCCTTGAGTGAAAATACAGAAGGTTTGAAGTTAATAACTCACCTCCTTCTACCTTAGGCCGCAAACTTATCAATCATCCGTTATGGACCACTTCTGGAGGTCCAAGACGCTGACTTCTACAAAGAAGGGATCCGTATGCTCCATGACCGCTGGACTAAGTGTGCAAATGTGGGAAAAATAAATGTGCTAGGTTTTCTAAAATTGACTCCTTCTACCTTAGGCCATGAACTTATCAATCACCCCTCATATATGGTGACATATATTTACTTTGATAATAAATTTACTTTGAACTTCATTTTTGAGCAGGGGAACAGCCTAAACATCAAACTAACTTTTGATGTTTCTGTATTGCACTAAATGAAATCAGACCAACCCACGGTGCAGCAACAAACAATCTGCTGGAGGCTCTGCGGGTCGAGCAGCTTCTCTTCTGCACTATTAATTTATTTTTTACTGTGGCGTAATTTTTTTATGTCTTGCACTGCACTGCCACCACAAAACAACAAATTCCATGACACGTCAGTGATAATAAACGTCTTCTTTCATTCTAATTGTGTTCATTCTTGTAATAATTTTGTGAATGCAGCTTGTGTCTGTAATGCTGCTGCAAGTTTTCCATTGCACCTGTGTAAACAACAATAAACTTGACTGTGACTGTAGACATAAGACAGCTAGTAGAGTTGAACTCTCAAAGCTCCAATGCTTTAAACACACTGAATAACTTAGCTTCCACAGTTCTTTGTGGCAATGCATTTCACAGATTCACTATTTTCTGACTATAAGACACAGGAGTAGAACTAAGCCATTTGGCCCATCAAGTCTGTTCCGCCATTCCATCATGGCTGGTTTAATATCCACTCAACCCCATTCTCCTGTGTTCTGCTTTAAATATACCCAATGGCTTAACCTCCACAGCTGTCTGCGGCAATAAATTCCACAGATTCACCACCCTCTGGTTCATCACTCTCTGGCTGAAGAAATTCCTCCTCATTCCTGTTGTAAAGGAACGTCCCTTTATTCGAAGTCCATGCTCTTGCATTCTAGACTTCCCCATGAATGAAACCATCCTGTCCAGGCCCATTCTATCCAGGTTTTTCAGTATTTACTGAACATTCAAACACTGAACTTAAAGTGAGAGGAGAAAGATTTAATGGAGAGAGAACAGAGGGGCAAGTGGTTCACACAGAAGGTGTTGTGTATAGGGACCAAGCTGCCAGTAGAAGTGGCTATGGTGTCTAAGAGGCATTTGGATAGGTACATGGATAGGAAAGGTTTAGAAAATAATAGGCTAAATACAACCCAGTGGTACTAGCTCAAGAAGGCACCATGTCTGGCCTGGAATGATCCACTTCCATGCTGTTTAACCAATGACAGTATACACTGTAACTCCATTAAATACTTTGTACATCCTGAGCCCTAATGAAGAGTCTCAGCCCAAACCTCAATTCTATATTTCTCTCCATAGATGCTGCCTGACCTGCTGATTTTTGTGTGCGCATTTCCAGCATCCGCAGAATCTGGTGTTTATCATTGTATTTTTGATGTACTTGTGACAAATAAAACTAATCTTCGTATATTTTATCTTATTTTTAACTCAGTTCAAGAGATTTAACTGTTTTTTTTTTCCCCAGTCCTGATAAAGGGTCTCAGCCCAAAACGTCGACTGTTTATTCCTCTCCACAGATGCTGTCTGAGCTGCTGAGTTCCTCCAGCATTTTGTGTGAGCGTGCGTGTATTGCTCTGGATTTCCAGCATCTGCAGAATCTCTTGTGTTATTACTTTATGGGGTTTGGTAACGAAGCTGAAAGCATAAAGACTAACACACAACAGCAGGGTCAAATTCCCAACCTGTGTGCCTGATTATAAATTCAATAAAAGTTCACAAATGGTAAGTGTCCTCATGATGGGGAGCAACACTAACCATGTCACCTCCCTCATTCTACCTTTGCCAATTTAAAGTCAGTTTAACAGATTCCATTTTGGAACTCACCACAAGAAAGCTGAAAGGAAAAGGGAGGGAGAATAACAAAATATTTAGAAAGTCTGAGACTGTAAATTAGGGGCACCAGCCTTGACCTAAACCCCATTGTAAGATCTGGTGTCATCAGACTGGAATGAAACATGGAGCATAGAACATTGAACACTACAGCAAACACTCTTTCACCCACAGTGTTAAGCCAACCTTTTAATCACCTTTAAGATCAACCCTTCACTCCTACATAGTCCTCCATTTTTCTATCATCCATGTGCCTATCTAAGAGTATATTAAAATGGTCTACTACATCTGACTACACCAAGACCCAGGCAGCACGATCCATGCACTCACAACATTCCATGTAAAAAGATTACTTCTGACATCTCCCCCCTACACTTTCCTCCTACCCTAAAATTTTGCTCCCTTGTATTAGCCATTTCTGTCCTGGGAATAAGTCTCTGGCTGCTCACTCGATCTAGATCTCTTATCATCTTGTACACCTCTATCAAGTCACTTCTCATTCTCCTCTCCAAGGAGAAAAGCCCTCGCTCGCTCAACCTATCCTCATAAAACATGCTCTCTAATCCAGGCAGCATCCTGGTAAATCTCTACACCCTTTCAAAAGCTTCCACATCCTTCCTATAATAAAGCCACCAGAACTATCTTTCAGATTCCATCACCTTCAGCCTTGTATTGTCTTGTCCTCAGCTGGACCACCTATCACTGGTCAGATCCTCTCTTTGAACTCTTTATGCCATTCTACACTCTCATTCCTGATTTAATTTAGAGATACAGAATATTAACAAGACCAACAAGCTTGTGCCACCCAGTTATACCCATATAACCAATTAACCTACTAACCTGTACATCTTTAGCATGTGGGAGGAAACTGCAGCACGAGGAAATCTGTAGATGCTGGAATTTCAAGCAACACACAAAAAAAAAAATGCTGGTGAACGCAGCAGGCCAGGCAGCATCTCTAGGAAGAGGTACAGTCGACATTTTAGGCCAAGCCCCTTCATCAGGACTAACCGAAAGAAGAGATAGTAAGAGATTTGAAAGTTGGAGAGGGAGGGGAGATCTGAAATGATAGGAGAAGACAGGAGGGGGAGAGATGGAGCTAAGAGCTGGACAGGTGATTGGCAAAAGGGATATGAGAGGATCATGGGACAGGGGGTCCAGGGAGAAAGAAAGGGGGAAGAGGGGGAAGTCCAGAGGATGGGCAAGGAGTATAGTGAGAGGGTCAGAGGAAGAAAAAGGAGAGAGAGAAAAAAAATTAATAACAATAATAAATAATGGATGGGGTACGAAGGGGAGGTGGGGCATTAACAGAAGTTAGAGAAGTCAATGTTCATGCCATCAAGTTGGAGGCTACCCAGACAGAATATAAGGTGTTGTTCCTCCAACCTGAGTGTGGCTTCATCTTTACAGTAGAGGAGGCCGTGGATAGACATATCAGAGTGGGAATGGGACGGGAATTAAACTGTGTGCTCACTGGAAGATCCTGCTTTCTCTGGTGGACCGAGCGTAGGTGTTCAGCGAAATGGTCTCCCAGCCTGCGTCCGGTCTTGCCAGTATATAAGAGGCCGCATCGGGAGCACCGGACACAGTATATCACCCCAGCCGACTCACAGGTGAAGTGTCACCTCACCTGGAAGGACTGTCTGGGACCCTGAATGGTGGTGACGGAGGAAGTGTAAGGGCATGCGTAGCACTTGTTCCACTTACGAGGATAAGTGCCAGGGGGAGGTCAGTGGGAAGGGATGGGGGGGGGGGGGTGGGGGGGGAGAAAACAAATGGACAAGGGAGTCACGTAGGTAGCCATGTAGGGAGCAATCCCTGTGGAAAGTGGGGGGGGGGGGGAGGGGGAGGGAAAGATGTGCTTAGTGGTAGGATCCTATTGGAGGAGGCGGAAGTTACAGAGAATATGTTGGACCCGGAGGCTGGTGGGGTGGTAGGTGAGGACAAGGGGGAACCCTTTCCTAGTGGGGTGGCAGGAGGATGGGGTGAGAGCAGATGTGCGTGAAATGGGAGAGATGTGTTTGAGAGCAGAGTTGATGGTGGAGGAAGGGAAGCCCCTTTCTTTAAAAAAGGACATCTCCTTCATCCTGGAATGAAAAGCCTCATCCTGAGAAGCACCTGCAGCACCCGGAAGAAACCCACATGGTCATGGAGAGAACGTACAAACTCCTTACAGACAGTGGATCCATGTCGCTGGTGCTGTAACGGTGTTATGCCAACCACTACACTACCATGCTACCCCAAAAAAAATGCAGAGTCATAACCCCAAATGTCAGCTATCTCATGCCCATAAATTCATGAGATTCTGCAGATGCTGGAAATCCAGAGCAACACACTTTATACTTTGTCACCAAACAATTGGTACTAGAACGTACAATCATCACAATGATATTTGATTCTGCACTTCCCACTCCCTGGATTACAAATATTAAAAAATCATAAAAATTAGTAAATATTAAAAATTTAAATTATAAATCATAAATAGAAAATAGAAAAACGGAAAGTAAGGTAGTGCAAAAAAACCAAGAGGCAGAAACTGAGAATAATGTGGTGACACAGGTCATGCTGTTCTCCTGGTGCACAAGTAAAATAAAGTATGTTTGAGGAATGAGTGTGTGTCTTCAGAATCGAGTTAATCGCTGACGACAACGTCAAGGGCAATCACTCTCACCTTAGCCCTCTTGGTTCACTTTTGGATCATGGATGGACTGGATACTGGAGCTCAGTGGTTCTGATAAAATCCAAAGTGAAAAACTGGTGCACAGGAATTCCCTCATGATAGCGTTCTGATCCAACACAGTGATACTTACCCAGACTAGATTTGTCTTTTTTCTGAGTAGTACATGTCTGGGCAATTTCCCACATTATCAGGTACAAAAACTAGTTTATTAATGTCACAGAGTCATAGAAAAGTACAGAACAGAAACAAGCCCTTCTGCCCATCTAGTTTGTACCAAACCATTTAAAACTGCCTAGTCCCATCCTATGGCACTGGGACCATAGCCTTTCATACCACTACCATCCATGCACCTCTTAAAAGTTGAAATTGAGCTCACATGCACCACTTGTGCTAACAGCTTGTTCCACACTTTCACAGCCCTATAAATGAAGCAGCTTCCCCTCACGTTCCCCTTAAACTTCTCACCTTTCACCCTTAACCCATAACCACCAGTTGAAGTCCCACCCAAACTCTGCAGAGAAAGCCTGACTGCATTTACCCTATATCTATACCCCTCATAATTTTGTATACCCTTATCAATTTTCTACATCCCAAGGAATAAAATCCTAACCTATTCAAACTTTCCTTATAACTCAGGTTCTCCAGACCCGGGAACATCCTTATAAATTTTCTCTGTACTCTTACAACCTTATTTACATCTTTCCTGTAGGTCAGTGACCAAAACTGCACACAGTACTCCAAATTAGGCCTCACCAATTAGAATCAGGTTTATGGTCACCGGCATGTGATGTGAAATCTGTTAACTTAGCAGCAGCAGTTCAATGCAATACATAATATAGAAGAGAAAAAATAACAAAATAATAGATCAATTACAGTATACATATATTGAATAGATTTTTAAAAACATACATAAAACAGAAATACTGTACATTAAAAAGTGAGGTAGTGCCCAAGGGTTCAATGTCCATTCAGTAATCGGATGGCAGAGGGGAAGAAGCTGTTCCTGAATCGCTGAATGTGTGCCTTCAGGCTTCTGTACCTCCTACCTAATGGTAACAGGGAGAAAAAGATATGCCCTGGGTGCTGGAGGTCCTTAATAATGGACGCTGCCTTTCTGAGACACCAATTCCTGAAGATGTCCTAGGTACTTTGTAGGCTAATACCAAGATGGAGCTGACTAGATTTACAACCTTCTGCAGCTTCTTTCAGTCCTGTGCAATAGACCGCCCACCTGACCGTGATGCAGTCTGTCAGGATGCTCTCCACGGTAAACCTATGGAAGTTTTTTTAGTGTATTAAACTGAAGAAGTTTGTCTGTATGCCATCCGTACAGATAACTCATTACATCAATATCTCAAGGTAGTACAAAACAGCAATAAGAGAAAGCAGAATAAAGTGTTGCAGTTACAGAGAAAGTGCAGTGCAGGCAGATAATAAAATGAGAGACCATACGAGGGAGATTGTGAGGTCAAATGTCCATCTTATTGTGCAAGGGGACTGTCCAATAGTCTTATAACTGTGGGGTAGAAACTGTCCTTGAGCCCTCAGGCTTTGGTATCTTTTTCCCAATGAGAGTGGAGAGAAGAGAGATTATCCGGAGTGGACGGAGTCTTTGGTTATCCTGACTGCTTTTATGAGGCAGCAAGAAGTATAGACAGAGTCAATGAATCCATCAGAAAACTGATGGTGGACAGCAAGAAGCTGTTCTTAACATGTTAAGTATGGATCTTCAGGCTCCTGTACCTCATTTGTGATGGTAGTAATGAGAAGGCGGCATGTCTGGAATGCTGAGAGTCTTTCATGATGAATACCACCGCCTTGAAGCATCGACTTTTGATTGACTACAAATGTTACTCAGTGGCTTTAAAAGTGCCTTCAGACAACTAGGGAATCTGAAAGGCACAATATAAATCTAAGTATCAGGAGGACCATAGCTCAAAACATGAGTCATTAGCAGCTTTTCTCTCCTGACAATTTCAGAGCTCTCTGCTTGTCTGTTTAATTACTTCAGGCACCAACGTCAACTGCTACCAATGAAATAAGGGGAATGAGTCTTGGGGTAAACAGCAATTAGCAAAGAGTAACAACTTATTTTAAAAATTATATTTATAAAGCTCATATCCTAAAGCCGTACACAAATACTGACTTATTTTCAGGTATGATAGCTGTTGAGTGGGCTAACAGAACAGCTGGTTCTCATCAAACATGATCCAGGCAACTGAGATCAATGGTCCGTCAAATTGTTTTTGGAAGCTTGTTTGAAAGAAGAGCAAGGACACAACAAAACTCCCTTCTTTTCTGAAGTAATGCTGCTAGATCTTTAATATTCTCTGGAGCTGGTGTGATTACTGAAACCATCACCCCCCCCCCCCCCCCCAGTATCTGCCACAATCACTACCCTTTTTCCTCTTCAATCTGCCCATCAGCTGGATCCACCTAGCGCTTGGTAGTTCTTGCTTCAGCCCTTTCCCTTACCTCTTTAAACCTCTTTATGTGTTGGGCACATGGCCAAGTGGTTAAGGCGTTGGTCTAGGTATCTCAAGGTCGCTAGTTCGAGCCTCAGCTGTGGCAGCATGTTTGTGCCCTTGAGCAAGGCACTTAATCACACATTGCTCTAGTCTGTGCAAGGAGTGGTGCCCCACACAGACTTCCAATCTGCGCCTTGTAAGGCATGAAAATGCCTGACGCAGGCCTCTAATGGTCTGAGTCGACGTTCTCTCCCTTTAAACTGACCATCTCCCCGCTATCAGTCCAGGAGAAACAGTCTCAACGCCAAATGTTGACTGTCCATTTCCCTCCACAGGTGCTGCCTAACCCACTGAGTTCCTCCAGTATCTTGTGTGTTGCGCCAGATTCCAACATCTGCAGCTTCTCATGTTTCCAGTGGGCAGCCTAATAAACCTTGACATAGAAACATTGAAAACCTACAGCACAATACAGGCCCTTCGGTCCACAAAGCTGTGCCAAACATGTCCTCACCTGAGAAATTACCTAGGGTTACCTATAGCCCTCTATTTTTCTGGGCTCCATATACCTGTCCAGGAGTCTCTTAAAAGACCCTATCGTATCCGCCTCCACCAGTGTTGCCGGCAGCCCATTCCATGCACTCACCGCTCTCTGCATAAAAAACTTACCCCTGATATCTCCTCTGTACCTGCTTCCAAGCACCTTAAAACTGTGCTCTCTCCTGCTAGCCATTTCAGCCCTGGGGAAAGACCTCTGACTATCCACACAATCAATGCCTCTCATTATCTTGTACACCTCTAATCCTCCGTCACTCCAAGGAAAAAAGGCCAAGTTCACTCAAGCTATTCTCATAAGGCATACTCCCCAATCCAGGCAACATCCTTATAATTCTCCTCTGCACCCTTTCTATGGTTTCCACATCCTTCCCGTAGCGAGGCAATCAGAACTGAGCACAGTACTCCAAGTGGGGTCTGACCAGGGTCCTATATAGCTGTAACATTACCTCTTGGCTCCTAAATCAATCCCACAATTGATGAAGGCCAATGCACCGTATGCTTTCTTAACCACAGAATCAACCTGCGCAGCAGCCTTAAGCATCCTATGAATTCAGATCCCAAGATCCCTCTGATCCTCCACACTACCAAGAGTCTTACCATTAACTGTTGCAAGGACATGGCAGGAGAACGAACCCAAGTGCTGAACAGAGGCGCAGAGACCTAGTCAGGAGTCATTACAGTTATAGCGAGCGTGGAATTGGTGTCCAAGAGAGTCTTCACCCGGAGTCTTGGTTTTAGTAGAGAATTCAGGAACGATACTAGGCTTAGAACTGATAGTCCTAAAAACCATAGAACAAGGTTACTCATACACAAGTCAACCAATGAACTGGCAGCTCCTAGTTGTGATCACAGGGTCTTTATCCTGCAGTTTCTGATGGGAAGCAGGTGTGTATCATTAGTGGAACCTGGGAATGATTGGAAATTAAATTAAGTGATTGAGGCCCAGTTGTTGAGATAAATGGCAAGGTGGAGGATTACCAGAAGGGACCATGACATTAACACTATATTCTGTCATCATATTTGACCTACCAAATTGAACCACCTCACACTTATCTGGGTTGAACTCCATCTGCCATTTCTCATCCCATTTTTGCATCCTATCAATGTCCCGCTGTAATCTCCGACAGTCCTCCACACAATCCACAACACCGCCAACCTTTGTGTTATCAGCAAATTTACTAACCCATCCCTCCACTTCTTCATCCACGTCATTTATAAAAATCATGAAGAGTAGGGGTCCCAGAACAGATTCCTGAGGCACACCACTGATCACCTACCTCCATGCAGAATGACCTGTCTACAACCACTCTTTGCCTTCTGTGGGCAAGCCAGTTCTGGATTAACAAAACAATTTCCCCTTAGATCCCATGCCTCCTTACTTTCTCAATAAGCCTTGCATGAGGTACCTTGTCAAATGCCTTGCTGAAATCCATATACACTATGTATACTGCTCTACCATCATCAATGTGTTTAGTCACATCCTCAAAAAATTCAATCAGGCTCGTAAGGCATAACTTGCCCTTCACAAAGCCATGCTGACTATTCCTAATCATATTATGCCTCTCCAAATGTGCATAAATCCTGCCCCTCAGGATCCTCTCCATCAACTTACCAACTACTGAAGTAAGACTCACTGGTCTATAATTTCCTGGGCTATCTCTACTCCCTTTCTTGAAATAATGAAACAACATCTGCAACCCTCCAATACTCCAGAACCTCTCCCATCCCCATTGATGATGGAAAGATCATTGCCAGAGGCTCTGCAATCTCCTCCCTCGCCTCGCACAGTAGCCTGGGGTACATCTCGTCCAGTCCCAGTGACATGTTGAAGAATCAAATGAAGATCCATTACAACCTCAATTGATACGGTAGCACAACAATTAGTATTATGCTTTACAGCACCAGCAATCAAGGTTCAATTTCCTCCGCTGTCTGTAGTGCGTTTGTACGTTCTCCCCGTGACCGCATGGGTTTCCTCCAGTTCCTCCGGTTTCCTTCCACATTCCAAAGACATACGTACAGGTGAGTGTTAGTAAGTTGTGGGCATGCTATGCTGGCACCATAAACAGCAATACTCGTAGACTGCCCCCAGCATATCCTCGGACGGTGTTGGTCGTTGGCGCAAGCGACGTATTTCACTGTATGTTCTGATGTTTCAATGTACAAATAAAGCTAACCAGTTTTAAATCTCTGAAAAGAAAGCAAGAATTATGTACATTTACACAAAGGCCTTTTGGCCCCAGGTCATTTCAAAGAGCTTTATAGTCATTGAAGAGCTTTTGAACAGTGTGGCAGGAGATTCAATAGTCATTTACAACAAACCAGATCTCCAAATGGTAACTGGATTGTATTCTGTAGCAATGATTGGAGGAGTAATTGTTGAACAGGACATAGGGACTCCTGCCCCTCAAGGGAATCTAGTAAATACACTTGACAGAATGGGTTTGGTTTCTCATCCATGAAACAACAGTACAGCACTCCATCTGCACTGCACTGCCACACCAGCTGGAACACTGCAATGGGAGTCAAGGTTCACATATTCTGACTCCACATGGCCAGAAGACATAGGAACAGAATTTGGCCAATTGCTCCATCAAGTCGGTTCTGCCATTCGATCATAGCTGATTTATTATCGTTTTCAACCGTTCTCTCCTTAACCTATCACACTCTTACTAATCAACAACCTGTCAATCTCCATTTTAAATACACCCAAAGACTTGGCCTCCATATCCATCTGTGGCAATGAATTCCACATATTCACCACCTTCTGGCTAAAGAGACTCCATGTCATCACAGTTTCTATTCTGAGACTGTGTCCTCTGGTCCTTGACTCACCCACTATAGGCAACATCCTTTCCATTTCCCTTTTATGTAACACTTTCAATATTTGGTAAGTTTCAATAAGATCCCCCCTCATTCTTCTGAACTCCAGTGAGTACAGGCCCAGAGCCATCAAACACTCCTCAGATGTTAACCCCTTCATTCCCGAGACTGTTTTCATGAACCTCCTCTGGACCCTCTCCAATGCTTACCCGTCCTTAGTTAGAAAAGATGCCCACGTCTACTCAAATTCTCTAGGTGTGGTCAGACCAATGCCTGATAAAGTTTCAGCATTACTTAGAACAGTACAGCACAGTACAGGTCCTTTGGCCCACAATTACATCCTAGCTTTTATTTTCTAGTCCTCTTGAAATGAATGCTAACATTCCATTTGCCTTCTTTACTATTGCCTCAGAAGTGATTCAATTCAATTCAAGTTTAATCGAAATTCAACCATACATGAATACAGCCAAACGATACAGTGCTGCTACAGGGTGAAGGTGCAAAACACAGCACAAACAGTCACACACAGCACAAAGCACACACCAGGTAGCAAACACAAATGGTATCACAACCACACGATAAAACAGTCCCAAAATCACGCTATCAATCCAGGTCAACCGCAACAGAGCACGTCTCCTGGTGGGGGGGGGGTGAGGGCCCAGACTCCAGCCTGGACGCGACGCCACGCCACCCACCACCACCCACCCCCTCAGCAACATCACAGCCTGAGGCCCAGTCCTCGCACACACAGGACAACAAGAACATACAGAATATCAGTAAAATACATTGCAGAATATGCATGCGTCCACTAGCACTAAGTGTCTGTGGGGCCATAAGGAAAGCTTTACAAAACTGTACTTGATTACTAACACAATTTCCACAAAACACAAAGGTCTGCATTAACAACATTATTAATTCCATCAACTAACTGTGAAACATGAAACCAAAAATTCAATATTCCACTGCAATCTAATCTAATTCTGACATAATGATAGTCGTCATGCTTCATTAGGATTAACCTTTTTCTGGACAAAGCTGAGATGATATTAGTTGGATTTCCTGCCACGTTATTAAATATCTTAATTCAGTGACTGATTGAATAACTCATCTCCCACCTACTAATTTAGAGGGGTTTGCATTTTGCAAATCTGTTATAAATTGTTATGTGGTATTAATTCCTTGTACTGTGGACAGAGCAGGCTGGATAAAATAACAATTAAAGGGCAAAATTACTGTCAGGCGATGACTTCAAATGCAAAGATTTCCTCCCTTTTAATCTGCTAAAAGATTATATTAAGCAAGATTGAATTCTGGGACTGCCACAGCCATAATTTGCAAACACACTGTCCAGCTTTGCAACATCAAACAAATCAAATATTTTCAGATTGGTTTCTAGCTGGGCATGTTGACAGATCATTTTAAAAATCCTTAACAGAAATTAATAAGAACTTATCACCCATTCTTCAATAGCACAGTGCTTTTCCTGTGTTCCTGGCTGCATCACTGACTCTCTGGGCTCAATGCAAAGGATCTGAAGAGCACAGTGTGGTAAACCATGTATATATATGTTGTAACTGGGTTACCTGCCTGGACACGCCCCTCTGCTGACTGCTCCTGTGGCTCCTCCCACAGATCCCTGAATAAAGGTGATTATGTCACTGCTCCTCCCTCAGCCCAGGACAGATATTCAGCATGGATGTGGGTCCATTTTACTGTTAATAAAAACCTTTCAGTATTTACTCCACTTCCAGTCTTTTGGAGTAATTGATAGTGCATTACACAGATTCCCAATCAGAATCACTGACATACACTCAGTGGCTACTTTATTAGGTACACCTGCTCATTAGGCCGGCTGGTGGTGCAGTGAGATCAATGCTGGACTCCGGAGCGAAGGTTCCCGAGTTCGAATCCAGGTCGGTTCACCTCCGAGCATGCTTCCATCCATGCCGGGTTGAGTGTCGAGCTAGCCACTCGGCCTCGTAAAAAATACAAGGGTCGAGTCAGGAATCCAGTTAATCCTGACACCACGTGCCAAACAAGAATGGCTGAATGTCTGATACGACGCACTTAAAAAAAAAACCTGCTCATTACTGCAAATACCTACTCAGCCAATCACACGACAGCATCTCAATGCAGAAAAGCATGTGGTCAAGAGGTTCAGTTGACATCCACGCTCACCCCACCTTCCTGCTGCCTAAACAGTGATAGAGTTCCTTTTGTCCTTACCTACCACTCCATGAGACTCCACATCCAACACATCATCCTCCACAACTTATGCCATCTCAAAAGGGATCCTACCACCAAACGCATCTTTACTTTCCCCTATTATTCACTTTACGCAGGAATTGCTCCTTCTGTGATTCCCTTGTTCATTTATCCCTCACCATTAATCTCCCTCTCAGCACCTATCCCTACAAAGAGCCAAAGTGCTACGCTTCCCCATTCACCTCCTCCCTCACCTCCATTCAGGGCCCCAAATACTCCTACCAGGTAAGGCAAATCGGCTGGGATCATCTATTGTACCCAGTGCTCTCGACGTGGCCTCCTCTATGTTGGTGAGACCCATCGTAAATTGGGAGGCTGCTTCATCGAGCACCTCCGGTCCATCCACCAAAAACAGAACCTCCCGGTGACCAAAAATATTGACTCCAATTTGAATTCCCATTCTAACATGTCAGTCCATGGCCGCCTCTGGTGCCACAATGAGGCCTCCCTCAGGTTAGAGGAGTAACACCTTACATTCTGTCTGGGTAGCCTCCAATTTGATGGCATGAATATTGATTTTTCCTTCTGGTTAAAAAAAATCCATCCCTTCCCCCTTCCTCTATTCCCACTCTGATCTTTTACCTCTTCTCATCTGCCTATCACCTCCCCCTAGAGCCCCTCCTCCTTCTCTTTCTCCTATGGTTCACTCTCCTCTCCTATAAGATTCCCTCCTCTCCAGTCTTTTACTTTTCCAACCCACCTACCTTCACCTATCACATTTCAGCTGCCCTCCTTTCCCTCACCCCACACCTTTTATTCTGGTGTCTTCCCCCTTCCTTTTCAGCCCTGGAGAAGGATCTTGGCCCGAAATGTCAACTGTTTATTCATTTCGATAGATGCGACCACAGTTGGAAGACATACCAGTTAGTAAATTAATTGGTCATTGTCCTGTGATTAGGCTAAGGTTAATAAGGTGGCCGAAAGGGCCTGTTTCACATTGTATTTCTGAATAAAATTTTAAAAGACCCACTCAATGATTTGGCCTCCACAGCCGTCTATGGTGTTGAATTCCATAGATTCACCAGCCTCTAGCTAAAGAAATTTTTCCTCATCTCTGTCCTAAAGGGAAGTCTGAGGCTATGCCCTTGCTCCTAGGCACTCCTGTTATTGGAAACATCCTCTCCACATCCACTCTATCTAGCCCTTTCGAAATTCAGTAGGTTTCAGTGAGATCCCCCTCATTCTCTGATTTGATCTGTATGAACAATATGCAAGTATTCACTGTACCTAGATACATGTGACAATAAACCAACACTATACCGATACAGATTACAGATTATTAAACTAACTGATTTGTATTTACAGAATGTAGTACCTCCCAGAGCCTTAAAATACTCCTACATGTTTTGAAACCAAGTACGTATTTTGAGTTGCAAGCATCATTGTTGCAACGTAATACAATCTGAACATAGCAGGCTCCTACAAATGTGATAACGACCATATAATCCGTGTAGTTTCACTGATCATGACTGAGGAATACACCTTGACCCCAGTGCGCCCTGTTCTTCCTCTGAAACTGTGTCATGGGATCTTTTATGTCAACCTGACAGAACAGACAGAATCTAGGTTAAACATTTTGTCCAAACGACAGCATTTTTGACAGAACTGCAATTAAGTGTCATTCTGGATTATTGAGTTTAAATCTCTGGAGTGAGATTTGAGCCTTTAATTTCTGACTCAGAGGCAAAAGAGCATCAAAGAACCCACTGTGGAAATAGCCAAGAATTGCTAATGTAAGCACCAGTGGATCACCTTGTGAACATTTCCAACCGCACAGATACTCAAATCTAAATTCACTTCATAAACATAAGAGATTCTGCAGATGCTGCAAATCCGGAGCAACACACAAAAACTGCTGGTGGAACTCAGCGGGTCAGGCAGCATCGATGGAGAAGAATAAACAGTCGACAGTTCAGGATGAGATCTTTGATCAGGACTGGCAGGAAGGGGGCAGAAGCCATAATAAGAAGGTATGGTGAGAGTGGGAGTACAAGCTGACAGGTAATAGGGGAGACCATGTGAGGGGGAAGGTAGGTGGGCGGAGAAAGGGGGGTGATGATGTGAGGAGCTGGGAAGTGATGGGTGGAAAAGTCTGAAGAAGACACATTTCCCCTTCATCCCTTTTCTTCTCTTCACATGCCCATCAACTCTCTCTAGATCTCCCCCTCCTCCCCTTTCTATGGTCCACTGTCCTATCATATTCCTCCTTCAGCTTTTTATTTCTTCCACAAATCACTCCCAGTTCTATTTTCATCTTCCTCTCCCCCACCAACTTACCTTCTTCCTCACCTGCTCAACCCTATCGCCTTACCCTCCCACCACCTTCTTATTCTGGCTTCTTCCCCATTCCCTTCCAGTCCTGATGGAAGGTCTCAGCCCAAAACGTCGACTGTTTATTCCCCTCTATAGATGCTGCCTGATCCACTGAATTCCTCCAGCACTTTGTGTAAGAGCACTTCACTTCAAAATTGGAGTACCCTTAATGTAAGAGTCTGTAAATTATCTAATACTCTGCAGTACATGTTCCATGTGTTTTGTTTACTCATTTTTTACTATTTGCACGATTTGATCAAGGCGCTTCAGCACGGAACTGGCTTTGTGGCTGTGGCATGCAGGTTCTCTGTGGTTTGATGATGTTTAACACTCTGTGTCTTATTCACTCAGTTTTAATTGTTTGCGCGATTTTTTTTCATGCGTTGGTGTTTGGTGGTCTTTGTTGTTTAGGATGTTTCTTTAGACGGTGTGGTGTATTTAATACTTCAATAATATTTTAGTAAATATATATATATAGACAGACAGACAGACATATATATAGATATATACTGGTTGAATTCAGCATTTTTGTCCATTTAAATAATTCATTACAGATTCTATGCAAAAATGTTAATTGCATACATTATCACACTACCACATGTAGAGTAAAGACAAAGTTACATCCACATTTTGGACTGTCATGTCTTCCTTTGAATTAATTTAATGTTTTGAAGTTATAAAACATAAGATATGGTGTTTCTTTGTTTCGTGGCTGCCTGTGGGAAAGCATATCTTCAGGTTGTATACTGTACACATACTTAGATAATAAATTTAAATTGAAACTATAACTGTGAGATTTATTTGTGCAGTTCTGGCTGCCATACGATAGGAAGGATGTGATTAAGCTAGAGTAGGTGCAGAAAAGGTTCACAAGGGTATTGCCGGGAATGAAGAATGCAGGTTATAAGGGAAGGCTGGGCCTGTTTACCCTGAAGAGGAGGAGGCTGAAGGGTGACCTCACAGACATCTATTAAATCATGAGGGCCATGGATAAGGTGCATGGTCACAGTCTTTATTCCAGGACACAGAATGTAGGTTTAAGGTGAGAGGGGAGAAACTGAAAGGTGACCTGTGGATCAAGTATTTCAAACAGAGGATACTACCAGCTGTGTCTCAGAATCTCCTCCAGTATTAACACCTAACATCAGTGGTGGCAATATTGGAAGAGATTCTGAGATACAGGATTTATTTGCATTTGGAAGGGTGACACAGTAGCTTAGGGGCTAGCATAATGCTTCACAGCACCTGAAGCATGGCGACTCTCGAGGGCTGCACCCAGCACACCCTCAAACTTTGTTGACTATTGACGCAAACAATGCATTTCACTGTACGTCTTGATGCTTCAATGTACAGTACATGTGACGAATAAAGCTAATGCTATCTCTTTAAGAACTCGCCAATCAATGAAGGAAGAGAAAGAGTAGACCACAATGCAGAGAGTTTTCACAGGGGATATGGCTGTTAACCATTACAAAGGCAAGTACATTGTGACAATGCAGTACAATGCAGGAATTACTAATAGGGAAATGTATGCCTTTTTTTTCGGTTATAAATATCTGGTCTTTTAACAGATCTCTGGCTAAGGACAATGAAGACAACCCCACCATAAGCAAGAAAAATAGTGAAATTTTGTTATTATTCTGTAAGATTAATGTGTTTGACCAACATACACACACACACAGAGCTTAAAAACAGCATGTAAAAGGATAACCTATTGGACTTCTCACCTTGAACCCCTCGTTATTATGTAAAAGATCAAATTTATTGCTGTAAAGCTTCTTTCACACACACAAAATGTCAAGGTCTCCACACAACTTTACTGTAAATTGAAGTTGCTCAGAAGTGAAACTGGAGCACATTCAGACAGGGATTTCTCAGCTAGCGTCCAAGAAGCTTTCTTCAACAAATAGAAACAGGTTTAAAACCTTCTAAATTCATATACCAGCACAATGGTAGATTTCTTAATAGCTTTTCAAGGTCTGTTCTTTTGTTAACACAAAGACTGAAAAGCTAGACAGGGCTTTCATACCAGTTATATATAATCTATTGTAGACAGTATTTTCACAGGTGGTTACAGGGTGACCTGAGGGAAGAGTTCTGAAGGGAAACAAACTATCGCCGATCTATGAAATTTAGTGGTTCAGAAATAAAAAACTCTGGGGATTGAAGAACACGCCACCATCTGTTCAAAATGCATAAATAGTACTAATTTGATCTCCTATTTTGTTTGAAGTTCAGGTGTAAAAGTTCACTGCTGTCTTGAGAGTAGTCTATAATTCTAACTTTGCGACTGCATTTACTTCAAGATTCAAGATTGTTTGATGTCATTTCCAGTACACAAGTGTAAAGGAGAACAAAGTAATTGTTACTCCCAATCCGACGCAGTGCAAAACACAGTAAGATAAAGAACACAATAATAAAAAAACTCAATAAATTCAGCACTGTGCAAAAATCTTAGACACATAAATATAGCTCAGGTGCCTAAGAATTTTGCACTGTACTATACATTACGTCTTTCCAGTTACCAAATAACACATAATACTGCTGAACTAATATTAAGCTAGGTACTCTTATTTCTGTTTCCCAACCATTTTCCGATTTTAACCACTATACAGCACTGTGCAAACATCTTAGGCAGCCTTGCTACATGTGCCTAAGACTTTTGCATATCGTTCATTCATTATGTGCTATGTTGTATGATGTGAGTGATCATGGTCTTTCCATGATCATGATTTTCCCTGGCAAAATTTTCTACCAAAGTGGTTTGCCATTGCTGCCTTCTGGGCAGTGTCTTTACACGACAGGTAACCCCAGCCAGTATCAATATTCTTCAGAGATTGTCTGCCTGGCGTCAGTGGTCACATAACCAGGATTTGTGATCTGCACCAGGTGCTCATTTGACCATCCACCACCTGCTCCCATGGCTTCATGTAACCCTGATTGGGGTGGGTGGGGGGTAGTCAAGCAGGTGCTACACATTGACCAAAGGTGACCTGCAGGCTAGTGGAGGGAAGAAGCGCCTTGCAACTCTTTTGGTAGAGACGTATCTCCATCCCACACAGTACTGTATAAATACGTAAGATAGCTTAGTACATAACCCACAAGAAAATCTGCAGATGCTGGAAATACACAGCAACACACACAAAATGCTGGAGGAACCCAGGAAGTCAAGCAGCATCTATGGAAAAGAGTAAACAGTCGCCATTTCGGGCCGAGACCCTTTTTCATATACATAGATTGATTTTATGTCCATAGAGTGACACTGGCTCACTTGTTCACTCTGTACATAGTTACTTGAGATTTAACAAGGTGTTTTGCTAGTGCTGACACATTCACAACATGGAGCTGGCGCATGGTCAAAGGGACAGAGGTAAATAAGTATTGAAGAAAATGAAAAGCTATGAAGAACCTTTAATTTAATTCAGAGCTCTTTAACTCACAGAGAGCTTCCATTGAACAATTTATTTTAGCGATGCAAACCACAACTGCCTGAGAAAGATAAGGGAAGATTTAACTATGAACTATTTTCTTTAAACACATTTAGTGAAATATCAAGAAGAGATTTTCAAGCCAGGAGATGACACAAAGCTGTCGCTGCCAGTAAAGCTTTACAAGTGTACTAATTACATGGTTTTGAAAATAGGTAAAACAAAAATCCTGTATTTTTGTAATAAAGTTCATAATTTCATCATATCCTGGAGAATTTTATCGTCAAGTAAATATCTTAGAAGTTTATCACTGTAGTATATAGCCAAGATGCACAGTAAGCTCCCACAGCAAAGTGATACTTACCAGCAAATCAGTTTCTATACCAGTATTTGTCATAAATTTGAGCACACCTACAAGCAGTGCTGTCACAAGATAGCAGCATCCATCATCGAGGACCCCCGCCTTGCAGGCCATACCCTTTTTCACTACTACCATCGGGTAGGAGGTATAGGAGCCTTAGGTCCCACAACACCAGGTTCAGGAACAGTTATTACCCTTCAACCATCGGGTTCCTGAACCATCGTGGATAACTTCACTCACCTTAACTCTGAACTGGTTTCACACTTTTGGACTCACTTTCAAGGACTCTACAACTTATGTTCTCAGTATTATTTGTTTATTTATCTATTATAATTATTATTTGTATTTGCACAGTTCGTCTTTTTTTGCACATTGATAGTCCGCCAGTCTTTGTGTGTAGCTTTTCATTGATTCTACTGTATTTTTGTCCCATTGTCAAAACCTGCAAGAAAATGAACCTCAGAGTATATGGTGACATATTGTATACATACCCTGATAATAAATCTACATTGAACTTTTAACTTTGAACTTGGAACTATATTGACCAGACATCTGGGAAAGCACTTCCAAACAACACCCTGAGATCGTCTACATATCTCTGGGAGAGCACACAAGAATTCTGTTTATCATCTCATCTAGTATATAGCGGCTTAAGCACCAGATCATACTCTCAGTACCCAATTACAGTCACGAACACGAGAAAATCTGCAGATGCTGGAAATCCAAGCAACAGATACTCAGCAGGTCAGGCAGCATCTATGGAAAAGAGTAAACAGTCAATGTTTTAGGCCAAGTTTACACGGACAAGATGGCCGAAGGGCCAGTTTTTGTGTGCAGTGTTCTCAGAGGATCATCACCTTGTCATGGTGGAGAAGTTTGTGAGTTCCTGAGATTGCAAAAGCAATGCTGTCTGGAGCTTAGTTCCTGGCAGGGTCACCCATGGCAATGAGGCTCCAGACAAAGAACGACCTCAACAAAATCTCAACGGTGGAACTGGCAGAAGATGATGACTCATCACAGTGGCAGTGAAGGTACAGGAAGGCTGCAGCAGTGATGAGTTCTGAGTTGTCTTGCATCCCATGCCACTGGACCCTGACCATAATCTGTCAAGGACCATGTGGTGGATGCCTGTGCATCACCGTCCCCACATTAAACAAGTTCACGTACAGGCATTCTCCATTAAGGCAGGGGTTCCTAACCTGGAGTCCACAGACCCCTTGCTTAAATGGTATTTGTCAATGGCATAAAAAAGGTTGGGAACCCCTGCATTAAGGGAATCCACGTTAACATCCCGGTTATGTGGATCCTGCAGACTCTACAGCCACCCGATGACCCATCAATAGACAACTCCTTTGGAGAACATCATACTCAACTCGAGTGATCTTACTACTATGAGTATTCTATGACCCTATGGCTCCATGAGATTTAGAACCACAGGTCTCCCCACCCACCCACCCACCCAAAGAAAATTGTGTCCACATGCTTCTGGAACAGTCAGATTCAGTGAGTAAAAGCATAAAACAGTCGCTGCTAAAGATCTGAAATAAAACAGGAATTGCTGTAAGTATTCTGGTCAGACAGAAATGCAATTAACATTTCAGCAAATCAATGTCCATTCACTAAGACTGAAAAAAAGAGGAGAAATTAAAAGGGCATTTATCCACAGCTCTGATGAAGCATCATTGATCTGAGATATTATCTCTGTTTCTCTCTCCACAGATTCCAATTAACCTACTTCCAGTATGTTCTGACTTCATTACAGTGCTCTGCAAAAGTCTTAGGCACAGATATATCTTGCTAGGGTGCCTAAGACTTTGGCACAGTACGGTATTTGGAGTGGAGAGTAAGTTTGTAAATCTGGCGGGAGCAAAGGATGTTGCAAGCGGCAAGAGGGGAGCGCCGTAGGAGGGGTGTGAGCTAGGTGGCAGAGAAGGAGTGCCAGGGGCAGGCGGTGGTGCAGGTGCAGACACACCCAGCCCTGAGACACCAGGCAAGCTCATTTGATTCCAAACAATTGGTTTCATGAACATTGCAGAATTACTCTCGGGGGCTTCTCACTCCCTCCCCTCTCCCCCTTTTTCCAAACGTGATTCCCCCTCTCCCATTCTTAGTCCATAATAGGGACCCATATCAGAATCAGGTTTATCACGACTCACATATGTAATGAAACTTTTTTTGTGGCAGCAATACAGTACAATACATAAAATTACTACAGTACTGTGCACAAGTCTTAGGCATTCTAGCTAGTATATATATATATATGTGCCTAAGATTTTTGTACAGTAATGTAGATAATGGGAAATATGTTGTCTTGCAGCAGTAGTACAATGCAATACATAAAATTACTACAGTACTGTGCAGACTATACATACATACACACACCTAAGACTTGCAGAGTATTGCATGTCAGTCAGTAATTTCTCATTTCTCAATGCCGCGGAAGATGGGGAAATTGGCTTGAACTGCATTTTACAACATTTAGCCAATTTAAAGTACCCTTTATTCTCTCTGTACAACTTATCTTCACTGCTAACATCACAGCAACACATCCATTCTGAGAGCTCATGTGAAGCAGTCAATTCAGTGCCCAATTAAAGAGCACCTTTTTTGCCACTTCAGTAACAGTAGAATGCAGTTCCACTGTGACCAATACACCTAAAACTCAATTTTACCTAATGGCCTTCACAGCTTTCAGCAGTTGTCAATTTCCCTCATGCAGACGATCAAAAACAGATTGATTTGAAAGTTCAACTACACCGCAGTGAACGATATAGCCTTGCGATTATTCTGAACAAAGCCTTTGTCTACATTCCTCTGTACAAGCACACAGTTCTTGGGACCAGTTCAAATTACCCACAAGTTCTACCATGGCTTACCGTAATATCAAAGCTTGGAACAATGCACATAGAACATGTACAGGAATGGGCCATTCGGACCCTCAAAAGTGCAAAGTAAATTTATTATCAATGTACATACATGTCACCATATACAACCCTGAGATTCGTTTTCTTCTGGGTATACTCAAAAAATCCATAATAGAATAATAAAAGACCACATCAACTTGGGTGTTCAACCAGTATGCAAAAGACAGCAAACTGGCAAATACAAAAAGAAAGAGAAGGAAATGGCACAGCAGCGTAGTGGTTAGCACAACACTTTACAGTACCAGTGACCTGGGTTCAATTCCCACCACTGCCTGTAAGGAGTTCTACATTCTCCCTGTTGACCGCTGGGGTTTCCTCCAGGTGCTTCAGTTTCCTCCCACAGTCCAAGGACGTACCAGTTGGTAGATTAATTGGTCATTGTAAATTGTCCCGTGACTATATAGAACATAGAATAGTACAGCACAGTACAGGCCCTTCGGCCCACAATGTTGTGCCGACTCTTAAACCCTGCCTCCCATATAACCCCCCACCTTAAATTCCTCCATATACATGTCTAGTAGTCTCTTAAACTTCACTAGTGTATCTGCCTCCACCACTGACTCAGGCAGTGCATTCCACGCACCAACCACTCTCCGAGTAAAAAATCTTCCTCTAATATCCCCCTTGAACTTCCCACCCCTTACCTTAAAGCTATGTCCTCTTGTATTGAGCAGTGGTGCCCTGGGGAAGAGGTGCTGGCTGTCCACTCTATCTACTCCTGTTAATATCTTGTATACTTCTATCATGTCTCCTCTCATCCTCCTTCTCTCCAAAGAGTAAAGCCCTAGCTCCCTTAATCTCTGATCATAATGCATACTCTCTAAACCAGGCAGCATCCTGGTAAATCTCCTCTGTACCCTTTCCAATGCTTCCACATCCTTCCTATAGTGAGGAGACCAGAACTGGACACAGTACTCCAAGTGCGGCCTAACTAGAATTTTATTGAGCTGCATCATTACTTCGTGACTCTTAAACTCTATCCCTCTATTTATGAAGGCTAACACCCCATAAGCTTTTTTTTAACTACCCTATCTACCTGTGAGGCAACTTTCAGGGATCTGTGGACATGTACCCCCAGATCCCTCTGCTCCTCCACACTACCAAGTATCCTGCCATTTACTTTGTACTCTGCCTTGGAGTTTGTCCTTCCAAAGTGTACCACCTCACACTTCTCCGGGTTGAACTCCATCTGCCATTTCTCAGCCCACTTCTGCATCCTATCAATGTCTCTCTGCAATCTTCAACAATCCTCTACACTATCCATAACAGCACCAACCTTTGTGTTATCTGCAAGCTTGCCAACCCACCCTTCTACCCCCACATCCAGGTCATTAATAAAAATCACAAAAAGTAGAGGTCCCAGGACCGATTCTTGTGGGACATCACTAGTCACAACCCTCCAATCCAAATGTACTCCCTCCACATTAGACAAGGATTAAGTCAGAGGAATACTTGGTGGCACAGCTTGAAGGGCCAGAAGGGCCTATTCTGCAATGTATCTCAGTAAATAAATAAATAAGCAATAAATATTAAGATCACGAAATGAAGGGTCCTTGAAAGTGAGTCCATAGGTTGTGGGAATATTTCAATAACAGGGCATGTGGAGTGAAGTTATCCCCTTTGGTTCAAGAGCCTGATGGTTGAGGGGTAATAACAGTTCCTGAACCTGGTGGTTTGAGTCCTGAGGTTCCTGTGTATCTTCTTGCTTCTTATTTCCTTTTTTTTGTAATTTATTTCTTATTGAAGTTCATCATCAAACAAAACTTTCTATAAGATGTATTTCAGATACTGTACATATATATCATATAGTCATACTTGTCACAGATCTCCACATAATATTTATCTGAGATATACACTTACAGAAAGAAGAGGAAAGAAAGAACAATCAAAAGAAGAAAACTATGTACAAAGTAGGGAGTGATCTTTTTTTTACAACATATTCATTGACTTGTGAGAATAAAATCAGGCCTATGAAGTGTTATGTAGTTAAACCATTTTTTCCACTATGAATAAAACTGTTCCAATTTATTATTAACAGAAGCTGTTATCTTCTCCATTTTGTAAACGTCCATTGTAATTTCCATCCATACATTTAAAGTTGGGCTCTCCTGTGATAACCATTTCCTAGTAAGGGTCTTTTTACCAGCCACTAGCAGTACATTCATTAAATATTTATCTCTTTTCAACCATTCTTGAGCTATAAACCCAAAATATATGGTCTTACTCTCTAAGGGTATTTCACATTTAAAGATGGGCATTAGGGCATTATCCAATAGTCTTTGATAACAGGGCATTCCCAGAAAATATGATAATGGTTTGCATTTTGATTTCCACAATTTCTCCAGCAAGCACGGGGGTTACTATCATATTGGGATTTCTGAGAGGGTGTAATAAAATATCTTATCAAGTTTTTCCACCCGAACTCCCTCCATTTCGGTGAACTGGTACATTTCCACTGATACCTCCATATTATTGTCCTGTCTTCTTCAGATTTTATTATCCCTCCTTCCTTCTCCCATTTTGTTTTAATATATGAAGTCGAATGTGTTTTAAGATTTGACAAACCCTTATACACGCTTAAGTTTATTCTACTACTGTTATCTGAATTATATGCTTTTCTAAATAGCTCCATCAAACATGTACTTGTCTTGGTTACATTTTTAACTGTCCTATTAACATAATGTCGCATCTGTAAATACCGGTAAAAGTTTTGTTTTTCTAATAAGTGTTTTTCTTTGAGCATTTCAAAACTGAACAGTGTTCCTTCTTTCATTATATTGCAAATAGCTGTTATTCCTTTAGCTGTCCAGTCCTTAAATCTAGCATCCAGTTTAATCGGCGTAAAATCCGAGTCATATGCACACCATTTAAGAATTGCAATGTCTCTCTCTAGTTTATATTCTTTTATAATAGTTTTCCATATTTTAAGAGTCCATTTCACCCACGGGTTATCAATAGTATTTATGTAACTTTGTAGGTTGTTATCAGCCAAAATTGCCTGTATGGGGATGGTAAGCATCCTCTCCTCAATGTTTTTCCATTGAGCGCCATATGATGGGTTGCACCAGCATATCACAGCTCTCAACTGTGCTGTAAAATAATATTCTCTAAGAAAAGGTAGGTTCTATCCCCCCTTTTCCTTGGCTAATTGCAAAGTTTTGAGATAAACCCTAGGCCTTTTACCTTGCCATATATATCTTGATAGCATCTTGTTCCATTCATTGAATTGATTTTGGTTAATCTCTATTGGTAGGGTCTGAAAGGGATATAGTAGTCTGGGCAGTATATTCATTTTAATAGATTCAATCCTTGAACTGAGACCAGGAAAAGGAATTAGGTTCCATCTTGTTATATCTGCCTTAATTTTTTAAATATAGGCTGATAATTGCATTCTGATAATTTTGCCAAATCTTTTGGCATAATGATGCCCAAATATTTGACAGACTCTGTTTGCCATGCCCAAGGATATCTACTTTCAGTTTCTCTTGGTGGGCTATAGTTATATGAAAGTAGTTGGGTTTTACCTATGTTGATCTTGTATCCTGATAATTGGCCATATTGTTCAAAGGATTCCATTAATTTAGGTAAGGAGTATGTTGGTTGACCTAGATAGATCAAAATGTCATCTGCATAACAGCATAACAGGCCAATTTACGCTCTGTCCCTTTAATAGTAATTCCCCTGATATCTTCATTTTGTCTGATGTATTGAGCTAATGGTTCCAGATATAATGCGAAGAGTAGCGGTGACCATGCACAACCCTGTCTTGTGCCCCTTTCTAGGGTAAAACGATTAGATAAATATCCATTGATTTTAATCCTGGCAGTAGGATTGTCATATAGTGCCTGTATAGTTTTAATAATTGTGTCATGTAGACCAAATCTATGTAAAACTTCATATAGAAAATTCCAATTAACCGAATCAAATGCCTTTTCAGCGTCCACGCTTATCACTATTGCTTCAATTTCATTTTCTTTTATATGATCCATAATGTGAAGTGTCTTGTGTTGGCGTTGTTGTATAAGACCTGTCTGATCGTTATGTATTAGTGTGGGTAGAAACTCTTCTAATCGTTTGGCCATGATGGAGGTAAATATTCTATAATCCACATTAAGAACAGATATTGGTCTAAATGTCTTGCTTCTTATTTCAAGACCACGCAGACCATAATACCAATCTAAATTAATCCCATCTAACTGCAAGTGAATCAGAATTATTATCTCTGATACATATAATGTGAAATTTGTTGTTTTGCAACAGTAGTACAGAGCTAAGACATTAAATTACCATAAATTACAAAATAAATTAAACAGTGCAAAATTAGGAAATAACAAGGCAGTATTCATGGGTTCATGGACTTCAGACATCTGATAATGGAGCTGAGGAAGCTGTTTCTGAATTGTTGAATGTGGGTCTTCAAGCTCCTGTACCTCCTCTCCAAAAATAGTAATGAGCAGAGGGCATGTGCCAGATGGTGAGGGTCCTTAGTGATGGAGGCCACCTTCTTGAAGATGTCTTTGGTGACTAAGAGGGTTGTTTCCATGATGGTGCTGGTAGAGTTTGCAATCCTCTGCATCCTCTTGCAATCCTCCATATTGGAGCCTCCATACCGGAGCCTCCATACCAGCCTGTGATGCAACCAGTCAGAATGCTCTCCACAGATTTGTTTCTGACACACCAAATCTCCTCGATCTCCTAACAAAATATAGCCACTGGTGTGCCTTCTTTGTGATTGCATCAAAGTGTTAGGACCAGGACAGACGCTTAGAGATATTGGCATCCAGGTACTTGAAGTTGCTCACCCTTTACACAGCTGACCCCTCAATGAAGACTGGTGCACATTCTCCCAACTTCCACTTCCTAAAGTTGACAATCAATTTCTTAGTCTTGTTGACAGTGATGTGAGATTGCTGTTGCAACACCACTTAACCAGTGGATATACCTCACTTCTGTATGCCTTCTTGTCTGAGACTGTACCAACAACAATGGCATCATCCATAAATTTATAAATAGTGTGTGAGCTGTACTTAGCCACACAGTTGTGGGTGTAGAGAATGTAGAGTAGCAGGCTGCACATGCATCCTCGAGGTACGCCTGAGTTCACTGTCAGCAAGGAGGAGATGTTATCACCAATTCGCACTGGTTGTGGTTTCCTAATGAGAAAGTCGAGGATCCAGAGGGTGGTAGAGAGGCCCAGGTTTAGAAGATTTGTGATGAATACTGAGGGAACGACATTCCCTCAGAAAGGCAGCATCCATCATTCAGGATTCTCACCATCCAGGACATGCCCCCTTCTCATTATTACATTGGGCAGCAGGTACAGGAGTCTGAAGAATCACACTCAATGATTCAGAAACAATTTCTTTGCCTTTCCGATCAGGTTTCTGAACACACCATGAACCTACTCCTTCTTCTTTGCATTACCTTATGTTTCAAATACAGGATGTCTGCTATAGAGGGGGTGTCTAAGACCAGAGGACACAGCCTCAGAACTGAGGGGCATCCTTTTAGAACAGAGGTGCAGAGGAATTTCTTTAGCCAGAAAATGGTGAATCTGTGGAATTCATTGCCACAGACAGCTGTGGAGGCCAAGTCAATGGATATATTTAGGGCAAAGGTTGACAGATTCTTGTTTAGTCAGGCATGAAGGGATATGAGGAGAAGGCAGGAGATTGGGACTGAGAGGGAAAATGGATCAGCCATGATGAAATAGCGGAGCAGGCTCAATGGGCCAAATGACCTAGTTCTGCTCCTTCATCGTATGGTCTTATTTATTCTTCCAATTTATAGTAATTGTATGTCTCTGCACAGTACTACTGCCACAAAACAACAAATCTCACCTTGCAGAAGTCAGTAATAATAAATCTAATTCTGATTCTGTGATTCCTCACCTAATATATAATTCAGCTTTGTTTCAATAGTCAAGTCTGTTAAGTGTCTATGTATTTTAAATACACTAGTTGTAGATGCAAGTCCAAATGAAGGGCCTCAGCCCGAAATTCCTCTCCATAGATGCTGACTGACCTGAACTCCTACAGAATTTTGTGCGTGTTGCTCTGGATTTTCAGCATCTGCAAAATCTCTTGTGTTTGTGAAATTCAATTTATTTTGTAACTGACCTACCTGGTTAGATGTTTCAGTCATAATCCAAGGAATATGATGCAATTAACCATGATAGTTTTTCTAAACTTCATTTTGACATCTGAAATTTAATCTCCTTTTTGGGGTAAGATTCAATCAATAATTATCTGTTCTTCACTTTCCTGACTTTATCCCATCATCACTGAGGCCTGACATGGTCATTCTGTCAGAAACCTTGAAGTAGGTGGTCATGGTAGAACTGACAGTGCCTTGGGAAGATTGGATTGAGGAGGTGTTTCAGCATAAGAAAGACAAGTACCAGAGATAAGGGTGGAGGGCACACTGCAAGCCTATAGAGGTGGAAAAGGTTCTTTGGCTCTTCACAGTGCAGAACCTACTCTCTCCTTGGCATTATGGGGGCTTCAAAGAAAAGAGCCTCCAGATAGCTATGGATCAAGAAGTTTGACATGTAGACCAATGCTGCTGGGACATAAGCTAGGGTCTGATCAACCATGGCTAGGTAGCCTGGATGAGGGTGTCTGATGTTAAACAACTTGAAACACCTGATGATGTGACTCAGTGCATACTGGGATGTATCTCGGTATCATAAGTAGATCTAACTACCATGGCAAAGGGCAACATTAAAAACTGTAAAATATCTAGTTTTTTTTTCATTTTATTCCACTGGTAATTTTACTACCTTACTGTCTTAGTCACTGCAAGTACTAGTAGATGTAAAGGGTAATGAACAGATTTTTGAGAAGGATGAATTGGAAGGAAAGTTATTTTTAAAAATGGATCTCTCGCTAAAAGGTGTTCTTTGGGCAAACAGCCAGCAGTGGTAGCCTGATGGCTGAAGCCTGGGTCTGCCAGTCTCTGGGGAAGTTGAAAGCCCAATGTCTGCAAGTCCGAGTTCACCGAAAGCTGGAGGCCCAGAGACAGCCTGTCCTGGGATTACAGGACTGTCTATGGGTATGCGTGGGTGAGTGGGAGGGAGGTTTTGTTGTTGTTGCTTGCTCTGCGGAACATGGTGGCCAGGCTACATTGGCTTTAAAACATGTAGCGACACTTGAGGGCTGCCTCCAGCACATCCTTAGGTTGGGTTGGTTGTTAACGCAAACGACACATATCACCGTATGTTTCAATGTACATGTGGTAAATAAATATGAATCTGAATTGGTTGTCAGGGTGTCAGGGGTAGTAGTGGAAACTAAGGTGGAGGCTGAGAGCCTTCTGATAGACACACAAATATGGGGCAAGATATGGATGATACACAGGAAGAGGCATCAACATATAAATTGACATCAAGTTCAGCGCAACATCGTGGGCCGAATGGCTTGAACAATATGTATTGTTCTTTGTTCTATGATCTGACTTCTATTTTCCAGATGCAAATTCTTCCCTCAAGAACCCACGGTCACTAATGAATCCTATGCATGATGCACAGTCTCTATTGCGCAGATAGGGCAATGACGTGTGGCTGGACAGGTGGAGTGTGGTTTGAACTTCTCGTGCTATGTTTCCAAGTTTCTATGTTCAGTGAGCTGGGGCTTCTCTCGTTGGAGCAAATGAGGACGAAAGGTAACTTGATAGAAGTGTACAAAATTATAAGAGGCATAGATCGAGTGGATAGCCAGAGACTTTTTTCCCTATGATTGATATGAGGGAGGACGTAGCTTCTACTGTAGGTGTTTGGAAGAAAGTAAAGGGGGGGGGGGGAATATCTGTAGTTTTTTTTACACAAAGAGTGGTGAGTGAGTGGAACATGCTACTAGGGTGTTGGTAGTGGCAGATACATGGGGTTACTTAGGAGGCTCTTAGATAGGCACGTGGATGAATAAAAACTGAGGACTGTAGGGGAGGGAAAGAGTACATTAAATTTAAAGTAGGTTAAAAGGCCAGCACCACACAGAGGTCTGAAGAGTCTATGCTCTATATTCTGCTAGCATAGTTTTTGAGTGCTGCCTTTGGAAAGACTCAGCACCTCCTTAAATACTTCTCTTTCATTTTAAGTTAATTAAGGCTGTTTTCACGTACTTGTCACACAAAAGGCCTGATCGACATGTTTACTTTAAATTCTGCAAAATACATGGGAATATCTGTGCTCTGATCTGATGGCTCTGATAGGAATTGGCCACTGCATATTGTAATGTACAGGAGAATATTACAAGGATCCTTATTGATTTCCTGTTCAATAACGTTTTACACAGCCCTCATACAAGGAATCAATGATAATCTCACTGCATTATACACCCTTTTGATAATACCGCAATTGCTAAGGTTTAGTTTATCACAGGCAACCAAGTGCAGTCAGCAACTCAGTGCAAACTCCCATTTACCCGTAAATTAATATTTTCAATCTAACCTTCTTCTCAATGAGATCCAACTGTTCTTTATAAAAAACTTCAAGTTTTTGAAGTTCTGCCTCCCTCTTTTCCAGTTGACTGGCCTGGAAAATAAAATGTAATACAGCAAATTAGAATAAATTTTGTGTAGCCTCCCTGTTCCAAGTCCCACAGAGAAGGTAAAAATATTGTAAGTCTGTTGATCCACTTATTTAATCTCTCCCAATTATGTCATAATTATTGTTATTCTTCTCTGCACCTTGTGGCACATCTGGCGGTCACCTTGCAATTTCTTTAGTATTTTTGTCTGTTTTTTACAAGGTCGAGTTGCTAGCTCAATGCTCAACACAGCACGGATGGAAAGCGAGCAAGGAGCCGGCCGGATTCGAACCCAGGACCACTCACCTCAAAGTCCGGTGCTGATGCCACTACTCCTCTGGCTGGCTAATTACAGTCATTGCTTACAAATAATTACACAGGGTTACCACTCCTTCCTATGTCTCACTCATACAGTCGTTGAGTCATAGAGCATTACAGCACAGAAATAGGACCTTTAACCCCTCTAGTCCATGCCACAGAGAGGCACAGTAGCTTGGTAGTTAGCATAACACTGTTACAACACCAGCAATCCAGGTTCAGTTCCACTGCTGCCTGTAAGGAATTTGTACGTTTTCCCCGTGACTACTAGGGTTTTCTCCGGGTACTCCAATTTCCTCCCACATTCCAAAGACATTTGAGTGAACAGATTAAATGGTCACGTGAGTGTAATTGTGTGGCACAGTTTCATTGAGCCTGAAGGGCCGGTTACAGTTCTGTATCTCTAAATAAAGTAAAAAAAAATAACTGTTAGCCTGCCTAGTCCATTGACCCATACCTGGACCAGACACTTCCATACCCTTCCCATCCATGTACTTGTCCAAACTTCTCTGAAGTGTTGCAATCAAACCCATACCCACAGCTCATTCCATAGTCTTGCCAACCTCTCAGAGAAACTCCCCTGCAGGTTTCCCTTAAATATTTCACCTCTCATCCTTAATCTATGATCTTTTGCTCTAGTCTCACAAAACCTCAGTGGAAAAACACTGTTTGCATTTATTCTACCTATACCTCTCATAATTTTGTACACCTCTATCAAATCTCCCCTCACTCTCCTACGCTCCAGGGAAAAAAGTCCTAAATCAAATGTCCTTTGTCTGTGTGGATAGCAAGCACTGAAATGCCTTTAAGTGGTCAGCAAGGGCATATTTTGCCAAAGATCAGTGTCTCTACTTCCTCAGGAGGCCAAAAGAATTCGGCATCTTCACATTGACCCTCACCAATTTTTATTGATACACCATAGGAAGCATCCTATCCCAATCTATCACAGCTTGGTATGAGAACTGCTCTTTCGGTGACCCCATGAAACTACAGAGAGTCGTGGATATAGCTGTCATCACAGGCATGGTAGCATAACGATTGTACAATGCCAGTAATCAGAATTTAATTCCCGCTGCTGTCCCAAGTTTTTACATTCTCCCCATGGCTGTTTGGGTCTCCTCTGAGTGTTCCAGTTTCATATCATGGAAACAGGCCTTCCCTACAAGGAGAACAGAGAATATCCTGGGTGTGAAGGGTATTTGATTATATTGCCTGCTTTACTGAAGCAGAGAGAAGTAGGTAGAGTCCACAGAGAGAAGGATGGTCACTGTGATGTGCTGAACTGCCCACAACTCTCTGCAGTTTCCTGTGGTCATGTGCAGAGCAGTTACCATTCCAAACTGTTATGCAGAATGCTTTCTCTGGTGCACTGATAAAAATTGGTAAGAGTTGATAGGGACATGCTGAGTTTCTTTAACTTCCTGAGGAAGTTGAAGTGTTGGTGTGTGAGTCAATCTTAGTCAGGTTAATTTCTGCCTGCTTTCTGTTACACCGAGGTTCTCTTTCAAACTGAAAGCTCCAGATCGGAACAAACTGCACTCCGACAGAATGCTCCCTACATAGAAAGGGAAAAAAATTACTATTTGCTTAGATGTCAGAGCAATCACAGAAACATAACCAAGTAAATGTTTGCATCCTTGCAGCACAGAAAAATTAGTAAAAATATGGGAAACGTGAACACGAGAATTTAACCAACACAGATACGGAAAGAATCCACCATTCCCTGTTCCCACACCATTCATTGACTGTCCTCTCTAATCCAGCTATTTTTGATTGTTAGGAGAACCAGCATGGCAACACATATAATTTATTGCTTGAATAATCCAAAACATTTAATGACGAGATTATCAATTATACTCAAAATGTAAACAAGAAGTTTCATTAAATCTGTAAGATACAATAAATAAAAAAGGCAGTAAGTTTATTCTGACTTGGTAGTGTAGCAGTTAGCACGACACTACTACAGCTCAGGACATTCTGAAGTTCAGAGTTCAATTCCGGAGTCCTCTGTAAGTAAGTTTGTACATTCTTCCCGTGTGCACATGGGTTTCCTCCTACAGTTCAAAGACACGGCAACAGCAGGTTAATTGGTCATTGCAAATTGTCCTGTGATTAGGCTAGGGTTAAGTCAGTGGGTTGCTGGGTGCTGAGGCTCAGTGGGCCGGAAAGACCTTCTCCATGCTGTGTCTCAAAATAAATAAAACTCTACATCATTTGCCTAATACTGAGATTTCCAGAATATCATCACAAAACTCCACCCACAAAGATGAAGATTTTGAGATAGAAGTCTGTAACTCCAAAATGCTTAAATAGATTCATTCCAAGCAGACACAAGGAAACCAGGTCAAAATACAGGCTCATTCCTTCGGTGACCAAGCAACCATGTTATCATCAATAGAGGTTCTAAAGATGAAGAAAAAAGTCGAATGTTTATTCGTTTCCATAGATGCTGCCTGATCTATTGAGTTCCTCCAGCACTTTGTGTGTGTTACTCTGGATTTCCAGCATCTGCTGATCTCTTGGGTTTATAGATTCTGCAAATGCTGGAAATTCAGAGCAACGTACAGAAAACGCTGAGGGAACTTGGCAGGTCAGGCAGCATCTATGGAAACAAATACACAGATGACATTTCAGGCTGCAACTCTTCATCAGGACCACTCACTGTGTTACAATATGTTGTTTGATATGTGTAAGACAGATTAGTAATTTTTATATAAAAATAAATGGACCACTGTGCAATTGAAATGAATAAAATGCTAGTTAGATTAGGTCAAAACTCTTTAGAGAGTACTTTTCAAACCTACGACCTCCACCAGCTTGAAGAACAAGAGCAACAAAAGCATGGGGAATACTACCCCCTGGAAATTGCCCTCCAAACCATATACCACCATGACTTGGAAATGTCTCATTCTTCACCGTCACTGGGTCAAAGCCTGGAAACTCTGCTTACCAGCATTGTAGGTTATACCCACACCTCAAGGACTACAGCAGTTCAAGAAGGCAGCTCAGCATCACCTTGTCAAGGGCAAGGAGGGATGGACAATTAAATATTGGCTCAGCCTAAAAAGCCCACATAAGCTGAATGATGATCAAATAAAGCTTAGCTTACTGTCTGGATGGCGGCGTGGAGATATGTGTTACCAGCGTAGCCCACGCACCTTCCCCCACCCCTCCCCGGCCAGGATCAGGGTCACGTGAAACCATGGGAGCAGGTGGTGGATGGTCGTATGAACAGCTGGTGCATATCACAAGTCCTGGTTATGTGACCACTGACACCAGGCAGACAATCTCTGAAGAGTATTGATAATGGCTGGAGTCATCCGTCTTGTAAAGAAACTGCCCAGAAGAAAGCAATAGCAAACCATTTCTGTAAAAAAAATTTGCCAAGAACAACCATGACTGCCCAGATTATACAACACGACACATAATAAATGAACGAGTCTACTATAGATTGTGTTGATGGAAATGGAGCTGGAGAAGTGGAACTGTTTAAAAAATCCAGGTCAAAACCTAGACTCATTCCTTCAGTGATCAGGCAAACATGTTATAATCACAAGATATTGGGAAGATGCTGCAAATCCAGAACAACACAACACAAAATGCGGGAGGAACTCAGCAGATCAGGCAGCATCTATAGGGGAGGAATAAACAGTCAATGTTTTGGGCTGAGACCCTTAATCAGGGCTCTTCATCTTGTTATAACGCCCTGATTAACTCCCTGAAATGTTAATGAAGGGAGAAAGTAAACAACTGTCAGAGAACAGTGTCAAGGCGGCTCTTTCTCACAGCCCTTTGAATATACTTATATGAAAACACAAATTACCAGAATGTATGCCCATTGAAAAGGCTTTGCAAACTGCGTAATCCTTTGGAATAGTCTGGAGGTGTGTGTGTTAGCTTTAGCCAGAATCTGAATCAGATTTATTATCACTGACTTATATGATGTGAAATTTGTTTTTTTCCAGCAACAGTTCAGTGTAAAGGCAAAATTATTATAAATTACAAAATAAATAAATACTGAAAAACAAAGGAATGATAAGGTAGCCCAAACATTTTATTTCCGATTCCCATTCCTGTTCCGATGTGTCAATCCATGGCTTTCCCTTGTGCCACAATGAGGCCACCCTCCAGGTGGGGGAGCAACACCTTATATTCCAACTGGGTAGTCTCCAACCTGAGAGCATAAACATCTATTTCTCTATCCAGTTAAAAAAAAATCCCTCGCCCTCCCCTCTTCTCCTATTCCCCAGTCTGGCCTCTTACCTCTTCTCACCTGCCTATCACCACCTCCTGGGTCCCCTCCTGCTTCCCTTTCCCTATTGTCCACTCTCCTCTCAGATTCCTTCCTCTCCAGCCCTTTACGTTTCCCACTCACCTGGCTTCACCTAACACCTTCTAGTTAACCTCCTTCACCACAACCTACCTTTTTATTCTGGTGTTTTCCCCCTTCCTTTCCTGTCCTGAAGAAGAATCTTGGCCTGAAACGTCTGTTGTTTCCATAGGTGGTGCCTGACCTGCAGAGGTCCTCCAGCATTCAGTGTGTGTTGCTTTGTGTTTCCAGCATCTGCACTTTCTCGTCACGGGTTCAGAGATTGTTCTGAAATCTGTTGGAAAAGTGAATGAAGCTGTTCCTGGACCATTGAGTAGAGGCCTTCAAGCTCTTTACCTCTTCTCTGATGGTATTAACGTGAAGAGGGCATGTCCTGGATGCTGAAGGACCTTTATAATGGATGCCATCTTCCTGAGGCACTGGCTTTTGAAGATGTCCTCGATGGTGGTGACACTGAGCAGCACATGATGGAAACCAACCTCCTCTCTATGGAATCCGATCGTACTTCTCAGTAAAGTAGTCATCATAATCAAAGAACCCGCCCACCCCAGAAATTCTCTCTTCTCCTCACCACAGCCTCCCCACCCAACTGGGCAGAAGATACAGAGGCCTGAAAGCACATACCAGCAGACTCAAGGACAGCTTCTATCCCACTGGTATAATATTGAACAGTCCCCTCATAAGATGCACTCTTGATCTCACAATTCACTTCATTATGGTGCTTGCACTTCGTTATCTACCTGCACTGCACATTCTCTGTAATTATAACACTCTTATTCTGCATTCTGTTATTGTTTTCCCTTTGTACTACCTCAATGTACTATGTATTGAAATGATCTGTATGGACAGCTTGCAAAACAAAGTTTTTCACCGTACTCTGTACATGTGGCAATAATAAACCAATTTAACAATTTGCCTGTGAATAGATCTTAAGCATACCTCACGGCATTCAAAAGGCAACTGTTGATGTAACATCATTTAGCACCTATGAGTATTGCAACAAAAATCCACACACTTTATTTTTGTGAAGATGTGCGCAAAGCCACAGACAGCTAAAGGGCTGAGTATGATTGCAATTCCTCAATCTGTTTGCTCGGTAAACCGATGTTGTATATAAATTTTAAAAGTGATTCCGAATGCCAGGAGGCTGCACAATGATGTGTAACCTCATCCAATGTTACAGCCCTCCAAGAACTGTGCATTCTAACCATTGTTGGCCTCCTATACCTTAACTATTGACGAAATACAGGGAATGATCAGTTTGATAACTGACCTCGGGACCTGCTGAGCTGTAACAAGCAGAGCTTGCAGCCTTAATGGTGCAGGTCATAGCACACATTCTCCTGTAGTGGAGTAATATATTTCATGATGTTATAATGCCCAATTTGCATGAAGGAAGTATCAATTGTAAACACAACCACACATCATCTACAATACATTAACAGGCCCTTCTAGCCCAATGTAGCTCTCCGGGTCATTCAGGCACACAAGCCTCCAAGCCCTATGACAAGGTTGTGGTCCTCTTGGAGGTGAAAACTGCAAAACACCTTAAAAATTTGCAAAGCAATAGAGTGATATTTATTTTAACTTCATTTAGAGATCACAGGCCAATGATCCCAGTTACCCAATTACAACCATGTGGTCAATTACAGCACCAGCAATCTGGGTTCATTTTCCACCGCTGTCTGTAAAGAGTGTGTACGTTCCCCCCGTGACCATGTGAGTTTCCTCTGGGTGCTCCGGTTTCCTCCCACAGTCTAAAGACATACGGTTAATTAATTACATGCGTGTAATTGGGCAGCATGGCTTGTAGACTCGAAATAAAATTAGAATAAATATCACCCTATTGTTCTGCAAAAGTTTAAGGTGGTTTAAAGTTTTCAGCTCCAGAAGGACCACAACCTTGTTGTAGGGTTTGGAGGCTTGTGTGCCTCAATGACCAGGAGGACGATTTTGGCTAGAGTCAGGGCTTGTGCTCTAGCTCTTGGTAGGGTCACCCATGCCAAACAGGTCAAAGCGTCCACTGGTCCTCCAGGTTTGGGGTTTCAGCTCAGGGCTAACAACCCTGACCAGTAAAACAAAATTGTTACAGAAAGAGCAATGAAGAATCCTTCTACGTCTGTGTGCGACTGTATGGACAGACAGAGATGGATGGTCTTTATTGCTGTCCAAAATGCCAGCAGCATAATGGGCAGTAAGGGAGAAAGCTTTCAGGGTAGCATACAGGGACATATACATCCTTGGATAATAAATTTACTTTGAACTTTGATTGGATAATTTACCTCAGCCTACAGAAACCTTATCTTGCGAGGTAGTTTCCCTTGACAGTTCATCCAGTGCCTGTGCTTCTTGAGAGTAACATCAGATTTATTAACATTTCCAATTTGTTGATGTTTTAGGCTTGTGTGTAAAGCCCATCATTAGTTAGCAATTTGACCAACAAAAGGGAAGCACTCTGCTAACACGAAACACCTCCCAGATTCATTTGCATCCACCTTGAGCGTGGATGAAACAGTGAACGGTTGCAATCCGGACATAAAGCCAAGAAGAGCCAAAACGCAAAACCGAGGGTTTAAAAGAGAGAAGGCTGGTCAAGTCAGGAAGTACTGGGTAGGAGATCTAATGTTGAGTTTAATTTACCAATGTTACACTTCATTAGATATACTCAGTTTTGAACACCTGTCCCAGGCTTCAGCTAGGGACTACAGCGTGAATGAGCAAGCCATATTTTTGTTCAATTAAACTTTACTGATTGAAATTGCAAAGAGGTGCCCAGTAAATTATAACCTTCAAAAAATTATACATTTTCAAGGTGATCACATATAGAAGTTTGAAGGGTAAATCTTGTAGGATCTGGCACAGACATTTATAATTCTCACCACTCTAAATCTCCCCCACAAAAAAATATAAAGATGGTTGGTGCTTTGAAAAGGCAAACGGTGAAATAGCACCAGACCTCGAGCGTCGAAGGGGAGTTTAAATCTCCAACTCCCACAGCAGCTCGCAAAACAAAATACAAATTCTACCAAATAACCTTAGCAGATGTGATTTTATGCAAATTCCTAATCCTGAAAATTACTCTGGAAGATGAATATGGGCAAACAGAGCAGTTCCTCACTGTATTGCGATCAATTCATTTAGCTTAAAATATTCTGCTGCAGGTCTCCAAGGGCTGAAGAGATTCATGCTCTCAGGAATTCTGCTTTTTTTTTACACCGTTTTACCTAAAATCTCATTTTATTCTGGCTTATCCCCCTGAGCAGTCGCAATCAAATAACTGACATTTAAACAGCATCTTGGCCCAATACTTAAAGAGCCCCTTCATCGCACTAGCAGCCAAACAGTCATGGAAACCTACAGTGCAGAAACAGGCCCTTCGGCCCATCTAGTCCATGCTGAAGTATTATGCTTCCTAGCCCCATTGACCTGCACCTGAACCATACTTATCCATGTACCTATCCAATCTTCTGTTAAATGTTGAAATTGAACCCACATCCACCACTTCCACTGGCAGTTCGATCCACACACTCACCACCCTCTGAGTGAAGAAGTTCCCCCTCATATTCCCCTTAAACATTTCACCTTTCACTGTTAACTCATGGCCTCCAGTTTGAGTCTAACCCAACCTCAGAGGAAAAAGCCTCCTTGCATTTACCCTATCTATACCCTCATAATTTTGCCCTTCGTTTCCCCCCTCACACCATCCTGTTCCGAGCTCTTTCTCCTGATTTCCCCCTGAATTTGTTCTTTTATTGAAGCCTCAATCCTGAAAAAGTTGATTGGATCTGAAAGGATTATGATAAGCAGTGATACACAAAATCAATTAATCATCTCATAATAACCGAATCTTTTCTTTTTGGATAGTTATCGAGTGTTCAAATAACAACGTCCCTCTATTGTCCCCTTTGTTTTCCTTATCTGCCCCTTGCCTGTTCTAATATGAACTGTGTCTGATGGATTAGTTAGTTAGTTAGTGATACAGCACGCCCAAGCCACGTCACACCCAAAACCCCACAACCCCAATTAACCCTCACCTAATCAAGGGCCAATTTACAATGACTAAGGGAGGAAACCAGAGCACCTGGGGAAAACCCACACATTCCGTGGAGAGGGCGTACAAACTCGTTACAGAATGGCGCTCGAATGGAACTCTGAACTCCAGAATGCCCCAACCTATAATAGAGTCATGGTACTATGGTGCCCATTAATGAAGGCGATGACACATTAATACAGATACTAATATCCTTGTGTCGGAAGAATCCGAGTTAAACTCATATTTATAACCTGCGTCTGAGAGCCCACTGAGGAAGTTGAAGGTCTAATGCCCACGAGTCCATGAGTCCCCTGGAGGATGGAGGCCCAGAGGCAGTCTCTCCCAGGGTTGGGGGTCTGTGTGTGGGTGGGTGGGTGGTAGGGAGGAAAGAAAATTGCTTTGCTGTTGCTCTGTAGTTGTTATTGCTCATGTTGTTCTGCTATGTTGTCACCAGAATGCGTGGTGACCCCTGGAGGCTGCCCCCTGCACACCCCCTGGTGTGTTAGTTGTTAACGCAAACAATACATTTCTTGTATGTTTCCATGTAATTTGATAAATAAATGAACCTGAATGTTTTTTTCTGAGTCAGTTATGAAGCAAGACACAATTAGTTATTTCAAGAATGTCAAAATATAGTTCATGTTTTTCACTGTGACCATAGCTGGATTAAAGACTAAGAGAGATTTAAGATGTACACACTGATTTGCCCTTGTGATTCTGCTAGCCTTAAGTTAAGAGTTTTGCAATTACACATTTGTTCGTCTCCCTATTTCAGAAAGGATATTAAGACTTTAGAAAAGGTATAAATAAGGAGATTAACTTTCCCAACCCTTGTTACTGGACTGGACCACAAAAACAATCTGGCTTTTCTTTATAAGACTTTGAAGCAATTTGAATAATCTTTATAAACAAGAACCTGACTATCTCCCGCATCATCTTCAAAGACATAAACGTCCCCAAGTTGCCTACACTATCTTTTGATATTGAATTTTATTACAAACATTTGTATTATTAAATAGTAGTTTTATTTGTCACATCTACATGAAATATTGAAGCATAGAGTGAAATGCATTGTTTGCACCACCAACACAGTCCAGGGATTTTGCTGCGGGCAGGGCAGGCTGCAGCTGCCATCATGCCTCTGGCACCATGGCCACAATTCATCAACACTAACCCATACTGTACATCTTTGGAATGAGGGAGAAAGTCAGAGCACCCGGAGGAAACCTACACAGGCAAAGGGAGAACATACAAGCAGCAGTGCAATTAAACCCGGATCACTGGCACTGTAAAGTAATGTGCTAACTGCCACACTACCATGCTGTCCTCAGAGTCACCTCCGGCCAGAAAGTCAACTAGACCCCAGTCACTCAATACTGTGATGGCAAGAACAGGTCAAAAATACAATATGCTGGAAATCCAGTGCAATGCACAAAATGCTGGACGAATTCTGTAGGTCAGGCGATATCTGATGATATACAGTATCAGACAGACAGATGGATAAAGAGATAGACAAATATATAGGTAGGCAAACAGATAGGTATATAGATAGGCACGTAAATAGATAGACAAACTGATAGACAGATAGGTAGATAAATACAGACAGAAAGGCAGAGAGACAGGCAGACAGACAGACAGCTAGATAGGTAGATAGATAGACAAGTTGATAGATAAATAGATAGGTAGGTAGATAGATAGACAGACAGACAGATAAATAGATAGATATATAAAAAGTGTCAAGATGAACAAATAGCAAACGAGATGGAAGGTCATCAGTAATGAACATAACCAGTCACATAATGGGTCATACTTGTTTTTCAAAATGAGCCTGACCTAACAAAATTCACTATCTTCCCCTTCACCTTCGTCTGCCAGAACAAATGTCACTGAGCACAAGGTACAACATAACCAAGAAATAACTGGAGCATCGGACCATTGTGCATATACAGAAATAAATCGCACCTGTTTGCCCAAAGGAGTTGGTCATGTTTATTTATATTCCTGGGAATTATTTAAAGGCATGCACACTTGTTGATATATCAATTACTGTGTGCGAACATAATATACCGAAGCATAAGTATTTTTAGAAGCAACAGTTAAAACAAAATAATGGGGGAGCAACTAGCAAGGCCTAAATGGCTGTGTGCTTAATGTAGATTAATGGGATTTGTACAGCAGGCATGGTGAGCAAAAAGGCCTCTAAGTACAGGTCAGTGAAGGTCACTGGATTAGTTAACAGCCCACCATGTCTGAGAGGTAAGTGGATGGGTTAACAACCCACCAAGTTACCCTTCTTTAAGGTTCTGAACTTAAAGAAGGGTAACTTTGAAGGTATGAGCCGTGAATTAGCTAAGATAGACTGGCAAGTGATACTTAAAGGGTTTTCGGTGGATATGCAATGGCAAGCATTTAAAGGTTGCATGGATGAACTACAACAATTGTTCATCCCAGTCTGGCAAAAGAATAAATCAGGGGAGGTAGTGCACCCGTGGCTGACAAGGGAAATTAGGGATAGTATCAATTCCAAAGAAGAAGCATACAAATTAGCCAGAAAAAGCAGCTCACCTGAGGACTGGGAGAAATTCAGAGTCCAGCAGAGGAGGACAAAGGGCTTAATTAGGAAAGGGAAAAAAGATTATGAGAGAAAACTGGCAGGGAACATAAAAACTGACTGTAAAAGCTTTTTTAGAAATGTGAAAAGAAAAAGATTGGTTAAGACAAATGTAGGTCCCCTACAGGTGAATCGATTATGGGGAACAAGGACATGGCAGACCAATTGAATAACTGCTTTGGTTCTGTCTTCACTAAGGAGGACACAAATAATCTTCCAGAAATAGTAGGGGACAGAAGGTCTAGTGAGATGGAGGAACTGTGCGAAATACATGTTAGTAGGGAAGTGGTGTTAGGTAAATTGAAGGGATTAAAGGCAGATAAATCCCCAGGGCCAGATGGTCTGCATCCCAGAGTGCTTAAGGAAGTAGCCCAAGAAATAGTGGATGCATTAGTGATAATTTTTCAAAATTCTTTAGATTCTAGACTAGTTCCTGAGGATTGGAGGGTGGCTAATGTAACCCTGCTTTTTAAAAAAGGAGGGAGAGAGAAACTGGGGAATTATAGACCTGTTAGCCTAACGTCGGTGGTGGGGAAAATGCTAGAGTCAATTATCAAAGATGTGATAACAGCACATTTGGAAAGCGGTGAAATCATCGGACAAAGTCAGCATGGATTTGTGAAAGGAAAATCAAGTCTGACGAATCTCATAGAATTTTTTGAGGATGTAACTAGTAGAGTGGATAGGAGAGAACCAGTGGATGTGGTATATTTGGATTTTCAAAAGGCTTTTGACAAGGTCCCACACAGGAGATTAGTGTGCAAACTTAAAGCACACGGTATTGGGGGTAAGGTATTGAGGTGGATAGAGAATTGGTTGGCAGACAGGAAGCAAAGAGTGGGAATAAACGGGATCTTTTCAGAATGGCAGGCAGTGACTAGTGGGGTACCGCAAGGCTCAGTGCTGGGACCGCAGTTGTTTACAATATATATTAATGACTTAGATGAGGGAATTAAATGCAGCATCTCCAAGTTTGCGGATGACACGAAGCTGGGCGGTAGTGTTAGCTGTGAGGAGGATGCTAAAAGGATGCAGGGTGACTTGGATAGGTTAGGTGAGTGGGCAAATTCATGGCAGATGGAATTTAATGTGGATAAATGTGAGGTTGTCCACATTGGTGGCAAAAACAGGAAAACAGATTATTATCTGAATGGTGGCCGATTAGGAAAAGGGGAGGTGCAATGAGACCTGGGTGTCATTATACACCAGCCATTGAAAGTGGGCATGCAGGTACAGCAGGCAGTGAAAAAGGCGAATGGTATGCTGGCATTCATAGCGAGAGGATTCGAGTACAAGAGCAGGGAGGTACTACTGCAGTTGTACAAGGCCTTGGTGTGACCACACCTGGAGTACCGTGTGCAGTTTTGGTCCCCTAATCTGAGGAAAGACATTCTTGCCGTAGAGGGAGTATAAAGAAGGTTCACCAGACTGATTTCTGGGATGGCAGGACTTTCATATGTTGAAAGACTGGATCGACTAGACTTATACTCGTTGGAATTTAGAAGATTGAGGGGGGATCTTATTGAAACACATAAAATCCTAAAGGGATTGGGCAGGCTAGATGCAGGAAGATTGTTCCCGATGTTGGGGAAGTCCAGAACGAGGGGTCACAGTTTGAGAATAAAGGGGAAGCCTTTTAGGACCGAGATTAGGAAAAACTTCTTCACACAGAGAGTGGTGAATCTGTGGAATTCTCTGCCACAGGAAACAGTTGAGGCCAGTTCATTGGCTATATTTAAGAGGGAGTTAGATATGGCCCTTGTGGCTAAAGGGATCAGGGGGTATGGAGGGAAGGCTGGTACAGGGTTCTGAGTCGGATGATCAGCCATGATCATACTGAATGGCTGTGCAGGCTCGAAGGGCCGAATGGCCTACCCCTGCACCTATTTTCTATGTTTCTATGTTTCTGTATCTGAGTTTGAGGATAATATATCAAGTTCATATTTGTTGTGCTCACAGGCAAACATACACAGGGTATAAATGCCATGTTTGTTAGCTTTTTGCAGCAGCTGCACAACGCATGGACACTATAAATTAACATAAATGATACATAACTTATATGTGTGCAAAATAAAGAACAGAGGACACAGTGACACTAACGTAAGATTTCACACTCACGTACTCACCAAAGACTACCAAATTTCTACAGGTGTAAGGTGGAGAGCAATACAACTGGTTGCATAACAGACTGGTATGGAGGCTCCAATGCACAGGATCGGAAAAATCTGCACAATGTTGTAGACTCAGCGAGCTCCATCACAGGCACAACCCTCCCCACCATCAAGGGCATCTTTCAGCAGTGGTGACTCAAGAAGACAGCATCTATCATTAAGAACGATCATCCAGGATCTGCCCTCTTCTCATTGTTACCATCAGGAGGAGGTAGATCAGGGGTTCCTAACCATTTCTATGCCATGGAGCCTAATCATTAACCGATGGGTCTGTAGACCCCAGGTCAGGAACCCCTGAGCTAGAGCCTGAAGATTCACACTCAACAATTCTGAAATGCTTCCTCTCCCCCAGCCCAGCCCACCCCACCATTGGGCTTCTGAACAGTCCATGAACCCATGAACACTACTTCACCATTTTTCTCTCTTCTTACACTATTTATGGTTCCTTAAGGTTGTTATAGCCAGGCACAGTACTGCGGATAAGCTCCCACTACCTATTAAAAGGTTTTTTTAGAGCAGCTCATGGTTGAGCCCACTTGAGGATCTGCTATTCTGGATTGGCTGTTGTGCAATGAACCAGGATTGATTAGAGAGCTGAACGTAAAAGAATCCTTATCAGCAAGTGAATATAATAAGATCAAATTCAACCTTAAATTTGAGGAAGAGAAGCTAAAGTCAGATATATCAGTATTACAGTGGAGTAAAGGGGATTACAGAGGCATGAGAGAGGAGTTGGCCAGAATTGATTGGAAAAGAACACTGGTAGGGATGACGGCAGAGCAGCAATAGCTGGAAATTGTGGAAGCTATATGGAAGGCACAGGATATATACAGCCTAAAGAAGAACAAGTATTCTAAAGGAAAGATGACACAACGTAGTTAATAAGAGAAGTCAAAGCCAACATAAAAGCCAAAGGGAAGGCATATAATAGAACAAAAATTAGTGGTAAGTTAGAGGATTGGGAAAATTTAAAAACCAACAGAAGGCAACCAGAAGTGTCATTAAGAAGCTAAAGATGAAATACGAAAGTAAGCTAGTCAATAATATTAAAGAGGATACCAAACCATCTTTCAATACTTAAAATATAAAAGGGATGCAAGAGTGGACATCAGACCACTGGAAAACAATGCTGGAGAGGTAGTAATGGGGACAATGAAAAAGCAAATGAACTGAATAAGTATTTTGCATTGTGGGAGACATTAGCCGCATGGTGGAAGTTCCAGGGGTCATGAAGTGTTTGAAGTTACCATAACTAGTGAGAAGGTTCTTAGAAAACTGAAAGATCTGAAGGTAGATAAGTTGCCTAGGCAAGATGGTGTCCACCCCAGGGTTCTGAAAGAGGTGGCTGATGAGATCGTGGAGGCATCAGTAATGATCTTTCAAGAATCACTAGATTCTCGAATGGTTCTGGAAGACTGGAAAATTGCAAATGTCACTCCACTCTTCAAGGAGGGAGAGAGGCAAAAGAAAGGAAACTATAGGCCAGTTAGTCTGACCTCAGTGGTTGGGAAGATGTTGGAGTCAATTATTAAGGATGAGGTCTCAGGTCAGGGTACTTGGAAGCATATGATAAAATAGGTAGTCAGCATGGTTTCCTCAAGGGAAAACTCTGCCTGACAAATCTGATGGAATTCTTCGAAGAAATAACAAGCAGGATAGACAAGGTTTCCAGCAGTGGCTGATTGGCAGGAGGCAAATAGTGGAAATAAAGGGAGGCCTTTCTGACTGGTTGTTGGTAACTAGTGGTGTTCCACAGGAATCTGTGTTGGGAATCAATTATTTTTATATTTTATGTCAATGATTTGGATGATTGAATTGATGGTTTTGTTGCAAAGTTTGCAGCTGATATGAAGACAGGTGAAGGGGCAGATAGTTTTGAGGAAGTAGAGAAACTACAGAAGGGCTTAGACCAGTGGTCCCCAACCACCAGGCTGTGGACCGGTACCGGGCTGCAGAGCATGTGCTACCAGGCCGCAAGGAAACGATATGATTTGGCGATAAGAAACGATATGAGTCAGCTGCACCTTTCCTCATTCCCTGTCACACCACTGTTGAACTTGAACGCATGCGAGGTCATCAGTGATCCAAGACGTGCAAAGGAATGGGTCCATGACCCATTTGTGAATGTCCCCGGTGAATCATCCATGTCAGCGCAGGAAAAAAGATCAACTTCTCGAGCTTGCAAATGACGGTGGGCTGAAAAGTATGTTTGACATAACATCTCTGCCGGCATTCCGGATCAAAGTCAAGGCTGAATATCCTGAGATAACCACGAAAGCACTGAAACTGTTGCTTCCATTTCCAACATCATATCACTGCGAAGCGGAGTTTTCTGCAATGGATGCAATGAAAACTAAATTGCGGAACAGACTGGACATAAGGAACCCCCTTCGAGTATCGCTGTCTCCCATCACCCCTTGATGGGACCGTCTTATTGCAGGAAAACAAGCCCAGGGCTCCCACTGATTCAGCGATATTGGTGTGTTGCAATGATTTTATATGTTCATACAAGGAAAATATGTGCTGTGTGTTTAATATCCAAACGTTACTTAAAATGTTATGATGCTATTGACTTCAAAGTGACTTAATTAACTTATCACTATATTCATGCGAGGAAAATATGCGCTGTGTGTTTAATATTAAATTCGTTAGATAAACCCTTTTAGAAACAAAATTGAGTGTATTAGCCACTTACAAGTGACTTATAGTTGATTAACACCTATATTCCAGTCGTAATTAACACCTCCACCCCCCCGGTCCGCAAGAATATTATCAATATTAAACCGGTCCGCGGTGCAAAAAAGGTTGGGGACACCTGCTGTACAGGACGTGGGTGTTATGTGGCTCCTTTATTAACGCCCAGACAACAAAGACATGTTTTTCTTTTGTTTGACCAACTTTACTTTCAACATCTCCATTCAATACCTGAAGGCCGCCACACTTACATCCCACAATTCCCTCTCCTTCTCCCGCGTGCACGTGCATAACAGGGAGAGTGCTCATGCGTACTAAAAACTTACATAGTCCAAATGAACAGAACTCAACAATCTCCCATCCTTTTTATGTATATACTAAAAAAAATTAAATTTGAAAAGAAAAACTTAAAGACAATTCAAATGTCCGTTAGGATATGGGAGTTAGTTCTAACCCTTTAAGTTAATACTATTCTTAAGTTACCAAATGCACTCACTAGGTGCCTTTAACAGCACAAGAGCTAGAGCTCCCTTCTTCGTGAGACAGTCAGCTAGTTGTTCCTTTGTAGTTGACCATAGTACATAATGAATTTTCTGTGCTTGGACAAGTTCTTTGATGCTGCTTATCTCTAGACGAAGCCTCTTCTCTGTTACTGACTTGGGGAATTTGATGGAATCAACCAAAGAGTAGCTGTCTGTGACTGTTTTGTAGACTGTTCTTCTTTGGGTCACCTTTTGGACAGCTCAGAAGAGAATGTGGCCAGAAAAATAGCATTATCAATACCTTCAGACACTGCAAGGGTTTCTTCTGCCAATGTACTCGGTCCAACTCTTCTATGTTCAGTTCCTCAAAACCTCTAGCCACCTGACATGCTTTTGGTATAATTCCTGTCGGGATTTCTCTCAGGGTGTACACCCATCTTGTAGACACTGTCTTTTGGCCAAAGTCTCTGACTTCCTCAAACACTCCCATGATTTCTCCAACTTCTGATTTTATCCTGTTTTAGATTCAAATGACACTTCTTTAGTTACTAGGACATCTTCATCTTGACATTCCTCAGATAGTCCAGCCCGATCTATACTTGATTCAATATGAGGTCTGCCTAAACATGATATGTCAACTGACCATGCAGTGCCAGTGATTATGACTGGTTCTAGGTAATTCAAGTTGTACCAACTTCTGTTTCTTCCAGTGGCTTTTCCCGCTCATCCTAAGACTTCAGCTTTGTATGAGATGCCAGTATCTTTATCAACAAATCTCATAGTTTGTCCTGTTTTAAGACTGAAATTTCTATGTTGTCTTTGCACTTGTGATCATTTTTGTTCAGGCAAGTCTGTTGAGTCCCCAACTGCACTGACCGTGCCATTGTTAAGCAACTCTAATGAGTTACTAGCTGCACTCTCCTCATCCCTGTCTGTGCTGTGTGACCTCGTGCCTGGTAAGTGCTTTTCATTTTTTGTGTTATTCTCCATGGAGTTCTGTTAGTCTTCAGTTCTTGCTTTATGTAGTCTGGAATGACGCACTCTCACATATGTACCTCCATGTCTCATAAACACCACAACTCCATCCTGACCAATGACAACTCCAGGACCTTTCCATTCTGTACAGTCTGCTCTTTTGTAATACACTTTTGTCCCCGGTGTCATATTTGTTATTTGTACCTCCATGTCTCACAAATACCACAACTTCATCTTGACCAATGACAACTCCAGAATTTTCCATTCTGAACAGTCCACTCTTTTGTAATACACTTTGTCCCCTGTGTCATATTTCTCATTTGTCGGATGGACCTGGGGCCTCAGTGCTCTTCGAATTCAATCAGAACACTCTACTTCAGTGAAAGCCTTCTTTGATCCATGCAGTGCTGAAATATAATTCCCAACCCATTCACTCCTTGTAGTGCCCTCTGGAGCAGGTAGTCTGTCAACCAATACAGATGGAAGGTTTGGATTCTGATACGGTCTAAAGCCAAGTACATTGTTCATGGGTATTCTTCGTCATGAGGGCCCAGTCCAGGGCTGTGTTCCAATCACAGTCATTGCTTTTCCTTACCTCCAGCATTATTTCAGTAAGCGTTTGATTGTGTCACTCCAGAAGTCAGTTACTCCAAGGACTATATGCCACTGTTGTCGGTTTCAAGGTTAAAGTTCTCTGCAATATCTCTGAATTCATCATTATTAAATTCACCACCATTATCACTTTACAAGGTGGGCTATTCACACTAATCCAGGAATGGATTTTTTTTTTTTTTACTATCTCTATAGGTCTCTTTGTATTTACAGTGCTACTAGCACTGAAACATGTGAACTCATCAATGATGTGGAGATACCATACTCCTTGCTCCAGTTCATGTAGGTCTATGGCTACTGTTTCATTGTATTCAGATGCTAGTGGCAGACTAACCGCAGGATTAGGCTTGGACCTTCCAAACTTTTGGCACGACTCACATCTATCAATTATCTGCTGTAGAATGGAAAAATAGTCTGCATCCTTGTTTCCTGAACTCCTGAGTAGTTTCTGAAATATATCAATTGAAGCATGTCCAAACTGCTTGTGAAGTTTGAGCAGCACTTTGCATTTCTCATCTATGGTCATGTTCTGTGTGACAGTTAGTACTTCATTCTCCCACTGGTTCTCAGCAATGTCTTTATCTAGAATGTTCCCATAGTAATGCCCAGGGCTGGTGAGCTCAAGAGACAGCAGCTGTTGAAACATCGTTGCTTGGTCATTCTCCATATCCAGTACTGCTCCCGCTTTTTTTTAGGGAAGATTTACTCAAGAGAAATGGAACGTTCACTGGTGCCACCTCTGTTTCAATGTAGCATTTTGTCTGCCCTACTTTTGCAGGAATTTTCACTCTTTTGGTGAAATGTACAATCTTTCCATCTCTAAGTTTGAAGGCTTTGTTACTAGGTGTGTCTGTGTACACCAGTTTCTGCACTTCATTCGGGTTTAGTCCTCTTACATAGCTTTCAAAGCATTTTTCTCCACACACTGTATCAATAACAACAGATCCTAGAGATTCTATCATCAAAATCTCTGCATCAGATGTCTTTGCATTGGTAGGGGATCCCTTCGCAAACGGTGTGATATGGGACTCTTCTACATCTTCAAATTTGTCATTTTCTTCAGTTAGCCTAACTGGTTTGGTTCAGTGCAGACAGTTTCTTGCTCAGTGGTAAATACTTTGACATACCACACATTTCAATCTCCTACCGTACTTGCTTATTGGATTTGTTCCAGGTAATGTCATAGTCATACTTTATTGATCCCGGGGGAAATTGGTTTTCGTTACAGTTGCACCATAAATAATAAATAGTAATAGAACCATAAATAGTTAAATAATATGTAAATTATGCCAGTAAATTATCAAATAAGTCCAGGACCAGCCAATTGGTTCAGGGTGTCTGACCCTCCAAGGGAGGAGTTGTAAAGTTTGATGGCCACAGGCCGCAGGAATGACTTTCTATGACGCTCTGTGTTGCATCTCGGTGGAATGAGTCTCTGGCTGAATGTACTCCCGTGCCCACTCAGTCCATTATGTAGTGGATGGGAGACATTGTCCAAGATGGCATGCAACTTGGACAGCATCCTCTTTTCAGACACCACTGTCAGGGAGTCCAGTTCCATCCCCACAACATCACTCGCCTTACGGATGAGCTTGTTGATTCTGTTGGTGTCTGCTACCCTCAGCCTGCTGCCCCAGCACACAACAGCAAACATGATCGCACTGGTAATGGTACCCTTACCTGGTCCTTCTGAGATCTACACTTGCTATACTCTTGTTTCTGCTCCATGAAGTATGCCGTTTCCTGACTCAAACTCATTCCAACTGTTGTCTTGGCGGCCTTTTCTCCAAAAATCCTCTTCAGTGCCGATTTCATAGATACAAATGTAAGTTCTGTGCACGCAGTTAAAGCTAGCTGTCTGTCCTTTATGTCTAGACATGCAGCATCCAACAATTTAAAAGCTAACCAGCATCAGGAAGTTCCATTTTGTATTTAGGTATGCAACAGTACTTTCGTTCAAAATCAATAATAGAATAGGCCATTTTTTAGAATTATCTCTATAAATTTTGTCAAAGTATGAATATGCCGAATAAATCAGATCCTTTTCTTCCTTAAAAAAATAGTCAAGTGTATTTATTAGCATATTCATACCCTCATCAATGTTCAAGTCTTCCACCGAAATTCCCATTGTGGTCTCTCTCACTCTTCCCGAGAGTGACAACGCAACAGCCAAGGCTTGCTTCATCTTCTCCAATTCCATAACACCAGTCCATATTCCAATTTCATTTTCCCAGCTTTCATAAGGCTTGCTCTTATCAAGTGCTGGCGCAATCCCATAATTGGAAACCATCCTCTGCTACCACTGTTAATGCCCAAATAACAAGGACACGTTTTCCTTTTGTTTAAACAACTTTACTTTCAACATCTCTGTTCAATACCTGAGGACCGCCACACCTGTTATAGCCAGGAATAAGTTCCCACTACCTAATAAATACTCACAATGGTGTGAGCCTCTGACAACCAAGTCCAGCTCCTGGCCTTCACATGTGGCTTAGCTACAAAGCCCAGCAGAACTGTTTCTAATGACAGGAGAAAGGGCAAAGGAAGATTACTGGCATCTTAAAACCAGTCATTTGGGACAAATGCGCTCATTATCCATGGTCGGCAGCTCATCCAGAAGAAAAACTCTGACACCAAACCTCCATTGCCTTGCGGCTATACCCACTCATGGGGAAGGCTTCTGGAGTAAACCCTGAGGGAAAAATCCAGAGTTGGAGTCGCTAACGCAGTCCTATGTTGAGTACAATGCTCACTGGCAACTCCTGGAACACTGCTGGTGCCAAACTGTACCAGTCTCTGCCATTCCTTTGAGTTCATCTGCTGCGTGGAGATGGGGAGCTTGCTCTCCACATTGCACTGTCCTGGCTTGCGTAGCTAGACAGCTAGGACGCGACATCCATGGCTGATTCTGGCCGAGGGAAGCGTCACAGAGTGGAATGCATTCATGTATATTTTGACCCTAACAGGTTGCTGTCTAGCTTCCCTGTGTGTTACGTACTGAACGTAATGTGAGGGAGTGTTCTGGGCAGATGACTTACAAGCAAAATAAACAGCTGCACATTTACTCCTTGCCTCTCCATCTCTCATGTCTGTTATACACAGGCATCCAGCTTCCCAGTACCACAAACATAACAACTGGCAAGGAGGTGACAAGTCCTCACACGATATTTATTGTGTTGTTCCCTTCAGCAAGAAAAGTCTGTGTGCAACGCTGACAGTGTACTGCTGTGTATTGTGGGTGAGCAAAATGAAGATGCTGCATGCCATGTGAAGACAGCTGCAGGAAGTGTGGTGAGTGATGAATCCAAGGGGACAGAACAAGAAAGGGACATTTAAATATAAAAAAGAGAAGAAGAGAGAGACAGATAAGACTCATTAACTTTTCTGGAACATGATTGTTTGAAAATGGTGACAGTGTTTGGAAGTATGGGGCCATTTGACAAAACGACAGACCAACTGAGTTCATATACTGAAAGATTTGAATATTTTGCACTGACAAATCAAATTTCAGATTATATTTGTGTTTCAATTTTTCTTAAAACGGCTGCAAAAATGTTTAATTTATTACACAGACTAGTGCAACATGCTAAGCCTGGCGATAAGCCTTCTTAAGACACAGTAAAGTCTTAAAAGTTTCAAAGCTTCAAAGTACAGTTATTATCAAAGTATGTATAAATTATACAATCTTGAGATCTGTTTGCTTGTGGGCACACACAAAGCAAGAAACCTGAAAGAACCTAATTAAAAAAAGAATAATTAAAAAAGGAAGACCAACACCCAATGTGCAGAGAAAAAGGAAAAAAGGCACAGATGATCCAAACAATAGAAGCAAGCAACAGCATTCCGAAGCAAATTGAGTCCATAGACCTGAATCCCTGGAGCAGCTGGAGTAGGCCCAAAGCCTCAGTTCATCATATAGCAGGGCAAATCACCTCAAAGCTCGCAGACACAGAGTGCATAACGGCAGGAGTAGTGTCACAGCCTCAGCACTGCAGAGAGAGGAGTGATATCACTGGAGAGCGAGTAAAATTGGCCCAACCCTTACCTCTGGTCTCGACACCTGCCTTTCCAAGCTACCTGGGCTGGTGTTTAAATCGTCCAAACAGCGGGTAGCAGACATCCCACCCCGCAAAAACTCATTTCAGGGAGGTAGCACCATCAATTTGCGGGAGACTTCCGGGAGAGGTGGGATGTCTGCAATAGAGTAGCTCCTTAGCAGCTGGCCAGCTAGTTTAAATAACGTTGGCTATGCTAATGAGCGAATGACACCTGTTAAACTCACCTCAACATGTCTTTTACAGTCTTAACCCACCATGGGCAATAGAAAAGTCACTGTTGCAAACAGTGCAGCGGGCAACACTGTCATTATTTTGACCCCTATTAGGCAGGGGTACACTTTAGTGTAGTCTGGGGTGACGTTCGTTTTATTTTTTTTGGAACACTCTGCAATGGCGCGCTCTCGCTTGCTTTCTCTCTCTCTTGCTTTCTCGCTCGCTCGCTCTCTCTCGCTTTCTCGCTCACGCGCTCTCGCTTGTTTTCTCTCTCGCTCTCTCTTGTGGTCGCTCTCGCACTCTCTTGCTTTTCTCTCGCTCACTCTCAAAAAAATTGATTTCCGTGATATTGCATATAACTTGCGAGCATGGCAGCCACAATTAATATGCGGGAGACTCCCAGAAGTTCCGGGAGAGGTGGGGTGTCTGGGGTAGTACTGCACACTTGGTCTGGGGCCTCGCTGAAGCAACAGGCTCTAGGCCTAGACCTTGCCACCCAGCAATACACACTTAAAGGACCACAATTCACCTAAACCATTGATTATAGCTATGAGGTTTAGATTTAATAAAAGGAATCATGAGGAAGGTGAATCTATTTCACAACTTGTGACAGTGCTAAAGCAATTATCTGAACTCTATGATTTTGGGCAGTCCCTGAATGACACATTATAGACTTGTATGCGGTCTGCGTAGTGAAGCAATTCAGAAACATTTGCTTACAGAAGACAGATTAACATTACACAGAGCAGTTGAGATTAGTACATCTCAGACATCCCACCCTGCAAAAACTCATTTCAGGAAGGTATCACCACCATTTCAGGGAGGTTAGCACCCCCACCCCCCCACCCCCCCCCCGCAACACCATATTGCCCCCCCCACCCCTGCCCGTCGACCTCCAAGGGTGTATGTAATACTTTGTTTAGTGATTTTGTCTAATCTGTAAACCAAGTTGGGTATATGCAGCAAATGTGGCATTAAAATATGTGCTTATATTACATTATATTATCATGTTTATTCTATTACAACTTTAAGCAAGTCTACAGGGAGCTTGGCCTTATCACGTAGGACATCAATAGCGTAGCTCCTTAGCAGCTAGGCAGCTAGTTTAAATAACGTTCACTATGCTGTAATGACACCTGTTAAACTCACCTCAACATGGCTTTTACATTTTAACCCACCATGGGCAATAGAAAAGTCACTGTTGCAAACAGTGCAGCGAGCAACACTGTCATTATTTTTGAGGTCGACTGTAAAGCCCGCCCACAGAGAAAACTGATAGGTCTACTTAGCAGGGGTCCCCAACATTTTTTGCACCACAGACCGGTTTAATATTGACATTATTCTTGCGGACTGGCCGACCAGGGTGGGGGGGGGGGGGGGTGTTATTCACGACTGGAATATAGGTGATAAGTCAATAGCATTATAACATTTTAAGTAATGTTTGGATATTAAACACACAGCGCATATCTTCCCCGTATGAACACATAAAATCATTGCAACACACCAATATCGCTGAATCAGTGCGAGCCCTGGGCTTGTTTTCCTGCAACAAGACGGTCCCATCGAGGGATGAGGGGAGACAGCGATACTCGAAGGGGGTTCCTTATGTCCAGTCTATTCTGCAATTTAGTTTTTGTTGCATTCATTGCAGAAAACTCCGCTTCGCAGTGATATGGTGTTGGAAATAGAAGCAACGTTTTCAGTGCTTTCATGGCTATCTCAGGATATTCAGCCTTGACATTGATCCAGAATGCCGACAGAGATGTTATGTCAAACAAACTTTTCAGCCCACCGTCATTTACAAGCTGAAGGAATTGATCTTCTTCCCACGCTGACATGGATGATGCGCGCGTAATGATCTTGCGTGCGTTCAAGTTCAACAGTGCGTGACAGGGAATGAGGAAAGGTGCAAATGACTCATATCGTTACATATCGCCAAATCATATTGTTTCCTCACGGCCTGGTGGTTGGCACTCTTAGCACGAAGAGAGACCAATCAGGGTGCTCGCTCTCCCTCTCCCTCTCAAAAAAATCTATTTCCGGGATATTGTATATAATTTCCGGGCATCAGGGAGCCACTATCAATATGCGGGAGACTCTTGGATCTTCCAGGAGAGGTGGGATGTCTGACATCTATGGAAATGGCAGCAAACAAAACACAGCTATTAAGCACATCTTCCCAAGTTCAGAAAGTTTCTACTGACTTTAAGAATAAGACACCTATTGGCAATCAGTGCTACCATTGTGGTAAAACTGGGTATTCAGCATAAGAATGCTAGAATAAGGACTTAGATTGCCAAAGATGTGGCAAGAAGGGGCATAATGAACACGCCTGTAAAAGTAAAGATACACTGTCAATCAAAAACAGTGTAATAAAGAAAAATGACTTTTAGAAAAACAAAAAGAAACATGTAAACAAGATGGAACATACTGAGGAAGGACTGAGTGACTCTCACTTGGTGGTTGAAGAAGCTTTGTGTGTTTTACCTGTTTCAGGACACAAAGACAGATAGTGGGTGACCACTCGGTTGTATGGGGCAGGTGCACCGGGTGCTGCAGTACTGCTGCTGTCAGAGACAGTTTACAAGGAGAAGCTGCAGCATTTCACCCCAGAAGGGGACAAAGTTGACTATCAAGACTTATTGCTGGTGAGGTTGCTCCAGTGAGGGGAGTAGTACATGCTACAGTGGAGATTAACAAACAGGGAAATAAATTTCCACTATGCATTGTTAAAGGTAGTTATCCAGAGCTTCTGGGCCGCTTTTGGTTGGAGCAGCTCAAACTGAACTGGCACGAAGTGCAGTTGATTGATGGGAGCACTGGTCTACAACAAGAATTGAAGACACATGCAGAAGTATTCAATGCAGAATGGGCAGTATGAATGGAGTCACAGTTAAGCTGGCTGTGAAACCCAACAAAACACCCAAAGGTCTGAAGGCAAGATGTGTTCCATACACCCTCAAATCAAACATTGAGGCTGAATTAGAAGGACTGGTCCAGAGCAAGATATTTGGACCAGTGTGTGTAAGTAAGTGGACAACTCCAGTGGTTCCTGTCTCGAAGGGATGGATCTTTAAGGCTTTGTGGAGTCTTCAATGTAACTATTAACCTGGTTCTTATGGCTGAATAATACCCTCTTCCCCTCATTGATAACCCTTTTGTAGGATTGGTTAGAGGACAGACATTTAGCAAGGTTGATCTGTGCCAAACATACCTGCAGATGCAGGTGGAGCCAGAGTCACATGAACTGTTGACCACAGTTACTCACAAAGGAATGTTCAGGTACCGATGACCTCTGTTCGGCATCACTTCGGCTCCCGCATTTTTTCAGCGAGCAATGGTTGGGTCCAGGAGAGATCCTCCATAAAATTGATGTCCATGAACTAGAAGTTGTTCAACCTTTCCAATGTTGACCCCTCAATGAGGACTGGTATGTGTTCTCCAGAATTATAGGCTATGTAAGGCGGGATAGTGTGTGACTTGTTAGGTAACTTGGAGATGGTGGTGTTCCCATGTCATTATTAAATGAATGCAATGAAGGCCAACAATACTTCTCAATTAGTAAAACAAATTTTCCAATAATAAATGTTGTCCTAGAATTCTTTGTTTGTCTCTTTATCTCGTCTGGTACGCTTGGTAACCTTGGTTCCCACGCTTAAACAGAAAAGGCTGTACAAAGTTGAGTCAAGCTCTCAAGGTTTTGTTCAGCATGAGAATATACAGTGTCTGCACTCTGATCTGTCAGTGCAGCATTTTAACCTTTTCCTTGCTGCAATTTGCACACCCATTCTGCATTTTACCACTTTTGGAGGTAGTATCACAGGATTAGGAACTCCTAAAGAAACAGCCCAGATGAATAATTATGGGTGAATGGTTCAGGTTCAAATAGTGCACACTGTTGTCACAATGTGTCTGTTGAGAAGGGAATGGATATTCACTGTTGTTAATCGAGCAGCAGTCAATGTAGAACACCACAGTACAGTACAAGCCCTTCACCACCTCATTATTTTGCCCTTTTTTAAAATAAAGACCATTGAACACTACAACACAGTACAGGCTCTTCAATCTAACCCTCTGTAAAAATCTTACCTCTGGCATCCCCCCCTATACTTCCCACCAATCATTTTAAAATTATGCCCCCTGGTATTAGCCATGTCTGCCCTGGGAAAATGTCTCTAGCTGTCCACTCAACGGAACAGAATTGAAATTTATTGTCATTGCTCAAAGCAACAAGATTGCGGTGCTACTCCGGTCCATGCAAAACAGATATTTACAATGCATGTGGTACGGCTTAATTTTAAAAACTTCAATCTATGCCTCTTTCATCTTGTACACCTCAATCAAGTCACCTCTCATTCTCCTTCGCTTCAAAGGGTAAACCCCTGGCTCACTCAACCTATCCTCATAAGAAACACTCTCTAATCCTGGCAGCATTCTGGTAAATCTTCTCTACATTTACATCCTTCCTAAAATAAAGGAATAATAATATTTTATTGCAATTTACAGTAATTTTTCTGCACTGCATTGTACTACTGCTACACAACAACAAATTTTATGACATGTGAGTTATAATAAACCTGATTCTTCAGCCCACAATGTTATGCCAACCTTTCATCCAACTCTAAGATCAACCTAACCCTTCCCTCCTACATAGCCCTCCATTTTTCGATCATCCAGGTGCCTATCTAAGAGTCTATTAAATGCCCCTAATGTATCTGCATCTACCACCACCCCTGGTAGTGCGTTCCACACACACACCACTCTCTGTGTAAAAACCTGTGTCTGACATCCCCCCTTACATCACCACCCCCCCATAGTTTCCTCCAATCACCTTCAAATTACGTCCTCTCATATAAGCCAGTTCCACCCTGGGGATAAAAGGGGCTGATTGTCCACTCTATCAATGTCTCTTATCAGAATCAGCATTTGTCATGAAATTTGCTTTGTGGCAGCAGTACATTGCAATACATTAAAAAACAGTAAATTTTTATTAAGAAATACATACTGTGCCTTGTAGAAGTATTCAACCACAACCCTTTGTTCACATAAATGAGTATTACAACCAGAGATTTTGATCAACTTAACTGAGGATTTTTATTTGTGAATCACATCCTTCTTTTTTCACAGCAGAGCTCAAAAATCAGGGGAAATTGTAAAGCATGAAAAACTAAAAATTCAAAAACTGAAACACTATCTATTTAAAAGTATTCATCCCCCTTTGCTTGGTACTTAGTTGAATCATTTCTCCCAGCTATTGCAGCCAGTAGTCTTTTTGGATAAGTTTCTATTAACTTTGCACAAGGTGATGGAGCAAGATTTGCCTATTCCTCCTTGCAAAATTGCTCAAGCCGTGCCAGGTTAGTTGGGGAGCGGTGGTAGAGAGCAACCTTGATGCCTTGCCAGAGATGTTCAATCAGGTTAAGGTCAGGACTCTGACTTGGCCACTCAGGATATCAATTTTCTTCATTTGAAGCCACTCAATGGTTATTCTGGCAGTGTGGTTTGAGTTGTCGTCCTTCTAATGTGGATAAATGTGAAGTTATCCACTTTGGTGGCAAAAACAGGAAAACAATTATTATCTGAATGGTGGCCGATTAGGAAAAGGGGAGGTGCAATGAGACCTGGGTGTCATTATACACCAGTCATTGAAAGTGGGCATGCAGGTACAGCAGGCGGTGAAAAAGGCAAATGGTATGCTGGCATTTATAGCGAGAGGATTCGAGTACAGGAGCAGGGAGGTACTATTGCAGTTGTACAAGGCCTTGGTGAGACCACACCTGGAGTATTGTGTGCAGTTTTGGTCCCCTAATCTGAGGAAAGACATCCTTGCCATAGAGGGAGTACAAAGAAGGTTCACCAGATTGATTCCTGGGATGGCAGGACTTTCATATGAAGAAAGACTGGATGAACTGGGCTTGTACTTGTTGGAATTTAGAAGATTGAGGGGGGATCTGATTGAAACGTATAAAATCCTAAAGGGATTGGACAGGCTAGATGCAGGAAGATTGTTCCCGATGTTGGGGAAGTCCAGAACGAGGGGTCACAGTTTGAGGATAAAGGGGAAGCCTTTTAGGACCGAGATTAGGAAAAACTTCTTCACACAGAGAGTGGTGAATCTGTGGAATTCTCTGCCACAGGAAACAGTTGAGGCCAGTTCATTGGCTATATTTAAGAGGGAGTTAGATATGGCCCTTGTGGCTACAGGGATCAGGGGGTATGGAGGGAAGGCTGGTGCAGGGTTCTGAGTTGGATGATCAGCCATGATCATAATAAATGGCGGTGCAGGCTCGAAGGGCCGAATGGCCTACTCCTGCACCTATTTTCTATGTTTCTATGTTTCTGAAAGACGGTGGAAAACTGGTGTCCAGAGTGTCACTATCAACACATAAAATGATTAGCAGAATTGAAATTAATTAATTAATCAGAAAATTACTACCAAATTAAACTGTGGAAATAGGACAAGATTATACAGACTCAATGTAATAAAAGAAAACTTCAAAACCAATTTCAGCTAGTTCATTTTGTAAAAAGTAATTAATTTTTGGATTGTAAAGTAATGGAGGCATCTGGGTGGGGATGGGATGGAGATACGTTTCTACCAAAGGAGGTGTAAGGCACCTCTTCCCTCCACTAGCCTGGAAACTGAAGTACCCAAAGGAAAATGGAGGGTCCAAAGGAAACTGGAGCACCCGGAGGAAAATGGAGCACCCGTTGGAAAATGGAGCACCGGGAGGAAACTGGAACACCGGGAGGAAACCGGAGCACCTGAAGGAAAATGGAGCACCTGAAGGAAACCGGAGCACCTGAAGGGAAATAGGACACCCAGGAGAAACTGCACCCGGAAACTGGAGCTCCTGGAGGAAAGTGGAGCACCCAGAGGAAACTGGAGTTCCTGAAGGAAATTGGAACATCCAAAGGAAACTGGAGCTCCACGAGGAAACTGCAGCAGCTGGAAATTGGAGCACACGCAGGAAAACGGAGTTCCTGGTGGAAACTGGAACACCTGAAGGAAACTGGAACATCCAAAGGAAACTGGAGCACCCAGAGGAAAATGGAGCACCCGGAGGAAAATGGAGCATCTGAAGGAAACTGGAGCATCCGAAGGAAACTGGAGCACCCGGAGGAAACACACATGGTCATGGGGTCTTGTAAATGATCTTGCAAAAGTACCCTGTGATCTTTACAGCTGTACCTAGGTATGGGCTGTAGCCTTACTGGTGCAGCCTGTACTCATGTGGAAACAGTGATGCATGCTTTTGATCCACCAGACATAATGTAAACAATTTTCATAACTTGAATACAGGAGTTCCCTGGGTTATCAATGATCTCACTTACGGAAGCTTACCTTATGCAGAGTCTTACATACATCTTTAAAGAATTTTTCAAGATAATAATCTGTTTTCTGGAATTTGTTAATGACTGGATACAGTACATATTCCATTAGTGTAATTATGGGTAGCATCAGGGTGATTACTCAATGAAATTAAAGGATTATAGCGAGTGTATGTAGTGCGATACAATACTGGTAGCTATAGAACTCGATGTTCAAAGTTCAAAATAAATTATTATCAAAGTACATTAATTTATTTATTAAGTTACAGCAGGGAATGGTCTTTTCTGGCTCTTTGAGCCGTGCCACCCAGAAATCCCTCAATTTAATCCTAGCCCAATCACAAGATAATGATCAATGAACCTATCAACTGGTACATCTTTGGACTGGGAGGAAACTGGAGCACCCAGAGGAAACCCACACAGTCACATGGAGAACATACAAACTCCTCACGGACTGTGATGGGAATTGAAACCAGGTCACTGGTACATAAAGCGTTGGCTAACAACTACACTACTGTATGCCCCAATACATATATGTCACCATATACTAACCTACAATTCATTTTCTTGCAGGCATTCACAGTAGAACAAAGAAATGTAATAGAATCAATGTAAAACTACGCACACACAAGACTGACAAAAGATCAATTTGGAAAAGTGTACGTGTCTGATTCTGACTTACAAAGAAATCAACTGGCGAACAGAAACAGAACCCTTATGTAAGGGGGAACTGCCTGCAATGTCACCATACTTTGGCAGAGCTTCTTCATTAGGTGGCAACAAACATCAGGCTCTTGAATTTATCTGCACAGCCCTCACTGTAACTCGCAATGGAACACTACAGACCATCTCTTGCTTTCTTGTCTTCACTTGAGACATTTTTTGCACTAAAATCTTGTTTGTGCACAAAATTATGTTCACCGTTTGGCATAATTTTATGTATAATCTATATTCGGTGTATTCTTTGTACTTGCAAGTCATAAGCAAGTTCTTCATTGTACCCGTACCTCATCGTAGCTGTGCACATGACAATGAGTTTGATTTGACTCGTCTTGACAACAGTAAGTTGTGGACATGCTATGTTGCTGTTGGAGGTAAAGTGACACTCAGGGGCCAACCACCAGCACATCCTTGGGTGTGTTGGTTGTTAACACAAACAACACACTTCACTATATGCTTTGATGTACATGTGACAAATAAATCTGAATCTGAACCTGAAATTTAGACCTCAGAGACACTAAGGGCTGCAGATGCAGCAATCTGGAGCAAAGAAAACCAAACTACTGCATAAGGTCCGAATGCAGACTTGATGAAAAAATGGACCATGTCTTCACCACACAAAAACTCTTTTACCGGCTGAGTTCTTCCACCAGTTTGTATTTTTGCTCTAAATTTAAACTTTTCTGGATCTAACTTGCATTTCTTTTTATTTTTTTTATTTATAGATACAGCACAGTAACAGATCCTTCCAGCCCAAAAATTTGGTGTTGCTCAATCACACCCACGTGACCTACCAACCTGTACACCTTTGGAATGTGGGAGGAAACCGGAGCACCTGGAGGAAGCCCATGTGGTCATCAGGAAAACGTACAAACTCTTTACAGACAACGACGGGAATTGAACCTGGATCGCTGCTGCCATTGGGAAGAAGGTACGGGAGCCTTAGGGCCTTACACGTTACCCTTAGCTATTGAGCCTCCCAAGTATAACTATATGGCTCACCTTATTCGATAACTACCCATTTCAGTGAGTCAGTCTTTCGTATTTCAAGTCAACAAATATACATTGGCCAGCACTCTCTGTACCTCTTCGAAAAGTGCCAGAGCACATCAGGCTTTGACATCGAGTTCCATCTGAGTCATTTATACATTGAGAAAGAGTCAGAAGCACAACGAATGCACAAAATAATAAACAGAAGAGATTCAGCAGATGCTGGAAATCCAGAGTAGCACACAGAGAGGAATAAACAGCCAATGCTTCAGGTTGATGAAGGATTCCACCTGAAACTGTTTATGCCTTTCCATAGATGCTGCCTGACCTGCTGAGTTCCTCCAGTATTTTGCGAGTGTTACACCAATGCAAAACTTACATTTATATACAGCACAGAAACAGGCCCTTCAGTGCAACTGGTCCATCCTGACCAAAGTGCCCATCTAAGCACACTCTTGCCCTACAGTTAGCCTCAACTTTGTCTTCAAAGACCCTGGAGTGAGGGTTCAAATACCACCTTAAACTTAAAGATAAAAATACTACCACTGAACCAAGTCAGACACAATAGGACTGGCAAATGGTGAAAGAAATGGCAAGGATTCTGCAGCGCTTATCCACCTGCCTGGCTTTTAGATATAGAAGTATATCTTCATTTACATACCAGTCATGTTGCCGCTCATTTCACGTAAAGTTTTACAGCTTCACGCTTCATTGGGTAAACTTCTACTGATTATGAGGCAGCCAGCGCTAAAATTTTACACTAATATCACATTCTGCCAATGAAGCGTGAAATGAGAGCTGCTCAGAAATAAATAATTCCGAATCAAATGTACATTAATCACGTACATTATTCTTCTGAAACTTAAATACAATTTGGGGTACAGAAATTGAAGTACAAATCCCCTCTGATAAATAGATTTTAGGAGATGATCAACCCCACAAAACATCTTTCATAGAAAGCACTGGGAGCACAGAGATGGAAAAAAGAATCTGATCTGCATTATGAGTGAAGATAAACCATGATTTGTACATGGTTTAGTGAGCAAATTCACTCTGCTTTTTTGAATAAGACCTTCTAGATAGCTAGCACTGTAATAGCATTACGCTGACCGCTATGCTGCCATGCTAGACCAAGTATAATTTTACAACATACCTCATTAGATAACTCCCCATTGCAGTGAATCTGCGTCTCACTCTCCTCACCTATCAGATTCCTTTCTCTTCACCCCTTTTCCTTTTCCACCTATCTTCTCCCAAGCAAGACCCCTCATCAGGACTGCATAGGGAGAGGGACGAAGCCAGAATAAGAAGGTAGATGGGTAGGGACCCTGTTCTCTCCCATCACATTTCTTCTTCTTCAGCCCTTTACCTCTTCCGCCTGTCACCTCCCAGCTTCCCACTTCATACTCCCTCAGCCACCGAACCACCTTCTCCATCACCTTGCTTCACTTACTACCTGTCAGCTTTGACTACTCCTCCTCCCCTTCTTAAACTTCTTTCCCGTCTTCATGAAGGGTCTCCTGCTGAAACTTCCACTGTTTTATTCCCCTCCAGAAATGCAGCCTGACCTGCTGAGTTCCTCTGGTGTATTGTGTGTGTTGCTCTATATTCTTTCGAATGCTACACATTATGAGCCAAGTGACCAGATAGAAAGCAGAAGTTCTGGATCCTGGGCCCCAATAGGGGTTCCCAACCTGGGGACCATGGACCCCTTGATTAATGATAAAGCTCCATGGCATAAAAAAGGTTGGGAACCCCTGAAAAGCACAGGAGCTAAGACCACAGTGTGTGAGATCTGGCACCCTGCTGTGCTCTAAGGAGTGCAGGAGCAAGGAACCCAGTGGCAGGGTATCCAGAAACCAGGGCCTGGGTGTGTTAGTCAGAGCAGAGGAGCCGGGGCTCCAGTGAGTGGAAAGGGAGCCAGATAAACATTACCCTGGATGTACCATGGACAGCAATCTAACTGACTGCATCACCATCTGGTATGGTGGGTGGGTGGTGGGGGGGAGGGGTCTACTGCACATGATTGAAATATTGAAATAAGCTGCAGAGAGTTGTAAGCATAGTCAGCTCTATCATGGGCACTAGCCTCTGGAGCAGCCAGGACATCTTCAAGGAGTGACGCCTCGAAAAGGCGGTCCATCATTAAGGACCCCCATCACCCAGGTCATGCCTTTTTCTCATTGCTACCATCAGAAAGGAGTTTCAGGAGCCTGAAGGCACACATTCAATGATTCAGGAACAGCTTCTTCCCATCTGCCATCCGATTTCTGAATGGACATTGAACCCATGAACACTACCTCACTTTATTTCTTAATCTCTTTTTACACACTACTTATTTAACTATTATTTATATATATATATTTATTGTAATTCATAGTTTTTTCTCTCCATTATTATGTACTACCACGACTGCAATGTACTACTGCTGCAAAGACAACAAATTTCTCAACATATGCCAGTAATATTAAACCTGATTCTGATTCTGAACCTGGCAGCCCAGATGCCAAACTAGTCAGAATTGTTATCAGTATCAGATTAACAATCATAAAGACAAGAGATTCTGCAGATGCTGGAAATCCAGAGAAACAAATACTGGAGGATTTCAGCATGTCTGGCAGTATCTATGGAGAGCAGACGTTCCCAACCTTTTTTTATGCCATGGAGCCTTACCATTTACAAAGGAGTCCATTGACCCCAGGTTGGGAACTCCTGATGGAGAGGAATGTAGGTAAACATTTCAGGCTGAGTCCTGGTGAAGGATCTCAGCCCAAAAATTCAACTTCTTATTCCTATCTACAGATGCTGCCTGACCTACAAGTTCCTCCAGCATTTATAAGCGCTAAATCAGATGGTGTAAAATGTGTCGTTTTGCAACAACAGTAATGGTGCTAAGACCTAAAGTAACTATAAATGCTAAAATAAAAATAAATTGGTCCTGGACCTTTCAGAAATCTGATGGCAGAGGGGAAGAACCTCATTCTGAACCATTAAGTGTTGGTCTTCAGGCTCCTATACCTCTTCCATGATGGTCTGATGAGAAGAGAGCATGTCCCAGCAGGTGCGGGTCCTTAGTGATGGATGCCACCTACATGTAGCGTCACTTCTAGATGTCCACAATGATGGGCAGGTTTGTGCAAATTAGTAATGGCATGTTAACGAAATACAAGGAGGGTTCCATAGGAATACTAGCCCCCTCCTCCCACTATCCATGACAGCTGCTGCCATCGGGAAGGAGGTACAGGAGCCTCAGGTTGCACTCCACATGTTCAGGAACAGATATTACCCTTCAAACATCAGGCTCTTGAACCAGAGGGGATAACGTCACCCATGCCAAGATACATCCTAGGATGAGCTGGCACACATCATCAGTGATGTAATCTGGGATCATCAGGGGTTTTGGGCCTTTCAACACCAGACACACTCACCCAGGCAGCCCAGCCAGAGTTGATCAGGCTCTGGCTTGGGTCCCAGCAGCATTGGTCCACAGGGCACACCTCTTGATCCACTGCCATCTGGAGGCACACTCAGTGGCCTCTGCTGTCCTAATGGCTCCTCTCTTTACAGCTCCCG